>NC_090652.1:272244528-272555778 GCF_040937935.1 Hyperolius riggenbachi | reverse complement strand
TAGTGTCTCAGCTGATTACCTACGTCTGTGGATTTCCATAAAACATACAGTGTTGGTGGGCCCTGAGGACAGCATTTTTCTGCTATTGTATGACGGTTCTATGCATTTTCTGAACAAAGTATACTTTGCAGTGCCGGACATTCTCTCTAGTCCCCAAAGATGGTGTTTTTCAGTTTCAACATTCATCTTTGCACTGGTTTCAGTTATACAAATGGTTTACGAGATTTAAAAAATCATTACATTCTGTATTATTTACATTTTATACCACATCAGAACTTGAAATGAGGTTGTGTTATCTGTTTGAGCTTCTGGAGTATTCTCCTAATAAGTACTGATTTCATCCACTCTACTCTTCCATATTTCAATTAAGGTTTCCCTCCACTGGTCATGTGACATGTAATTACATGACCAATGGAAGGGCCCAACATTGGATGTGCAGAAGAGCAGAGGGGATAACATTAGTAATAGGGAGATTGAGGAGATTAAGGTAGGAAGAGCTGGTAACTATACTGAGTTCTGTGTGAACAACTGTGCATAAGAGAAAACCAGGGCAGTACTTGTTATATCGAGGGGAGTAGGAGACAGCATTTGTTGAAGGGGGGCATGATGGCTGTACTAACTATATGTCGGGCATAAAAACTGGATGCACTTGTTGTATGGGGGGCATGAGACTACACTTGCTTTATAAGGAGGGGAGGATAAGGCACATTTTCTCTCTGGCAGGTTTAAGGCATTATAGCTTTACTTGTTAAGGTCATGAGATTACACTTGTTAAATAGGGAGACATAGTGAATGCCGATGTTATATGGGGGCATGAGACTAACGTTTTTATTTGAAGGACATGAGGCTATATGGGGAGAATTAAGTTGCTCTACTTAAATTGGGGGTCATAAGACTTCATGGGAAAAATTAGACTACAAGTAATATGGGGCTTGATGGCTGTATTTGGGGGTATACGGCTGCATGTGTAATATGCGTGTTGGGGGTTAGGGGGTAGCTGTGTTATATGGTGACATGAGGCAGCACTCGTTAATTGATGCACATGATGGTTGCACTTGTTATATGGAGGCATGTGACTATATAAATAAGGGACATACTGTAAGGCTGCACTTGTTATATGGGGGCATGAGGCTATATAAATAAGGTGCATGAGGCTGTACTTGTTATATAGAGGGATGAAACTATATAAATATCACGCTGATATGTGATGAGGTAGCGTAACTGGTATATTGCACAACAGTAGAGAGTAAAGCATAGTCAGGTTCAGGCCGTAGTCGTGCACGGAGTCAGAGGTAACGAAGTACAGAGTAGCTAGGCAATATCGTAGTCAATAAACAGGCAGGGTCATACACATAAGTCAGATGTCAGTCGAATTGGAAGGATCAAACAATAGCGAAGTCAGGAACAGGCCGAGTCGAAGACGTGTATCAGTTGGCAGTGGTACAGTAGGACAAGACAAGAGCGAGGTCAAGAAGCAGGCAAGAGGTCGGTACACAGATAAATATACAATATGATGTTACTAATATAATATTACGATATGATAATTACAATACGATAATATTACAAATACACTACAATATAACAAACACTGACTAACTCGAGTACATATAAATTGTGCGTCTACACAATATATAAATGTAGCTCAAAAGAATAGCTAGCTAGGCCAAGAACCAATGTACTGAGTAGTATCAAGGTCAACAAGCAAGTGAATACTCTGGCCTTAAATACCCAGGAGGCAGAGAAAAAGCCCAGCCCCCAGAAATGACATCACCACTGACACCCCATCAGAAACGCCTCCTCAGCCTATAAAGGCTGCTCTGAGCTGCACGTGTCCTGCCAGAAACAACACGCTGACCCACATCTATGGGGAGCCGGGGATGCCATCACTCCGATCCACGTCCACAGGGAAGCCGGGGATGCCTCCGATCAAAAGGGAAGAGAAAGCTTCCTCCAGCTGCTCCAAACTATCAGAGCAGCCTGCAGAGACCACACCAGGTAAGTTTGTTACAATAAATAAGGGACATGAGCCTTCACTTTTTATATGGGGCATGAGGCTATATAAATAAAAGACATGAGGTTGTATTCATTATATGGGGGCATGAAGCTATATAAACGAGGGACATGAG
Organism: Hyperolius riggenbachi; assembly: GCF_040937935.1. Lineage (NCBI taxonomy): Eukaryota > Metazoa > Chordata > Amphibia > Anura > Hyperoliidae > Hyperolius > Hyperolius riggenbachi. The sequence continues at coordinate 272,553,652 of NC_090652.1, read as the reverse complement.
GCTGCATTTCGTATATGGGGGCATGAGGCTATATAAATAAAGGACATGAGGCTGTATGTGTTATATGGGGGCATGAGTCTATATAAACAAGGGGCATGAGGCTGCATTTTTAATATGGGGGATGAGGCTATATAAATAAGGGATTTGAGGCTGAACTTACTGGTTATATGGAGGAATGAGGCTATATAAATAAGGGACATGAGGCTGCACTTGTTATATGGAGGCATGAGGCTATATAAATAAGGAACATGAGGCTGCACTTGTTATATGGAGACATGAAGCTATATAGATAAGGGACATGTGGCTGCACCTGTTATATGGGTGCATTAGGCTATGTAAATAAGGGACATGAGGCTGCACTTGTTATATGGGGGCATGAGGCTATGTAAATAAGGGGCATGAGGCTGCATTTGTTATATGGGTGCATGAGGCTATGTAAATAAGGGACATGTGGCTGCACCTGTTATATGGGTGCATGAGGCTATGTAAATAAGGGACATGAGGCTGCACTTGTTATATGGGGGCAAGAGGCTATATAAATAAGGGGCATGAGGCTGCACTTGTTATATGGGGGCATGAGGCTATGTAAATAAGGGACATAAGGCTGCACTTGCTATATGGGGGCATGAGGCTATATAAATAAGGGACATGAGGCTGCACTTGTTATATGGGGGCAAGAGGCTATATAATTAAGGGACATGAGGCTGCACTTGTTATATGGGGGCATGAGGCTATGTAAATAAGGGACATAAGGCTGCACTTGCTATATGGGGGCATGAGGCTATATAAATAAGGGACATGAGGCTGCACTTGTTATATGGGGGCATGAGGCTATGTAAATAAGGGACATAAGGCTGCACTTGCTATATGGGGGCATGAGGCTATATAAATAAGGGACATGAGGCTGCACTTGTTATATGGGGGCATGAGGCTATGTAAATAAGGGACATAAGGCTGCACTTGCTATATGGGGGCATGAGGCTATGTAAATAAGGGACATGAGGCTGCACTTGTTATATGGGGGCATGAGGCTATGTAAATAAGGGACACAAGGCTGCACTTGCTATATGGGGGCATGAGGCTATATAAATAAGGGACATGAGGCTGCACTTGCTATATGGGGGCATGAGGCTATATAAATAAGGGCTATAAATAAGCTTCACTTGTAATATGATGGGCAAACTTGTCTCTACTCTTTCTGTATAGGGAATTAGGTATATGGCACAACAGTGTGTGTGTGTGTGGGGGGGGGGGGCATTCAAACGTTTACTAAGATGTCCCATAACCTGTTAGTTATTCCCATGAAAAGACCTCTGTCTTTGTTCCTGGTTTCCCATTCTACTTGCTCCCTTTTTTTGAAAGGCTCTCACAGGACTATTTTCTCATCTATTTAGAAAATAAAAGATTAATATTTTCACAAAAAAAGAAAAAATGGTCCAGGCGATTTCCATAAACCTCCAAGCACGTCCAAATACAGCAATAGGGGGATAGTCAGACCGACGGCAGTGCAAATATAATTTGTGCCATCCGTACAATTTCTCCCAGCACTGTAGATTGTAGTTTTCATTAAGAGCTCTTGACGAATGTTGTGGAATGGTGAGATCCCGCCTGAGCAGGGACAATGCGATGACAGCGCGGATCAGCTAAACACGGAATCTTGGCAGCCGCGCTCTCCGCCAATGTTGACATTTGTTATCAGGCTAAGCTGTGGAAATCTCAGCAGGGTAAGCGCATGGAGCATCTATAACTAACATAAATATGGCCAGTAATACTCAGGTTAAGATGGGTGCTTTGAAAGGACATTCGCTCAGGCAGCATGGCTTGCGTTTTCCATGCGTGTTGTGGGATTCTGTTTGTGTATCATGTGTTACTCCAGTTCAGATGAAGACGAATCACAACGTTCTACAAAATACGGTTTATATGGCTGCACATGCTCAGCTGACTTTAAAGATACACACCATTTAAAGCGTACCCGAGGTGACATGTGAAATGATGAGTTAAACATATGTATGTACAGTGCAAAACATATTAATAACCAGGCTGTTGTAATTGTTTTATTTTGCTGCCTGAAAGAGTTAATTTTCAGGCATGAAAATGACAGCTTCTGTCTTGTCAGTACCTTGTCGGGAATATAGTAAGCATCACTGATAAGCATTACAGCCATAAATGTTTTCCTGGCAGAATACAACTTCTGAGGGCAAAGAGAGATAAAATACATGAACTATTGACCTTTTTCTAAAGCTACATACTCACCTAATAAGGCAGAAAGGTGGATCCAGCCACGAAGTCCCACAATGAGCGATCCCTGATCCATCTTCCTGGCGGCGGGTATATGCGACATTACACAACAGGCTTGAACAAGAGTTCAAGTGATTGCGGTACTTTGCGCAGAAGTCATCAGGAAATCGGCGCCGGTAGACTTGGGCGCAGGATACAGTCGGTATATGGCTGATCCTGCTTCTGCATAAGTCCGGGCCGTGTTAATTACTATTCCCCTCCAGGCCGCCATGGATGGTGGGGGTATTAAATAAATTCTTGTGATTTTTAAGCAACCTCGGCGTCATCTTCTGATGGCGCGACGTTACTCACTGAGCGCCGCTATAGACTGATTCCCATTATAGTCTATGGCGGCGCTGGCTGCGCCCAAATCTAGCAGAAAAGCACTGCTCTGATGTGGACTTTTGGTCCTCCTCAGTGCATGGCAGGGATTGATATGACTCTATGGGATGGGGCTTGGACCAGAACAACTGAGTAACCAAGCAGCTCAGGGTGACTCAAAACCACTAGGAAAGTATAGGGGACTAAAAGAGACTGAAAAGCCCTCCTACTAAAACAAGCAATGCATAGTGTAGTTTGCCTTCTTAAAACAGAAGGTATTTGCGATAATTCAGGTTTAAGTGAATGACTGTGGTCTAAAACTAAAAGGTAAGTACTGTGCATTTTATATAAAAAAAAAAAGCACTGCTATAGAATTTATGTACAAGGTGGTGGTTAGCAAGTATGTACATTTATGAATTCCTAGATATGCACTTTAAATACATGCGTTTCCCTAATTCCACCAACCATTTGTCCCTGTCAGTTGAAATGATCCCCTTTAAATCACAATAGGTGCGAATCTATTTGTTAATCTCTGTTAACAACTTCTGAGTACATTGCATAGGAACAATGACCCCATTTGCATACATTTCCCTCTGTAAACAGCCACCTTTAACTCTTCCCTCATTATTAATGGATGTTGAATGGACTCATTGGAAGCTCCAGGAAAAGATCGGAATTGATTCCATGGAACACGGTGTCTCGAGGAGAGTATAAGAAATTGCTGAAACTCCTGGGGGAACTTCGGCATTGTTCCCACTTTATGGTTCGCTACTTCTGCACAAATATTAAAACACCAATTAAATTCTACTATAGCGTAGACAATGCCTGCCAAATATGCAAATACTCCAGGAAAGTTTGCCTACGAAGGCATTCCTCCTCATTAATTTGCTTTAATTTCAATGCTTGCATAAATACGCGACTGGAGCTCTGTTTATGGACCTCATTCAATAAGGAGTCTATAAGTGACTAGCTCATACACACCTCGTACACATGCCTGACTTACGGTAAGTCGGCTGATGCAGCCAATAACGATCGCCTCAGCCAGTAATGAGGAGTCTATGGCATTTGATGACCCTGATGCCCAACCCGTGAGTGATCCGCCGGATGGATCTACACCAACCCCAGCGATGCTGATCCCATTGATCATGCTTCTACCCTGCCAGCCGTGTGCAGGACCAGTCTGCCCATGATGCCAAGTGAGGTGACTTCCTCACGCGGCAGAAGTCTGGGGGCAGCACCTGGCAGAAACAGGAAGTGAAAAGAGTGCCTGGCCAACCTATACTGGGGCAACTGTACCTGGCTAACCTATACTGGGGGCAACTGTACCTGGCTAACCTATACTGGGGGCAACTGTACCTAGCTACCAATGCTGGGGACACCTATACCTGGCTACCTACATATACTGAGGGTTTTTTGGGGGGGCTCACTGCAGCTATAACGTGTGGTGCAAATTATCAGGTGCTGTGAGATCATTCCAATTGGGGGGGGGGGGGGGGCATCCTCACAAGTTTGCCTCAGGCAAAAAAAAGCCTACAACCGGCCCTGGCCATGTGACTTCAGGCATGTGCCTCTCGTCATTCCTCCGTCATCCCCCCACCCCTCTCCCCAGTCCCCACATAGCATCGTCAGCTATACAGTTGACACACGGGTGTGCGGTCCGGCACAACGATGTTTCCCTAGTGGATCAGCTCCTGATCCCCGACAGGCGACATCAGCCATTGCTGCCCATGCAGTGATGGGGCATTTTTAGTTCTGTGTCAATCAAGGTAGGCTAACTGGACTCTCACCATCCTGGCCGAGGATATACATATCAAGTGTCTGTTCTTTTGGGCATCGGGTGTCGCCAATAGTTTGAATATCGGTAATGTAGTATTACCAATATTCTGCTATCGGCTTACAGGATGCCTAATATTAACCCCCATCACCAATGCCTAACACTGAAGGTGGCAAATTTTCAATTCAAGAATTACAATCAATGTTTCTGATTAATTATAACATTTAAAAAAATCTGACCAATGTACCACACACCTGTATTAAAATTTTTCCAAAATTATGAAAAAAAAGATTGAAAACTCTGACAAAAATTTCTTGGGTCTGTACATCAAGAAATTGTCAATCTACCCTACACCATTCAATTTTCATAAAAAATTGAACAGGAAAATTTACCACTCCCAATTGACTTATACAAAAAAAAACAAAAAAAAACAGGAAATTTGATCCGATTTCTTTCTCAAATGAAGAAAAAAAAATCGATTTTTCGGGACAATCAAATTGCTGTAAATCAGATAATTTTACTGTATTATGTGTGGCTCCTTAAAGTGAACTTCCTGACTAAAAATCTACTCAGCAGCACTGAAAAGGCTTGGTGTTTCTTCAACTGTTTCACAGCATCAGAACTTTGTTTTTCTTACCCAAACCTCATTTGTAGATGCACAGAAGCTAAGCTCCGCCCCATCAAAGAAATCTGCCAGGGCATTTTTCCCCTGATGCTGTGCAAAGCATGATGTTGTTGTCGCTACTGTTTTGGCACAAATTTGTTTTGTTTTTTATTTTAAATTTGAGAATTGAAGCCTAGTGCGCGCAGCTGGGGGGGGGGGGTGATCAGGACACAGGGCAGTTGGAACTGTGTCTCATGCTCCCTGTCACCTCCTTTCAACCAAAAAAGATGCCCCATGAAATCACAAACATTTTGCCTGTTCTTTTAAAACAGAGTGGGTAGGAGATTATATTACCTATCTATTTTCACTAACATAACTAATGTAACTTAACCTTTGGGGACTAGCCGCCTAACCCCCCTTAAGGACCAGGAGTATTTGCTGAAGGAGGGGAGGGCGCGTTTGGGGGGTCAGAAAGCCAGATTCCCAGTGGGGCTTGCTGGGCACGGTATCCCCCCCTGTAGCCAGGTGTCCCCCCTGTATCTGGCAGCCATTACTCACCTTCCAGGCTCCAGCGATGAGCCACAGTGGACCCCTCCGCTCTGGCCGGCATCTCCGCTCCTACTAGCGCTCAGTTCCGGGTCGCGGCTTGATGACGTTATCAAGCCAGGACCAGGCACTGACGTCAGAGAGAGCGGGGATGCCGGCCAGAGCGGAGGGAAGCGACGATCGTCATGGGAATGGCAGGGAGGTGAATGGATCCTCTTCTTCCCCCCTACCGCCGCAGCTGCCAATAGTGATCACTACGATCCGCCGGCGATCGTAGTGATCACGTTATCACTCAGCAGCCATACGCGATGGCTGATGATCACTGAGAGGAGATGTAAGCTTTCATATGACAGCTTACATCTCCCCTCTCGGGTGCGCACAATCACGTCGGGAGCGAAAACGGGGTGCGGCGTAGATCCTACTCCGCATCAGGCTAGAACAGCCACAAGTGCACCATAGGATCTAATGCAGGCGGTCCCCAAAAGGTTGATGACAGTATGTTTGTTTAGGCTGAAGTTACTCTTTAAGTCTCCCGTATACACCTTACACCTAACAACAAAAATTGGACAGCATTAGTTAAAAATGTTAAAACCATATACAGGACAGTTACAACATGGTGTTGAACACATCCTGAAGCATTTTGGAGTAAAGAAGAGCTGCTTCTTCAGAGGAAATATATATTAGTGATATCTCTGAAATCCAAAGGGGACTCTCTTTCTCTGATCTTCACCTTCTCTCTCTCTCTCTCTCTCTCTCTCTCTCTCTCTCTGTCTCTCTCTTTCTCTATCTCTCCTTTCCTCTCCTCTAGCTTTCTTCCCCAGGTAGACTGCAGAGCATCTGATTCAAAATATCGTTGCAGAAGCATTTTGAGTGCCATCAAAGGCAGCGGATTAACCCCCTGGTCCTTCATCTGGGTCCTTCTTTTTTGTATCCTTATATCTATGTCTTTATTCTATGCACATACACTGTACCTACTGTATGCACTACACCAACTGTATGTATCTGTATGCACTGTATGTAGCTACTGTAAATCTACTGTATCCACTGTATGCTAAATGCACCATCTGCTACTGTAACACCACTGTTGGTACCAAAATCAATTCCGGGTATAACTCTCGTACTTGGCGAAATAAACATGATTCTGATTCTGTGATTGTAGAGTAAAAACATGTTATTTCCCTTCATATCATCATGAAGGGAAAAAAATTGGAGAATGTGAGAGGAAACCAAGAGCCATTATAGGCCCATATACAATTTAATCGCGCATGCGCCGTGCTGTCACGCCGGCCGCCGTGATGACGCGAGGCGGCCGGTGTGCGACGTCATTGATGAGGTTTGCGGAAGAAGGAGCCCCGACACTCGGCCAGTGTCGCCCGGGGAGCCGCCGGACAGCCCTATATGGACAGCCGTGGGGAGAAGAGCCAGGAGGCCGGCGTGGGACGTCCCGACCAGCACTGGGCTGCAGAAAGCCGCTGGCAAGTGAAAAATTTTATTTTAGCCAGAGCTCGGAGTCCCTTTAAAAACAGTTTAAAAATAGTAAGTAAGTTTACCTTTAGCTCCTCCTCTAGGGAAAATAAACCTCAGTCATGAGGTTGAAAAGTTATTTATCCAAATGAACAAAACTCTTACAGATTGCAACACTTTTTTCAGGAATAGGTTACCACTTCTTCAGGCAAATAAAGAGAATAAGAATCTCCAATGAGACGTAGTAGCGCCTGGAGCCTAAGGGCCTGTACACACTGAAAAACGCAGGCAAAAACGCAAGCGCATGCGTTTTTAAAGTGCCTGTAGTTTTAAAAACGCATGCGCTTTTGCCTGCGTTTTTTGTGCATTTGCGTTTTTCTTGTAATTGTTGATTGGCTAAAGAATCCTTTGTTTTTTTTCTAGTTTACATTTCAACAGGAATCAGGACATTGCAGAGTCTTCTGGGATACTGACTTCTGAAAAACGCAGGCAAAAAAGCAAGCGCATGCGTTTTTAATGCGTTTTTCATGCGCTGCGCTTAAAAAAGCGCAGCAGGCACTGCGTTTGCGTTTTTTTAAAAACGCATCGCACCAGTGTGTACAAGTCATCACGATTTTCATTCTTTTTCAAAAGACCTTGCGTTTTTAAAAACGCATGCGTTTTTAAAAACGCAACGCAAGCGCAGCAGTGTGTACAGGCCCTAAGGCTCATTGGAGATTTTGCTCTATTTGTATGCCTTGGGGAGCGGGATCCTAGTCCCGAGAATCACATTGCAATCTATGGGAGTTTTGTTCATTTGGATCAAATAAAAATTACAGTTCTTAACCTCAGAATACCCAAGCAGCTCGGGGTGACCAAGAACTACTAGGAAAGTAAAGTGGACGAAAAGAGACTAAAAAGACCTCCTACTTAAAAGCCAACGCTCAGTGTAGTTTGCCTTCTTAAAACAGGAGGTATTTGTGATAATGCAGCTTTAACCTCCCTGGCGGTCTATTAAAACTGCCAGGATGGCGGCGCAGCACTTTTTTTTTTTTTTTTTTTTAAATCATGTAGCTAGCCACCCCTTCCGACCGCCTCCGGCGATCAGAGCAAACAGGAAATCACGTTTAGAACGGGATTTCCTGTTTGGCTTCCCCCATAGCCATGGTGACGTCATCCACGTCATGGCGTCTGGGGGAGTCCTGATCCACCTCTTAGCGCAGCCTGGCGGTCTCGGGGACACACTGTAACGCGGCGGGTAGCGGCGAATTGGCGCGGAGCGGCGGCGATCGGCTTGTACACGCAGCTAGCGAAGTGCTAGCTGTGTTTAACAGAGCAAAAATCAAGCAAATCGGCCCACCAGGGGCTGAGAAATCCTCCGCGGCGGCTTAGCACGAGCTCAGCTCGGGCTTACCGCTGAGGAGGTTAAGTGAGCGACTGTGGATACCCACAATTCATCACTGGTGAATATCCAAATGAACTCTTTATGTCCCTGAAGCCAGGCTCACATGGTGTATAGTAAACCTATAGCTTATACATTTTATAGAGCCACATCAACCCAACGTGCAGACAGCCTGTTTCAGACTTTTGGTCCTCCTCAGTGCATGGCAGGGATTGATATGGGTCTATGGGATAGGGCTTAATCCAGTACAAGAGAATACCCAAGCAGTTCGGGGTGACACAAAACAATGGTTAACCTCACCATTAAGTTTTTTCCCCCTGAGAGGGTGTAAATTTACTTTTATCTCCTCTATTTTTAAACCGTTTTTAATAATTGTATTTTTCACTTTGGCGCCTCTAAACCATTTCAAATCATCATATGGTAGAAGGTAATATGGACCAAATTATCTCCAAAATCGATCTATAAATATGATTGGTTATGATACAAGTATGGTATGGTCATGCTGGAAAACAGGGCTAGTAGTCATGATGGTATCTACAGAGGATAACTACGAGCATGCTTGCATTGTGGGGTCTATGGTGGCTGACTTATCCTGCTCCTGAAGAAGGGGCTCTTCTTTGCTGCAAAAGGCTTGTAGACACGGACCAACCAACTGCCTGATTATCGTCTGATTTTAGTCTGTTGGACGATAATCAGGCATGTGTACATGCACAAACAACTACAGGGGCGACCGATAACAGGCGGCTTGCCCAATCCAACCGTCGGATCTACTCACATGACTGTTGGTGTGAGATTGTTGCGTGTGTAAAATCATTTGGACGACTTGTACTTGTTTTCAATGCAGCCATATTGTGCAGTCCGTAATTCCGCTTGTGTGGGCAGTATGTAAATTAGTTGGTTGTTTAGTCGCGTGGACATACCGGTCGTGACGTTGGTCAGGTTGTGCGGTTCGTCAGGAAGTACGGTTGGCCATGCACTTTTTGTACATGTGTATGCAGCTTAAGCTGGATACTGCAACTTTGCTGAACCCCTTCAGCCACATCATTGGTGACATTTATCTCATCTTGATCTATCTGCTGTCCCCCTATCTATGCTTCCACTCTCCACACCCCATCCTACCTTATCCCATCAGTACAAAATGTTCCCTCCTATTCACTACCTTACCCCTCCACCATTTCCAAGCTATCTCCCTCCCCATCTCACTCTCCCCCATCACCACATGCTCTACCTCCACCTCCTTCTACACCTTGTCCCCCTTCTGTTTCCCCGCACCCTCTCCCCTTCTGTCTTTAGACTCCCTTTTGGCCCTCAACCTCCATGCACCTCCCTCCCCCCCCCAAACTCTACCCACACACCCCCTCGGCATAACCTTATTCCTATCCATCCTACCCCTAGGCATTCGCTCCCTGTTTCCTGTGGCCTCTGGAATGCCAGGTCCACCCGCAATAAGCTGCTCTCTGGAACTCGCTCCCTCCAGCCACCAGACTCGCCCCCACTTTTAATACCTTCACACAAGCTCTCAAGACTCACCCTTTCATGTTCGCATATGCCCCTACACCAGCACCATAATATGTTCTGTTAGACACCCTCTCAACAGATACACCTATTGTCTCCACCCCCACCCTTTAGATTGTAAGCATCTGGCAGGGCCCTCTCCCTTAGTGTTTCCAGCTTGATTATGCAATCTTACTGACAATCACCCCTCTTGTGGACTAGAACAGTCTCTATTTCGACCTATGACACTGTATTATCAAATCATTTGCATGATCTTGTTTTGTTGTGAGTTTCCTGTATGTCCTACCTTGTATGGTAACCCTTTTATCTATTGTGCAGCGCTGCGTAATATGTTGGCGCTATATAAATACAATAAATAATAATAATAATAATAATAATAGGCATAAAACAGCTTAGATCCACTAGCCTTGTACACTCCCACCTGACACTCACTGTCACTATGGCTGGGGTAGAGTGAAGAAACTCAATCCAATGCTCTTCTACCCAGCCAGTTAGCATTCATATCTGCTAAGTGTCTGCTAAATGTCTCCTTACTCCTCCTCCCCCAATGGCCACTCAAACCAAATCAAAAATAATTTTATTGGCATGACCAAGGTATTTACAGGCCAAAGCAAGGAGAAATGAGGGACATGAAAGGGGGTGTGTCCTGGGGTTGAGGGTGGAATAGAGGCATAGTGGATAAGCAGTTTTCGGACATTTTTTATGTTTACAATTCATGGTGTAATGGATAAGGGCTCTGCCTCTGACATGGGAGACCAGGGTTCGAATCTTGGCTCTGCCTGTTCAGTAAGCCAGCACCTATTCAGTAGGAGACCTTAGGCAAGTCTCCCTAACACTGCTACTGCCTATAGAGCGCGTCTTAGTGGCTGCAGCTCTGGCGCTTTGAGTACGCCAGGAGAAAAGCGCAATATAAATGTTGTTTGTCTTGTCTTATGCTCCTCTCAGTCTGCGGTATGCTGTGACATAGGGCTCCAATCACTAGCAGTCGCGATACTTCACAGCACCCAGCATTTAAAGAAGAGCACGTTTCTATGTCAACAACACGCGTAACTTAGGGCTCTTTCACACCAGAGCCCTTTTTCTGCGTTTCAACGCAAAGTTGATACTTTGCGTTAACCAGGGTAAAATGAAAGTCCATAGACTTTCATTTTACCTCTCACACCCGACGCTGCACGCGTTGTCTAATATGAAAGAGCCCTTAAGGGTTCTTTCACATTAGACAACGCGTGCAGGAGCAGTTTCCTGCGAGCGTTGAATAGCCTGCAGCGTGTCGTCAGGAATCTGCGGTGCGACGCAATCAGCGGCGGTAGCTATTAATTGAACCCGACGGGAAAACGCCGGCTCCCCACGGTTCAACGCTCCCGGGTGCATTGAAGCACAACGCACCAAAATGCAGCGTCGGGTGTGAAAGGTAAAATGAAAGTCTATGGACTTTTATCTTACCTTGGTTAACGCAAAGTATCAACTTTGCATTGAAACACAGAAAAAGGTCTCTAGTGTGAAAGAGCCCTAAGGAAGGTACACTACGCAGCACGACTGCCCATAGCGTGCATACCCCTGCTAAGTTGTTTTGATCCAACTTTGTTGCAGCAGTGCTGTTTAGTGAATTTGAGCCCATGGTGTACAGCAATTGTCCCTGTGGATTCCTCTTCTCCCAGAAGAATGTAGAGTTTTCTCTCATCCTCTAATGAGTGAAAGTCTTGAAATCGGTGGTCCATCAGTTTCAGAAGGTGTCCTGACTCCCTGGTTGCAATATATTGTATTATATTTTTCTCCTAGAAACTGCACTGTTAAATCTACCTTACTTTGTAAACACATGTGAGCACAGTATCATAAACAAGATAAAAAAACGTAGTATGGTTCACCCCGGATAATTCGAAACACAGCACTTCCACACAAAACAATACAATGGGCCTTTTTGAACCAAAGTTCTTGTAATTTATTCTTTCTTTACAATCTCTTCAAATCGCGGACAAGATTCATGGGTACAAAGACCGAAATTCCACTTCACATACAAAGACTGCCTGACACGTGTTTCGCGGCTATCAGCCACTTCCTCAGAGGCACATCGTATACAAACATCCGAAAATTTGCACGAGATGTCACAGCGATCTGAAGTTTCAAGAGGAGGCTGCACTCAGCGGCGATGTCTAATCATCCATGAGTAGCAAGAGACCTGTGAGCACAGCATAGATATAGATCGTTTTTCAGCAGCTTCTCCCTTCTCAGCCTCATGTCACACTGAACTGCTCTCAGCCAATCAGTGAGGAGCAGGAACGTGGGAGGGGAAATGACAAGCTTACTTCTCCTCTGCAATGTGCCAAATAAGTCCAGGGTGACTGAGATAAGATTTATTACAGCAGAAACATTTATGATTAGAATTTGAATGTTTGCAATGCAGGTTCTAGACTGCATACTAAACACAGAGCAGTGGGTAAAGGGATTTTGATTTTATGGTTGACAATCCCACTTTAAAAAAATAAACAAAAACACCTGTTTGAACTGGCTGCTATAAGCTGTTTATGTTCTGCAGTCCTCACTGTATAAGGAAATCACAGGCAGATACTTAGCTATGCAGTTCCCAGGGAACGGTGGGGAATATTTTCAGCTCTAACCAGGCAAATTAACGCCGCCAGCAGGGAGCACGGCGGGGAGCTAACCTCACCCTGCGACGTCTCATCCGAATATTTTATAACAGAGATTACCACTTTAATTCCTGCTCTCCGTGCACTCTTGACTTCATGGAGCCCTCGCTTATATTATTAAGTCTTGAGAGATGAACATGACAGTGTATTGTCCACTCATATTTACTCATTTAAATGGCAAACTGTCAATGCCTTTTACCTGTCAGACGGCAACAGTCGCTAACTTCCTCTATCTGACAATGCAGACCCCCTGGAGACTGGTCTGTGATTAACATCAAACCATGCCCTAATGCCGGCGTAATCACCTAATTCATTGTGATGTAAACTCATCTATTAAGTTATTGACTCGGCAAGCGATTATTTCCTAGGACTGGGAGCGATTTCAGCACTTTAGGATGAGTCCCTCCAAATTTATCATTGTAGTACTCTCTTTATCCAAATGTACTGTGTAATGTACTGTGCGTCTTTTCATGGCAAGGGAAAGCCTAATCTCCATATTTATCTATCTATCTATCTATCTATCTATCTATCTATCTATCTATCTATCTATCTATCTATCTGTCTGTCTGTCTGTCTGTCTGTCTGTCTGTCTGTCTGTCTGTCTGTCTATCTATCTATTATGTATTTATTTATTTATTTATTGTACTTATAAAGCGTCAACATATTACGCAGTGCTGGACATTAGTTTAGGTTACAGACAATATTTAGGGGTGACATACAGCAATATGACAATACAGGAATACAAGAAAGACCAGATCACACAGCACAGTATGAGTACCAGGTAATGCTTAGTCAGTCACTGGAGGGGAGCATGGAGATTAGGCAAGTTAGGTTCACTCAGATGCATAGCATGGGTTCATAGTAATGGAGGTGCATGATCAGGTAGGACACAAAAGGAGGAGGACCCTGCCCAAAGGCTTACAATCTAGAGGGAGAGGTAAGGACACGAAAGGTAGGGGACCAGAGTTCAACTGTGGGTTTAGAGCACTTGTGAGGGGGGTAGGCCAGAGCAAAAAGGTGAGTTTTGAGGGCTTTCTTGAAGATGTTGAAGGAGGGGGCTGCCCTAATGGGTGGAGGAATTGAGTTCCATAGTGTTGGAGCAGCTCTTGAGAAGTCCTGGAGGCGTGCATGGGACTGGGTGATGCGGGGGGCGGTTAGGCGAAGTTCATTGGAAGAGCGGAGTGAGCGGCTAGGTGTGTACCTCTGAGTAAGATCAGAAATGTAGATTGGACAGGTTTTGTGGACAGATTTGTAGGTCAGACACAGTATTTTGAATCTGATTCTGGACTGGATAGGAAGCCAGTGGAGGGATTCAAGGAGGTGATCGATGGGAGCGATGGGAGCAGTGGATAATTCTGGCTGCCGCCAGAATCTACCTATCTATCTATCTATCTATCTATCTATCTATCTATCTATCTATCTGTTTATCTATACATAAATTTGTTTGAATATTATTGGGAGTGAGCTCCGGACAAAAAAGGGGGAGCTCTAATTGATGTAGCGATCCACACTTGAGCACACCACTATGCTCAGAGTAGTATCAAGTTTCAATATAGGAGGATTGATTTAGATAAAGTGAAGCCACAAACCAGTGATTTGTTTCCAAAATTTAAGTTTCACTCTTTATTATATTCAAAAATAACTTTTTTCTTCAAAAAGGTAGAACATTTTTTTTGTAGTCAGGCCTTTACAAAGCAAAAAGAATATCTTAACCAAAAAATATGCACACTGTGTTTGCAGCTGATCCTCTCTATGCCAGCTATCAGTCAGTGCCGGGTAATGTCTGGTTGGAACAGATACCCCAAAATCAAAATATCTATTTATGGTCTTCTAGACTGTGCATATTTTTTGGTTAAGGTATTCTTTTTGCTTTGTAAAGGCCTGACGAAGGGTTAATTGTTGCCTGAGTCAAAAATATCTGTAATAGTTTATTTCATCAAACAAAGCATACAGTGTCTACGATCTGCTCAATTCATTGATCATCTATGTCTATAATACGAAGTATTTCTACTGTTGTCTACAAAAAAACTTTTGAAGAAAAAAGTTATTTTTGAATATACGGTAATAAAGAGTGAAACTTAAATTTTGGAAGCAATTCACTGGTTTGTGGCTTCACTTTATCTAAATCGATCCTCCTATACAGAAACCTATCTATACATACAGACATACATCCAGGCCCATATGCAATTAACTATTTTTCCTGAGTTTTCTCCTAGGTGATATTTCCACACTTTGTCAATAAAATGCCTTTTAACTACTTTGGCTTCCTGGACGTACTAGCTACGCCCAGGAGGCCATGTGCGCGTCCGCGCGCTCCCGCGGCCGATCGCGCGCATGCACGCGTGCTCCCGGCCGTGGATCGTTAGCCCACGAATCAGTGAATCGGGCTATGGTGCCCGATCACTGATTCTTCTCCCCCGCAGAAAAAGCGACAGCTTCTCTCAGAAGCTCCGCTTTTTCTGGCTGTTACGTCCCCCGTACGTCCCTCTAAGCGTGTAGTAAAACTACAACTAAAAGTAAAAAAAAACAACCTTAACACACATTTACATTATTAAAGTTCTGTTTACATCCCACCCTCCCAAAAAATACCCAAATAAAATGTTTAATATAAAAAAAAACAAAAAACATTACAATAAAAAAAAAAACATGTAAATATTTACCTAAGGGTCTAAACTTTTAAAATATCAATGTAAAGATGAAATATTTCTATACTTTTTTTATTTTAAACTTTTAAATAGTGATCAATGCAAAACGGAAAAAATGCACCTTTATTTCCAAATAAAATATTGTCGCCATACATTGTTATAGGGACATAATTTTAATGGTGTAATAACTGGGACATATGGGCAAATACAATACGTGAGTTTTAATTATGGAGGCATGTATTATTTTAAAACTATAATGGCTGAAAACTGAGAAATAATGAATTTTTTCCGTTTTTCTCTTATTCTTCCTGTTAAAATGCATTTACAGTAAAGTGGCTCTTAGCAAAATGTACCACCCAAAGAAAGCCTAATTGGTGGCGGAAAAAACAAGATATAGATCAGTTAATTCTGATAAGTAGTGATAAAGTTATAGGCTAATGAATGGGAGGTGAACATTTCTCGGATGCATAAAGTGAAAACGACTGAAGGCTGAAGTGGTTAAACTACCATGGTTAGTAAGAAAGTTCTAAAAAAACGTGTTCATACTTTATCTACTTTTTGGCAAAGTTATTTTAAAGAGAAGATGAAAAATTATCTCCTTGAAGAAAAGTCAGGAGAAAAACGTAATTGCATATGCATGGGTTTCCCCCAGGCATTCTGGTTTCCTCACACGTCCCAAAAACATACAGATAAGTTAATTGGCTTCCTCCTAAATGGGTCCTAGACTAGGATGGACATGTGACTATGGCAGGGATTAGTAGATTGTGAGCACCTCTGAGGAAGAGTTAAATGACAAGACAATTCACTAAACTTATCTCCTGTCTTTAATAACGTTTCTAGAGTTATCACCATGGTGATGAGGCATGTTGTATTCAGGAAACATTTTACCTCAGGTAAACCTAAAGTTAATTCTTCTGTCTTGAAGTTAACTCTTCAATCCTTAAAATAACTCCACAGTTAAAGACAGGGGCCCATATGCAATTCCTTTTTTCACCTAAGTTTTCTCCTAGGTGATATTTTGAAAGTTTCAATAAAATGACTTTCAAACCATCAACAAGCAAACAAATGCTCAAAATAATTTTGATAGTACTTTTTATGTACTTTTTGATACTTTTTCCATTGCAAAGTGCTAAAATGTTATTTTAAATTAAAGATGAATTTTTTTCTCGTAGGAGAAAACTCAGGTGAAAAAGTTAATTGCATATGGCCCAGGCTTTTTATTAACTGCGTGTGAAATTAACTACAGAGGAGGTAAATTAACTACAGAGGAGGTAAATTAACTACAGAGGAGGTAAATTATCTACAGAGGAGGTAACTTAAGGAATGTCGTGATAAGATAACTCTCTCACTGTGTGGAGGTAAGTTTTCTCTTGCCTTATTATCTCCAGCAAGATCTTAGTGAATTGAGGCCAATGGCTTCAATTCACTAAGCTTCTCTCCTGTCTTTAATAACGTTTTCTAGAGTTATCACCATGGTGATGAGGCATGTAGTATTCAGGAAACATTTTACCTCAAGCAAACCTAAAGTTAACTCTTCTGTCTTTAAGTTAACTCTTCAATCCTTAAAATAACTCCAGAATTCTAAAGTTAAATACAGGCTGTTAATTAACTGCGTGTAAAAATAACTACAGAGGAGGTAACTTAAGGAATGAAGAGATAAGATAACTATCTCACTGTGTGGAGGTAAGTTTTCTCTTGCCTTATTATCTCCAGCATGATCTTAGTGAATTGAGGCCAATATACTCTGTTCAGCGCTGCAGAATATGTCGGCGCTATATAAATACTAAATAAAAAAATAATATTAATAAGAGACATATGACTGTTACAGTTTAGATTGTCTGAATAACAGTTTAGTGACAAGACAATATAAGTGTGTAAATATAATGTAAGTTTGTACAGAGCTGTGGAAGATATTGGCGCTATATAAATAGTAAATAATAATAATGATTTTTCCCATGATGTGGTGAATGATTGAAACAGATCAGGTATCACATTATTCCATGAGCTATTTGATAAGATCTAATGGTAATCACTCTTTTTCATCCAGTTTTACCCAATCTATGTAATATGAGGGTAAATTGAGTGAATATGTCGAATAGATAATTTTGGCAGTTCCCTTATATTACATAGAAATGGTAAGATTGGATGAAAAAGATTGGATCGTTAGTGGCCACCATTAGGAGAGATCTGATCTAATACCTTCCTCTCCACCATAGCCACAAGTTTTGTAAAGCACACTGAAGTATAAAACCATGGAGCCTCAATCTCAAGCCACTTCTGCCCATGGCTTAACCCTTCACGCTTCAGCTTACTCAATCCAGTACACACTCTGGCACCACAGCATGAGTTGGGTGCCGGGTGATGCTGCTTCCGCCAAAATACTGGTAATTTAGTTTAACAATATTTTCCTATGCTGTACTAGTTGCCCATTTTCACTTGAACCCACCCCTGTAAGTGGCAAGAACCCCACCTAATGCCTAACTATAGCACCCCCCCAACCCTTTAAGTACCTAACAAGAGACCCCACCACCTAATGCCTAACCTCGGCACCTAGACAACAGCTCATTGTACGATCAGATACAACCATTAATTCTTATGTAGTGCCCAATCAGATTTTACCCGTATCGGGTGCCAAACTCAATGCTTGGGAGTCCAATTACCAATCTTTAACACAGGTGTCTATTAGTTGCCTGCCGATCCTGGCTCCTAAATTACTAATTGAAAAAAGATGTAACCTAAAGGGGGTCTAATTTTTTTAATGAACTGATGTTTCTTTTGAAGCTTTATATCAAATTTAATGTCAGACCTATTAAAAATTGTATAGTGTATGCCTATCCTTAGTGCTGATTTTCAGATTAAATAGCAAATTCACCAAAATATTGGTCATGTAGTTTGGAAATGATGAAGCCAAGGAACTGTGTTATTTGTAAGAAAAGTTGGTGGGTTATCCCATAATGGCATTACTTCTGCCAAGTCAGTGGATGGAAATGAGCAGGGGAAACCATGTTGGTGGTGGCAGGTGTCCACCAGTGATTACATGGCATATGGCTCCACCCAGGGACTAGAAGTACGAGTCATTTGTCAGCATCCATTCTAATATTCATGGTCTAGCTAGCTAGTTGGATGAATGCTGCTGAGGATATAGTTAGGTAGGACATTTTGGGAGGGTTGGTTTGGAGGGCATTGAGTATGTGATGTCCACTGCAGCGAGGGGCTTATTGTCCAACATATGTAGAATATTAGGGACTGGGTCTGTGTTAAAAACCTGTTAATTTGCTTTGCACTGGGAAGTTTATACTTCATTAGCAATTTCAGCATATTAAACCAGGCATTGAGGAACATTGCCCTAAACTACATTTTACTGATCATCATCATAGCGATCATCCTTGCTTTTTGCTGTGGGGCCTGTGATACTGCTTTTGCAATTGCAGCCTGAGCTTATTACACCAGGCTGTAAGCCGCAATGCTGCTTATCTACACTTTATGGCCCTAATCTCCATTTTACTTTTTATAAAGTAGAGTAGAGGCTCTAATAAGGCTCTAACAAAGCGACCTGTGCAGTTTTAAAAGGAAACTGGTTTATTTTGCAACTATCAATCTGTTTACCCTTGGCCTGATAGAGATGAAAGCGGTGGATTATACATAAGCGATGCAGCTGCATCTTTCTCTGGAGATTGTACTTGCATGTTTTGTCGGTGGCAGTGGTGAAGAGGTTATGGCAGGAGCGTTCACACCAAGGGAAGGTGGTGGTGTAATACTGATTGGAGGATTGATTTGCCTTTGTCTTTTTAAATATATATGAGGAGGAACACCCACTCCTGAAAGATGATATTCCCCTTGAATTTCAAGTCAGTACAGATCTGATTGATCGTGTGAAGTGACAAACAGTGATGCTCTCCACAGCCTTGTGATCATGGGTTACCCGTAATCATGAGCTGTTTTTCCTGATCACGAGGTCGGGTTCCGAATTTGTGATCGCCTCTCGATCACGGATTTAGTTCAGAATGCACCCGTGATCGTGGTCCAAATGCGGCTCGTGATCACAGATTTAGCCGTGATCACGGGCTGTGATTATTACCTGAAAACCAGCCAACTTTAGCAGTTAATAGCAAAGCCTCCTTAGTCCTTACTAGTGTTGGGCGAACAGTGTTCGCCACTGTTCGGGTTCTGCAGAACATCACCCTGTTCGCCCCGAACTACTGAATGGCCGCCGAACAGGGCCGAACAGGGCACCTGTTCGGCCGAACAGGGCCCTATTCGCCCGAACATGCCGCAATACGGCCCCCCTATGGGGTCGCAGGCATAAGGGGGGAGCATGCCCCGATCGCGGGGGGGGTCGGAAATTCCCCCCACCCCCTCCGCTAGCGCTCCCCCCTCTGCCCGCTTCCCCATAAAAAAAGTTTAAGGCAAGTTAAATAGTACTTGGTGGCTGGCCTGGCACTGGCAGTGGAGTGAGGAGGAGGAGGAGGAGGAGTAGCAGAGTGACGCGTTGAGGCCGGGCAGCGGGCGGTTCAGCGGTCGTACCCTTGTGGTACTTCCGCCCTTTCTCTGACCTCACGTCCTCTACGTGATGCCGCATACGAGGGTACGCGTGACGCGTACCCTTGTATGCAGAGGACGTGAGGTCAGAGAAAGGGCGGAAGTACCACAAGGGTACTACCGCTGAACCGCCCGCTGCCCGGCCTCAACGCGTCACTCTGCTACTCGGACTCCTCCTCACTCCACTGCCAGTGCCAGGCCAGCCACCAAGTACTATTTAACTTGCCTTAAACTTTTTTTATGGGGAAGCGGGCAGAGGGGGGAGCGCTAGCGGAGGGGGTGGGGGGAATTTCCGACCCCCCCCCGCGATCGGGGCATGCTCCCCCCTTATGCCTGCGACCCCATAGGGCCCCCAAAATGGGCATGTTCGGGGGTCCCATTGACTTCCATTGAGTTCGGCCTTCGGGCCGAACATGCCGAACATCTGGCCCATGTTCGGCCTGTTTGGCCCGAACATCCAGGTGTTCGCCCAACACTAGTCCTTACATGCTAGAAACACCAAATTTGCCAGATATATTAAGTAGAACAGTGGGAACAAGAAGATCTTATAGTTTTTGAGAAAATCGATTTTAAAGTTTCAAAGGAAAAAAATATACGTTAAAATGCGGTAAATGACAACTAATGTATTTACCGCATTTAAATGTATACATTTTTCCTTTGAAACTTACTTTGAAACTTTAAAATGGATTTTCTCAAAAACTATAAGGTGTTTTTGAAAAAAAAAATTCTGCTTGTTCCCACTGTTCTTCTTAAAGGGACTCCGAGCTCTGAATAAAAATGGAATTGGTACTCACCTGGGGCTTTCTGCAGCCCACCGTAGGTCAGTAGGTCCCTCGGCAACCATCTGGCTCTTCTCCCAGGGCCTGGTCAGAAATGGCTGCCCGGCGGCTCCCGGCAACACTTGGCCCGAGTGTCGGGCTCCTTCCTCCTCATATGTCTGACGTCACCACGGCAGCCGGCGTGACAGTACTGCGCATGTGCGGTTTAATCGTGCATGCGCTGTACTGTCATGCCGGCCGGCGTAATGACGCGAGGCGGCCGGCGTGACAGTATGGCGCATGCGCGATTAAACCGCGCATGTGCAGTACTGTCACGCCGGCCGTCGTGATGATGCGAGGCGGCCGGTGTGGTGATGTCAGAGGTGACGTATGAGGAAGAAGGAGCCCGACACTCGGGCCAAGTGTTGCCGGGAGTCGCTGGGCAGCCATTTCTGCCCAGGCCCTGGGAGAAGAGCCGGATGGACGCCGTGGGACCTCCCGACCTACGGTGGACTGCAGAAAGCCCCAGGTGAGTACCAATTTCATTTTTATTCTCACCTTTATAATCCATGCAAATTTTGGTGATTGTAATGGGGGCTTTGCTATTAACGTTAAAGTCAAATCCGTGATCAAGGTCGTGATCACGGATTCTACATGCAATTCCGGCTACAATCCAAGTCGAATTCAGAGCTCTGATTCATATCCGGATCACGGCGTATCCATATTTCGATACTGCCGTGGCCGGATTTACTCGAATTCGTGATCGGGGGTATCCGAGCAACACTGGTGACAAAGCGAGACAGCTGTTGGGCAGCATCCAGCTCTGGTGAGCGCTTTGCATGCACTTTTTGGTGACAGCAGTGTAGAGTGGGTCTGGGATGCCACGGGGAGGTGGTGGTGTACCTAGATTTGAAAATACCATACTATCATTTTCCTGTATCCTTTCCCCTGAGGTACAATATCAGGATAGGCTGGAGGTGAAGAGTTAAGATCCATTGGCGGGCCATGGACATGACTGTGGAGTACTGTTTGGGACATTCCAAGTCAGGATGGATACCTGCAGATGACCTTTTGTGTTGTCAGACTAACTGAGCACTTACACTTCTTTACAAATCAGTGAATGAGAATGCCTCAACCCTCAATGGTTTCAAAACTTTTTGGCGAAACAATTTCCCACTTTTCTTTACTTTTTTCTTTTTCTTTAATTACCTACCAAATTTGGTGATAACAGCGCGTATGAGGGTTTTTCTATCAATACAATTCACAAGAATTTGTCCAGGCTCTGTCTTAATGAGGACGGGTGGGGGAGGGGGGGGGTAGGTTTTCCACCCTTCCTCAGCAGTGCAGTCACAACCATGTTTCTGAAGACTGACAAAGCTCTGTGGAAACCTGCATTGGCCAGAGCCTTGGTGGATTTAGAAAAAAAATGCCTCAATAGGCAGCTAGTTCTTATGCTGCTAAGGAATTTTTTTGTATTGACCTGAGGAAGCTGGCCATGGCCCACAAAATGCATTGTCAATTTTTTGAATAAATATTTTTCCGGTTGAACTGCTGTTTGTATCTCATTTATATGTGATGTTTTAAAGTTCACATCCATATATTTTGGGCACCTCCACCCTGCCCTTCCATCAATTAGACCCCCTTTATTTATTGTATTTATAAAGCGCCAACATATTATGCAGCTCCTTTGGAGGTAATAGCTTTACAGTTTTCTGGAAAGTCTATTGTACTACAGGAGAGTGACCGTCCAGTATCCAGTAGGGCCTGGAGTACTGAGCGGGGACGGTGAA
Organism: Hyperolius riggenbachi; assembly: GCF_040937935.1. NCBI lineage: Eukaryota > Metazoa > Chordata > Amphibia > Anura > Hyperoliidae > Hyperolius > Hyperolius riggenbachi. The sequence goes on along the minus strand of NC_090652.1, from coordinate 272,531,393 downwards.
TTCTCCACACTGGCGTAAAAATAGGGGATGCGACCCCTGCCGCCGCAAGGGGGCCCCCCTAGGGCCTGCTCAGGGACTTTTGTGAGGCAGGAGGGGTCGCAGCATAAGAGGAGAGCGTGGCTGCAGATCGGTGGGGAGGGGGGACATTCCCCCCCACTCCCTCACCTCGGGTTCTCCTCTCAGAGCTTCCCCTCCTGCAATCATTGGTGGCAGCGGGTGATGGCGGCGGCAGCAGGCCGAGCACATACCTCCTTCTCGCCGGAGGTCTTCCGATCGCTAAGCGCTTCATGCTACTTCCTGTTTACACAGGAAGTTACATGATGCACTTAGTGATCGGAAGACCTCCGGTGAGAAGGAGGTATGTGCTCAGCCTGCCGCCGCCGCCGCCCGCTGCCACCAAAGATTGCAGGAGGGGGAGCGCTGAGAGGAGAGCCCGAGGTGAGGGAGGGGGGAATGTCCCCCCTCCCCACCGATCTGCGGCCACGCTCTCCTCTTATGCTGCGACCCCTCCTGCCTCACAAAAGTCCCTGAGCGGGCCCTAGGGAAGTGTGGGAGGGTCCTGATTTTTTTTGCAGGGGGGCCCGGGGATTTCTAGGTACGCCCCTGATTCTCCACAGGCTTATACGGTGGTTGCAGGAACTGCAACCCTCCTTTGTGAGTATATAATCATATATACTGGTACTTTCGTCCTCCTATACTTAACGATATTGCACCATTGGGCTCCTGGTCTTTTAATTTGCCCTTTACCAACAATGAGAAATAGTGAACAAGCATTTTTAACTCACACAAGACTTTTGTTTTAGGGATTGTACATAGAGATAGTCAATGAGATGCAAATCGTTCCAAGTTGATGCAGGATTGTTCAAATTCTGTATGCAAATGTATGCAGGTTGAAAATGGACCAATTGAATTCTACCAAGGTGGAATTTGATTGGTTAATTTTCAAGTGTATACATTTGCATAAGAAATTTGCATAATGGTGTATGAACTTGTAACAACTTGAATCTCACTTGACTATATCTAATCAGGAGTCATCTTAAGGTGGCCACACACCATACAGTTTTCTTAAATATCTGTTCAATTCAAGAATAGCAATCATTTTTTCTGACTGATTGTAACATTTCAAAAATCTGACCAATGTACCACACACTATTTTTAATGTTTCCTCAATTATGATAAAAATGATTGGAAACTCTGCTTGGGGGTATATATATCAATCAATTGACAATCTACCACTAGTGATGCTCGGATGTGCCTCATCCACGAATTCGGAAATCCGCGTGGTTGAAAAAAAAAATCCGCATTCGGCCCCGCCGCATGCGGATTTTCGTCTGCGTCCACGCAACCACGCGGATTTTCTGCCGTGAATAGCGTAATCACGCGTGGATTCCCGCCCGGAGGCGGATTTTCTTTAAACGTTAATAACAAAGCCCCCATACATGCTACAATCCCCCAAATTGCATGGATTATCAAGGTGATAAGGGGCAACATAACTTCAACATAAAAAATTCCCCCCCAAAAAATTTTTCTAGAGAAAATGGATTTTAAAGTGAAATCAACACTTTAAATGGGGCTATTAATTGGTAATAAGTGGTTTTAAAAAGGGATATACGCGTTAAGCAGTCAAAGAGGTGAAGGCGAGTTCCAATGGCACTTGGCGGCGAAGGTACCGCTGGAGGAGGATGAGTGGCTGACGCCAAAAAGGCCCCAGAGAGGTTTTTGTAATTTTTTTTTTTTTTGCAGCAATTAGCAATGACATCGCAGCAGAGTTGTCAGTGGACACGGGCAGTGTGAACGCAGAGTGCAGTGGTGGTAGCGACTGAGTCAGGAGAAGGACTATGCGGGCGGTCAGTTCAGCAGCACAGAAGGACCACGGCAACATACTGGTAGTAGTAGTAGCAGCACAGCGTCATAGTGCTGGCCAAAAAATTAAATGCACCCGGTGACCCGGGCAGTGTGAACACAGACAGAGTACATTGGTGGAAGCGAGTGAGTCAGGAGGAGGACCATGGCAACATACTGGTGGTGGTAGTAGTAGCACAGCGTCAAAATGTCAGAAAATCAATTTTTAAGTTTCAAGGGCAAAAATGTCTTTTAAATGCGGAAAATGTCAGTTTTTTTTGCACAGGTAACAATAGTGTTTTATTTTTATAGATTCCCCCAAGTGGGAAGAGTTTTACTTATTTCGTTCTGAGTGTAGGAAATATTAAAAAAAAACGATGTGGGGTCCCCCCTCCCAGACCTCTTTAACCCCTTGTCCCCCATGCAGACTGGGATAGCCAGAATGCGGAGCACCGGCCGCGTGGGGCTCCGCACCCTGACTATACCAGCCCGCATGGTCCATGGATTGTGGGGTCTCGGAAGGGGAGGGGCAGCCAAGCTTTCCCCTCCCCCTTCCGAGCCCTTGTCCAATCCAAGGACAAGGGGCTCTTCTCCACCTCCGATGGGCGGTGGAGGTGGAGGCCGCGATTTCCTGGGGGGGGGGTTCATGGTGGCATTGGGGAGTCCCCTTTAAAAAGGGGTGCCCCAGATGCCCACCCCCCCTCCCAGGAGAAATGAGTATAGAGGTACTTGTACCCCTTACCCATTTCCTTTAAGAGTTAAAAGTAAATAAACACACAAACACATAGAAAAAGTATTTTAATTGAACAAAAAACATAACCACGAAAAAAGTCCTTTAATATTCTTAATTAACCATTAATACTTACCTGTCCCTTTAAAAGCCAGTTCCCACGCAATATCCTCGGAAATATACTAATCAGTTACAATGTAACAAAGTTATTACAATGTAACAACTTTGTTACTTTGTAACTCCACCGCACCCGACGTCACTCGCCGCTCACCTGCCGGCCGCCGCATACACTAACGCTAAGTCCCCGCCGGCTCCCGCCGTCCACTCCGCCCACACCTGTCACCCATATACATGCTGGCATCCATGGGTGCCAGCATGTATATAGGTGACATGTGGGAGAGGCGGGGAGGGCAGCGGAGCCGGCGGGGACTTAGATTCCTGAACCCGACAGAGCTCTGAGCTATATAGCTCAGAGCTCTCGAAAGCATCTTTGTATTTGGGCTCCAAGGAGCCCCATTGGTCCTTAGCAGACCAATGGGGTTCCTTCTGATTTGACAGACAGAGCTGGGGCCCTCTGATTGGCCTGCAATGTGTCACTTCCGCATAGTTTGACGCATTTCCGCAAACCACGACTTCAGCACCGGGTTTCACGAGCGTGAATGCGGATTTCTGTCCGCATTCACGCGAAGCCGAAGTAGATTTTCGTGGTTGAAAATCTATTCACGGATTTTCGTGTCCGAGGCGGAATGCGTCAAAATGGTCGTGAATCCACGCGTAAGCGTGATCACGACCTGGCGGTGAGCACCACTGTCTACCACACACCATTCAATTTTCATAAAGATTTATCAGAAAAATCCACCATTCCCGATCAACTTTTATCGAATAAAAAGGAAATATCTGACCGGATTTCTTGCTCAAATTTAAAAAAAAAGCTTTTGATTTTTTGGGAAATCTGATTTTTTTTATATCGAATTGCCGTAAAATCAGATCATTTTAGGCTGCTTTCCCACCAGGACGTTGCATTTTAGGGGACGTTATAGGTTGCATAACGTGCCCCTAACACAACACCTGGTGGTGTTGGAGCAGGACGCTACCTAGAGCTGCATTATGCAGCTCTTGGTGCGCCTTTTTTGTGCTCTGGGATGCGGAGACTACGTGATCCGCATCACGTGGTCCCGCCAACCAATCGCCGCACAGAGCGGCCTCTCCTAGAAAGTAAACACTGCACGTCAGTGCAGTGAATATTAATTAGCCATGTGGCTGGCCGCGGAGGAGGAGGGGAGACCTCCTCCTCCAACATTACTGAGCATGTGCAAACAGTCTAACGCGGCTTAGCCGCATATAACGCACAGCAGGCAGCACTTTAAGTTGACGTCCAGAGTTACAATGTAACGCAACGTGGGCACTGTGAATAGCCCATTTAGTTTTCATTGCTGTGAGTTAGGCTGCGTTACAGGCTGCACTAACGTGCGCCTGTAACGTCTTACTGTGAAAGCAGCCTTATTGTATCATATGTGGCCACCTTAACAGTTTTAAAGGTCCAGATCCTGGTAACCGTAGTGCAAAGAATGAGTAGGGCATAACTTCTGTACATATCTACAACCATGCGTGAATTTCCATAGCTTATACTCATCCCTGGTCACATTCCAGGTCTATTTATAGCCTTCTTGAGCTATCTATGTAAGCATGATTCTTAAGAATAATAAAACGGGCCATAAATCTGTACGACTGATGTCACGTAATGATGCAGACTCCACAGATATGATTCCACAGTAAGGTGCAGACACAGTGCAGATGAGGTCACAGTGCAGCCAGGACAGCGGGCGTGGTCTAAATGTATCTACTCAGGTCAAAGAATATGCAAAGTTATGGAAAGAGCAGCACTCTCTTTTAAAAATTGAAGGTTGCCCACCTGTTCTGCTGGATCTCTACCTTTACACTACAGCAATCACTGGGGATGATTCACAAAGCCTTTCTCTTGAATTATCTCACTTTACTTATTTTTACCTCAATTATGAGAAAAGATAATCCATGTGATATGCAGATAAGGAGAGATTAATCGTGAGATAAAGGTCCTTATTCATTTAAAGGATACCAGAGCTGAAGGACTCTGGTGAAATGGGCATATGGTATGTGTGGGGTGTTATTCGTAGATACTTATCACACCTTCCGTTCCCCTCTATCACCCGCAGTTCTCCCGTAGCAATCCCCGTTCCGATGGCCGACCGGGGCGTATGTCCATTTAGCGCCCTTGTGGCCACACTCAATGCTGTCATCACACCGGCACACGCTTGCTTCCATCACTCCTGAGCCCTGGCGCGCGCTTTAGTGTAGGCAGCAATCCATGCTGTGGAGGTGCAATGGTGCCTATGTGGTGACAGCATTGAGCACCACAAGGGTGCTGAATGGACATACTGCACATGCACAGCGCAGCATGTCCAGGTCATTGGTTACCTGAGACGCCTGGGTCAACCATATCGAAATGGGTCTTGCTACGGGGGAATGTCGAGTGATGGAGGGAAACGGAAGGTGCGATAACAACACCCCACACATGACATATGCCAATTTCAGCTCTGGTATCCTTTAATGCAGAGGTGCCCACACTTTTTGCGTCATGTGAGCTACTTCAAAAAATTAGCAAGTCAAAATGATCTACCTATGTGTAATTTTAGGAGCACACGTGTATGTACAGAATGGAAAATGTAGTGGGGTCGGGATCTACCAAGAAGTCCTTTGCTATCTACTGGTGGATCGCGATCTACCTAATGGGCACCCCTGCTTAAATGTTTCTCCTGAGTTTTTATATGTTGATATTTTCACACAATATTAGCAAAATAGACTTTTAGGCCTCCCTGCAACCCAAAAAAATGCCCCACGCCCCCAGCAAAAGTTTTATGTGGACCCCTACACTTACACACCCACCCACCACCAAGCCGGAGATTATAAAACAGATGTGGCCACCATGACCCTTCCCCCCATAACAATGCATCCACCATCATTCGCCCACAGATAACAAAAGTGTGGCCTTCTCTGGGGTGGAGGCCCTGTGTTGGTGGATGGTAGAGGAAAAGATATGGCCTCCATAGCTCTGGGTCTTCCGGCAGCTCCGGCAGTAATTACACCCCTGGCTTTAACCCCTAGAATCAGGGGCATAACTAGAAATTACTGGGCCTCACTGCAAAACTTCAGATGGGTACACACACACCCAACCCCTTTAAAGTGAATGGGAACCGCATTTAAAAAAATGAGATAGATACTTACCCAAGAAGAGGGAACGCTCTGTGGCCTATAGAGCCTTACGACTCCTCTTCTGGTCCAGTCGTTCCGATGCTGGCTCGCCCGGTAGCAGTATTTGACTAAATTAGTCAAATACTGCTTTACCTGGCCGAAGGAGGCTTCAGACGTCTTCAGGGAGCCCGAGTGCTCCTGAAGAAGGACGGCCCAGTACTGCACCTGCGCAAGCACGCTCTCTTGCACGCTCACGCCTGTGCAGTATGGAGCCGCACGTCTTTGGGAGGACATGGCTCCCGAAGACTTCCAAATACCCTTTCAGCGGGGGATTGAAACGGGGGAGAGGAACCAGCACAGGATAGAGGGCACCGAGAGAGGAGATGGAAGGCTCTATACAACCCAGAGCCTTCCCTCTCCTTAGGTAAGTATTTGCTTCTTCTTTTTTTAAATGCGGTTCCCATTCACTTTAAGTGCCTTGTGCACCCCATCTAGTGGCTCTTCTGTACCCTTCCCCCTTACACTACGTGCCCTCATAAGTCTCTACCCAAAAACTCTGTTCCATCTTATGCCTCTCCCAATCCTTTAAAAACTCTGTGCCCCCTTCTGTCTCTGCCCATGCCCCTTAATACTCTGGGCCACTCTTATGCCACTAATTCTAATACCATGACCACAGTGAACATACTTTTCAGGAAGAAGAACCATCTGTGCAATGCGCTACCATTGTGGCAAAGGGGGCAATTGCTCCAAGGCCCCAGCATCCATAGGAGCCCCCAAGCACCCCATCACCCCACTAAAATGTGTCTGAGCCACCTGCCCCACACACTCCCTCCTTCCCCCTCAGCAATATGGAGACAGTGGGGACAGGTGTACACTCTCCTTGTCAGAGTTCAGGGGGCCCCCAAGTTATGTTTGCCCCGGGACCCCATTGTAGCTAGAACTGGCCCTGCATCTGTGACCATCCCTTGCAGCTATGCATCTCTGTCGTGTTGCTCCCTCTGTCTCTGCAGCTACATCTTTCACTCCGTCTTCAGTGATGTGGTGCCAGTCCTCCGTGGTCCCTTTGGTTGGCAGTAGCAGAATACAGGCGGCTCTGCCTATACATGTCCAGCCAGCCTGGATTAGGTCGCCGGTGGTAGTGGATGATTTGGGCGCCAACAAAGGTGGTAATGCAAATATCGTTAAAACGGCACCCAAAGAAGAAATTAGGGTGCCAAAGAAATTTAGTTTTCAACATTAGAACATTGAAGTTTTTGAAATATGGTATGGCTTTGAAACTTGCAACATTATAATTTTTTGTCATATTATTTTGTTTGTATGTATAAAATTTACGTTATCAAATATGTTATCGTTTCTGCGTTTGAAATGGCATCAGGAAAGGGGGTTTTAGGGTTAGGGACCACCAGGGGGTCCTAGGGTTAGGCACCACCAGGGGGGTCTTAGGTTTTTGGCACCACCGGGGGGTATTAAGGTTAGGCACCAACATGGGGGGGTCTTAGGTTTAGGCACCACCAGGGGGGGGGGGTCTTAGGGTTAGGCACCACCAGGGGGGTCCCAGGGTTAGGCACCACCAGGAAGATCTTAGGTTTAGGCACCACCAGGGGGGTCTTAGGGTTAGGCACCACCAGGGAGATCTTAGGTTTAGGCACCACCAGGGGGGTCTTAAGGTTAGGTACGAACATGAGGGGTCTGAAAACGTTGAAAACGATCTTTATCATTTATTACAATTTTGTTATCCCCCTGCACCCTATTCTCCTTGTGCCTCTATTTCATGCACGCCCCAGCGCCAAACTCATGCGGTGTCACCTTTTTTGTTTATTTCACGGTGCCCAGAACACATCTAAGTGGCTCAGGCTCCATATCAACCAGGCCGTGGGGTGCTCTCCCCCCCTCCACCGGCAATGGAAGGGGTAGCAGGGCTATAGTTACACCTCTGCCTAGACTCCTGCAGCTACCTTACAACTACTGAACATATAATAATCTGTGCCAAAACAAGCCTATATTCTCCAGGCTGATGTATTAAATGCTTTAGGCCCGGTTCACATTAGCGCTAAAAAACGGTCCGTTCCCGGATAGGAAAAGAACGGATCAAAATGGATGCGAATGGATCCAATGTTAAGCTATGGATCCGTTCCCATCTGTCCATTCGAAGGGATCCTTTCTGCACGATCCTCTGAATGGAACACAAGTTTCCTGCAGCAGCTATTTTTCCAGACCGCTGAGCCCAGCAGAACAGAAACGGAAGCTGAAGCCCTGGGGCAATGAGGAAACGAAACATTCCTTAACACTAGAGAAGAAACGGACCGTTCTAAAGGGCAAAATTCACTTTGGGGGTGGGGGACTGGGGGAGATATGGGGAAATGGAATGAAAGCCAAACGGAGTGAAGACGGATCCGATCAACCGGTACGATCAGATCCGCTTTCATGGATCCGTTTGCCACTAACGCACGTGTGAACTGGGCCTAAAAGGAAACACGAGGTGTAAATAAACAAATGAGATAAACAATTGTATATATCCTCTTCCTCCAAAAATGTATTTTGAAGATATCCCACAGTTTTATTTAAATCTACTTTTTAAGTTTTTAATGTTTCATTCTCTCTTCTCAACACTCTACAACACTTAATTGTCTTTCTCAATGACACATTCATCGAAGTATGCCAGAGCTAAAATCTATGAACTATTGAACCTTTTTATCTCTCTCCTGCTCTCAGGAGCCATTTTCTGCCAGGAAGGTGTTTTATGGCTGTAATTCCTTATATATACAGTAGCTACCAACTGTCCCTCTTTTGGGAGGGACAGTCCCACTTTGGGAACCAAATCCCTCTGTCCCGCTTTCTTCCCCCATCTGTCCCTTTTTTAATACTGATGTACAGAGCTGTGTAAATATATGTATTTTTCTACTGAAAAATGTGTTTAGCTGACTCTAAACTTTAATCCCATCAATTAAATTGATAGATTTCTTATTTTCGAAAGTTAAAATGAAGGAAAACTACTGATGATAGAGAGGACCAGTGTGGTTTGAATCATAAAAATACTTCTTTGATTCTGAATACTTTGTGATATGAATGGTGAGGGGTGTGGTAGGGGCGTGTTTAGAGGTGTGGCATTGGCGCGTCTTAAATTGTCCCTCTTTTTTATCTCAAAAAGTTGGGAGGTATGTCTTATCAGTGAGGCTTACGATATAGTCCCTATAGTCACTTGCATACCTGATGTTTAACTCTTTCAGGCAGAGAAAGAAAAAAAGGAACACAGTATAGTTATTTGTGTGCTAGGCACTGTACATACCCATATCTATCTCATCATGTCAGGCGTCATCTCGAGTATCCAGGGCAGTTTCAAGGCTAAATTGCACCCAGGGCGAGGGTGTAAACCCCCCCCCCCCCATCCATGGACTCGTGAACCCTTACTCTTTAGGGACAGTCACACAGCCACAGGTCACAAGTAGATCTGCCTACTTACTAGTAACCAGCCGCTTATCCAGGAGGAATCAGGAAAACACGCAGGTGTCGTCACGCGGGGGTAATGTGATGATGACTTGACGTCTGACGCAGGCAGCCCCAGGAGGAGTCAAGGAAGGTGATCGCACTGGTAATCTTCTCTCTTCTTGCATTTGGCTGCACCACGCGTCACCAGCTCCCTAGCGGTTATGTCCTTCTGCCTGCGCCCCTCTTCTTCTACCTGCTGGTCTGCGCCCACGGCGGTCGCCCTGTCCGCACTGCCCAAGAAACGGCCCTGCGGGTATCCTTTAAGATGCATGGATGGACAGGAAGACATATGGGTAGTTGGATAAGTAGTCTGGCGTAAGGATGGATAGATCCACATGCCACACAGGGCCATGCTTACAGCATTGTGTCTGATTCTGCAGCTGCCTGGTCCGCCTATATAATTCTTCCCTCTGCTACGGGCTTTGCTTGTTCAATATATCTCAAAACTTCTCTGTGATAAAGGTTAAATCTGGACCGGTCAAAGAGATGTAGAATGTGAAATTAAAGATTTGGTGGGGAACAATGTAAATTATTAAGACAATAAGTCTTCCAACAGCTGGATTCATTTACATGGTAATGAAGCCAGCTGTTGTGCTGAAGCGGGGACGGGTGAATGGCACAGTAGGACGTTGCCTGAATTAACCCTTCAGCGCACGGTGGCAGCGTGCCAACGAACAGCCTGATAATATTTACTCAACTGCATGAGACTGCAGTCATGATGACCTATAGAATGTGTTCTCTAGTGCGGCTGACTAGACACTGCTGAGAGAGGGAAGCCGAGAATAACAGGCCTGCCATCTCCAAGTGGATGCAAATTACGGCCACACCATAAGGCTGGCTGCCTGCCCTGAGTCACTATACATATAATGCATGCAGCGGAGGAATCTGAAAAGGGCTCACTGGCGTAACAATAGGGCCTGCAGCCCCTGCTCCCGCGGGGCCATTTTGGGGGGGCTGGAGGGGTCACAGCATGAGGGGAAAGCCATGGCAACACTCAGCGGGGAGGGGGGATGTTCCCCTCTCCCTCACCTCGGGGCAGCGGCAGCTACTTACCTTCCGTGCACTCCAGCGTGCGTTCCTCTCTCTAGTATCTGATGCAACTTCCTGTTTATAGGGCCCGCTCAGAATTTCTCCAGGGGGGCCCGGTGGGGCCTAGTTACTCCCCTGAAAGGGCTGGTGGCATCTGCATGGAAGCCACAGACTTAATAGCATCTTCTACCACCATAAGGCCAACTTTCTTGCGGCTTCCCTTCCATGTGCATCACCCCCTCCTATTCCTTACGCAGCCCCCTCTTCCAGGGCCGGATTTACCATAAGGTACGGGCCTACAGGTGCCTGATGATGGAAAGGCGGCTCACTCCCCTCCCCGAGTGCCTCCCTTTCTCCTTCCCTATGCAGAGTCCTGATGAGAGTGTAAATAAGAGATTACTCAACCTTCTCTCGGAATTCAACTAATGAGATCTCCCTTCAGTCAGGGGCACCTTTAGCTACCTAATACTTGGGGACACCTCTAGCTACTTAATATTGAGGTTCCTTTAGCGATTTAATACTTGGGGGCAACCCTAGTTACTTAATGTTGAGGCTACATCTTGCTACTTAATACTAAGGGGCACCTATAGCTACCTATGATGGGCAAGGGAAGTAAGGGAGAAGTGACAGCTGGGCCAGCCAGCACACTTGCGGTGCAGTTCAGTGGGGGTTTGTTTATTCCTAGAGGGTGGAGTCTAAGGTGCCAGAACATCTGTGCCTATAGGCTCCTCTGAGGTAAATCCGGGCCTGCCCTCTTCCATGTCTAACAATTATGCACAGCAGCCACCTTCAGTTCTATACAGGTTCCCTGGGCAGCAACTCTCTATTTTCAGGTGTCGCTCCTTATTTGCAACCTTTGTCTTCCAGTTGCAGCCTCTTCTTCCATATGCAGCAATCCCTCTTCCACGTCCAGCTGCCCCTTGGCCAGCTACTGCCCAAGGCCTGGGTCTTGGAGGCCTTTTCAGAATTCAGGCCCTGCACAGAGGCCACAGAAATAGCAGTATCTTCTGCCATTATAAGGCCTAATTTTTTTGTGTGGCTCCATCAACCCCCCCTTCCATTTCATGTGCAGCGCACTGTTCTACGTATAACATCCATGCACAGCAGCCTCTTTTTCATGTACAGCTTCCTTGGGCAGCAGCTCCGCTTTTCCATGTATTGCACTCCATATACCACATGGGCGTAACAATTACCCCTGCGGCCTCGCCATCGCAGAGTGGCCCAGAGGCTTTGGTGGCCCCTCCTCCACCCTTTGCTCAACCATAAGTGCAGTCAATTAGCAGAAAGACCTCCCTGTTCACTCACAAAAACCATTCCTGCCCCCTCCGCCAGACATGCAAAGTAGCAGAACACTCTCTGCTGCCATTCGCTGTGACCCGCATGGGGTTCGGGGACCAAGGGGGCCCCATGGATCATTTTTGCAGGGGGACCTTATTAAGTCAATTACACCACTGATATGCTGCTTCCTTTTCCATATGCAGTAACCTCTTTTCTATGTTCATCCACCTCTTTGGCAGCAGCCGCCCAAGGCCCGAGCCTATGCAGCCTCCCCAGATATTGTGACAAGTGGGTGTGGTATCCGTCCTATAAGCTACTGCCTACTGAAGAGTAGGGGTTGCTAGATTATCCACATTTAATGCGGAGCCCTGCTTTCCCAAAAAATAATTCCTGTTTCCTCTCACATCCCAAAAATATACTGGTAGATTAGTTGTCTACCATCCTTCCCAAACTGGCCCTAGACCAGGTATGTCAAACCGGTCCTACGAGGGCCGAGATCCTCACACATTTTTGATACAGCTCAAATGAATTGATGGGTCTGAATCAGGAAGGATGTGGTCCATCAGGTAAAACACATATCTCTCTTTCTCAGTCCATCCTAAACACTGGCATGGATCTGGCCCTACTGGCCTGGAGTTTGACACATGTGCCCTAGACTGTGGTAAGGGCATGAGCTTGCTACACTGACACCCTATTAGCGCTGTGCACGGTTCTATGTGAAAAAAAACTTTATTAACGTTAATTAATATTAATCAATTAAAAGTTGTAGACTTTTTAATTTTAATAATGACTCAGAAAAGTGTGGAGAGTGAACATTTTATTCAATACTGAAAAAAATGTATTTCAATGAAAAGTTCATGCCTTTGGTATCTATGGTCCAGAAAAGACTATCTCAGGTGACAAAGAATGTTCTGCATCCACCTACCTTAAATAGATGTAAAATGTTGCCAAGGATGCCCGGCATAACATTATCACGGCATAAAATACATAGTAACACACCAGCTGTAGCCTGCATTTGCATGTCGGTTCCAGCCTACTAGCTATTAAGCATTTCAACAGTAGCTATTTCCTGTGACTTAAACACACACCTACTCCACCTTCCACGGAGAGAGTATTAGTGTGATGGAGCAGTTATCGGTTATTCTGAAAGGGAACATGAACACTTCTCACTGTTAGGAGACGCGAGATGGTTTCCTGTCCTCATTACTCAAAAGGCTATTAAAAGGCTTAAAATAGATTCCCGTGTAGCCGTTAAGTACAGAGGAGGATATCCTTAATTAGGGCCAGTAAAAAAGAGAGATAATTGTGGCTTCTGCCTTAAACTGCTTTTTTAATATCATTTGAACATGAAAATGTGAGATAAAGAACGTTTAGTGGAGCTGCAGGGAATATAGAATATATACATAAACACGCACTCACTCAGTACATATTTGCTACTTTTCTTCAGTAATAAACACCACAACAGGGCTGTAACCAAGGGCTTATCTACCGGGGGCGTAACTAGAGATCATCGGACCCCCCTGCAAAAATTAGGATGGGAACCCCCCCCCCTCCCCCCACATTCAAACACCCCTGGTGTGCCAGGGGTGTAGTTAGGGATGTGGCAGGGGCGTGGCTTAAGTCTCCCTCTTTCTTATCTCAAAAAATTGTGAGGTATGCACAGGGGCGTAACCAAGAAAGTATCTATAGCCCCCTATTGCAGGAGTGACCATGGACAGGTAACTGTCCATGACACTCTAGCTCCAATTGCCCCTGTACCTCTTTCTTTCTCATTTATCTCTCTTTCAGGACTCATTAACAGACATATGTTAACCAGGGATGTTCAAATTCGGCTTCGGGAGATATCCGGATTTTTGCTATCCGGATATCTCCCAGTAATGCTGTGCGGGCTGGGCGGGGGGGTCAAGCTTACCTCTCTGACGTCTTCTTCGGTCGTCCCTCGGCGCCTCCCATGATGCGCTCCACGCGCGTCACGTGATTACAAACACTTCCTCCTTCAACCCGGAAGGAGGAAGTGTTTGTAATCAGGTGACCGCCGCTTGGAGCACATCGTGGGAGGCACCGAGGGACGACCGAAGAAGACGTCAGAGAGGTAAGCTTGACCCCCCCGCCCAGCCCGCACAGCATTACTGGGAGATATCCGGATAGCAAAAATCCGGATATCTCCCGAAGCCGAATTTGAGCATCCCTGATGTTAACATACAGTGGTGTGAAAAACTATTTGCCCCCTTCCTGATTTCTTATTCTTTTGCATGTTTGTCACACTTAAATGTTTTTGCTCATCAAAGCAGCAATAACTGCAATCAAGCGTTTGCGATAACTTGCAACGAGTCTTTTACAGCGCTCCGGAGGAATTTTGGCCCACTCATCTTCGCAGAATTGTTGTAATTCAGCTTTATTTGAGGGTTTTCTAGCATGAACCGCCTTTTTAAGGTCATGCCACAACATCTCAATAGGATTCAGGTCAGGACTTTGACTAGGCCACTCCAAAGTCTTCATTTTGTTTTTCTTCAGCCATTCAGAGGTGGATTTGCTGGTGTGTTTTGGGTCATTGTCCTGCTGCAGCACCCAAGATCGCTTCAGCTTGAGTTGACGAACAGATGGCCGGACATTCTCCTTCAGGATTTTTTGGTAGACAGTAGAATTCATGGTTCCATCTATCACAGCAAGCCTTCCAGGTCCTGAAGCAGCAAAACAACCCCAGACCATCTTACTACCACCACCATATTTTACTGTTGGTATGATGTTCTTTTGCTGAAATGCTGTGTTACTTCTACGCCAGATGTAACGGGACACGCACCTTCCAAAAAGTTCAACTTTTGTCTCGTCGGTCCACAAGGTATTTTCCCAAAAGTCTTGGCAATCATTGAGATGTTTTTTTTAGCAAAATTGAGACGAGCCTTAACCTATTTTGGTTCCTGGATGTAGTTTCTACGTCCAGGAACCATGCGTGCTACCGCGCGCTTCCGCGGCCGATCGCGCGCGTGCACGCGCACTCCCGGCCGCGGATTCGGTAGCCAGGGACTCAATGTATCGGGCTACGGTGCCCGATCATTGATTCCTCTCCCCCGCTGAAAAAGCGACAGCTTCTCTCAGAAGCTGCGCCTTTTCTGGCCGTTCCCTGCCCAATGCGCCACTCTAAGCGTGTGTTACGCTTAGAGTGACGTCATGTAAACAAACTCATGGCCGCCATCTTGTGGCCAAAAAGTAATACTACACCTGTAAAAAAAAATAATTTAAAATTAACACACATTTACATTATAAATCTATTGTTTACCTCCCACCCTCCCAAAACTACCCAAATAAAATGTTTACAATAAAAAAAAAAAAACCATTACAATAAAAAAAAAAAAAACATGTAAATATTTACCTAAGGGTCTAAACTTTTTAAATATCAATGTAAAGATGAAATATTTCTATATTTTTTTTATTTTAAACTTGTAAATAGTGATAGATGCAAAACGGAAAAAATGCACCTTTATTTCCAAATAAAATATTGTCGCCATACATTGTGATAGGGACATAATTTTAACAGTGTTATAACCGGGACATATGGGCAAATACAATACGTGAGTTTTAATTATGGAGGCATGTATTATTTTAAAACTATAATGGCTGAAAACTGAGAAATAATAAATTTTTTCAGTTTTTTCTTATTCTTCCTGTTAAAATGCATTTACAGTAAAGTGGCTCTTATCAAAATGTACCCCCCAAAGAAAGCCTAATTGGTGGCGGAAAAAACAAGATATAGATCAGTGCATTGTGATAAGTAGTGATAAAGTTATAGGCTAATGAATGGGAGGTGAACATTTCTCACGTGAAAACGACGGAACCTGAATGGGTTAATGTTCTTTTTGCTTAAAAGTGGTTTGCGCCTTGGATATCTGCCATGCAGACCATTTTCGCCCAGTCTCTTTCTTATGGTGGAGTCATGAACAATGACCTTAATTGAGGCATGCAGTTCTTTATGAGGTTGTCCTGGGGTCTTTTGTGGCCTCTCGGATGGGTTTTCTCTGCGCTCTTGGGGTAATTTTGGTCGGCCAGCCACTCCTGGGAAGGTTCATCACTGTTCCATGTTTTTGCCATTTGTGGATAATGGCTCTCACTGTGGTTCGCTGGAGTCCCAAAGCTTTAGAAATGGCTTTATAACCTTTACCAGACTGATAGATCTCAATTACAGTACTTTGTTCTCATTTGTTCCTGAATTTCTTTGGATCTTGGCATGATGTCTAGCTTTTGAGGTGCTTTTGGTCTACTTCTCTATGTCAGATAGCTCCTATTTAAGTGATTTCTTGATTGAAACAGGTGTGGCAGTAATCAGGCCTGGGGGTGACTACAGAAATTGAACTCAGGTGTGATAAACCGCAGTTAAGTTATTTTTTAACAAGGGGGACAATCACTTTTTCACACAGGGCCATGTAGATTTGGAGTTTTTTTTTCTCACTAAATAATAAAAACCATCATTTAAAACTGCATTTTGTGTTAAATTATGTTATCTTTGACTAATAGTTAACGGTTTTTGATTAGCAGAAACATTTAAGTGTGACAAACATGCAAAAGAATAAGAAATCAGGTAGGGGACAAATAGTTTTATTACACCACTGTAACTCATGTCAGTCTGTAATTTTGGCAATGGCAATCTATCAATTAGCTTCTAGGTAAAGTAGAAGTTTCAGTATTAAGCTTTGCAGTGAAATAGGTTTTCATGTTTCCACTCACTGTCTGTCACACCCCCACCATCAGCTGTAACACCTTCTGCCAGTGCTGCTGCTTTAGCAAAAAGGGGGAAAAAATCAATCAATAAAATTGCAAAGTGAAAAATTTAAAAATAGAACTGAGATCAATAAATGGTTGATACGCATGTGTGGCGTAGTATGTCCAGGTCAGAGGGCACTGACCAGGATGTAAAGAACAGGGTCAATGACTAGAGAACATAGGGTGACGCTGGAAAAGGGGAGGTGCGGTAAGCATCTGCACAACTCCCAACACACACAGTAGGCACAGGGTTGCCACCTCATCCCTTTAAGGATACCGAACCCGAGGTGTCATGTGACATGATGAGATAGACATGGGTATGTACAGTGCCTAGCACACAAATAACTAGGCTGTGTTTCTTTTTTGTCTGTGTTTGCCTGACAGAGTTAAATATCAGGTATGTAAGTGTCTGGCTCAGTCCTGACTCAGACTGGAAGTGTTAAAGTGTGACCCTCACTGATAAGAAATTCCAACTATCAAACACTTTCCTAGCAGAAAATGGCTTCTGAGAGCAGGAAAGAGATAAAAAAGGTCAATCGTTCATACATTTTAGCTCTGGCATACTTCAGTGAATGTGTCATTGAGCAAAAACAATAAAACAGTTAACACTTAAAAAGTAGGTTTAAGCATAAACTAAAACAGTGGAATATCTTAAAAAGTGATTTTTAGGAGAAGGAAGATAGATACAGTTGTTTATTTCATTAGTTTATTTTTGCCTTTGGGTGTCCTTTAAATACTGACACATGAATAATACATGCCTTGTGGCTAGTTAGATGCAGTTTAGGCACTGATTATGTGTGAGTAGCCCCAGAAACTGTATAACTTAGATGTGCCTGTATCTAAAGAGACACTGAAGCAAAAAAAAAAATATGATATAATGAATTGGTTGTGTAGTATGGATAATTACTAGAATATTGGTAGCAAAGAAAATATTCTCATATTTTTATTTTCAGTGATATAGTGTGTTTTATAACATTGCATCATTATTTAATATTTGCATTTTACACACATCTAAACGATTTTTTCAGAGCAGTCTTGTGAACTATTGACCTGTCCTCTGGCAGAGAAAAAGAAAATTTTTCACTGACAGCTGAGATAATAAACTTCAGAAGACAGCCCTCTCTGCGACTTTGAAAGTCTTAGAGCTTAATGGCTTTTTTGCATAGAGATAACAACTGGAGTTTCTTAACTCTTCCTGTACTGGAAACAATTAGACTTATGTCTCTGATCCTAATGTTTTATTTCTTAGCTGTACTACACATACACACGGCCGTTTGTACGGCTGTGCGGCCCGTGCCGCTGCCCTGGGCGCAGAGGAAGGGGGGGCACTGTGATAGCGAGGGGAGCCGGAGCCGCGGGGAGGGCAGCCCGACCTCTTCCTCCCTCTCCTCTCCCGGCCACCCTCCGTGCTCCTCCCTCGGACTGCAGCAGAGTTAGCGCGCAGGGAAGCGCTGCTATACACAGTTACTCACCTCCCTGGATCCGATCGCCGCTCACGCCCTGCTGGTCTCCTCTCTGCAATGTAGCCGCTGATACACACGCTGCTTCCTGTTTACATAGGAAGCAGCGTGACGTGTGTATCATCAGCGGCTACATTGCAGAGAAGAGACCAGCAGGGCGTGAGCGACGATCGGATCCAGGGAGGTGAGTAACTGTGTATAGCAGCGCTTCCCTGCGCGCTAACTCTGCTGCAGTCCGAGGGGGGAGCACGGAGGGCGGCCGGGAGAGGAGAGGGAGGAAGAGGGAGGGCTGCCCTCCCCGCGGCTCTGGCTCCCCCCGCCATTATGAGGGGGCACCTACCTACTTAACCTATACTGGGCAAGCTACCTATCTATCCTATACTGGGGGGCACCTAACTAATCTAACCTGTACTCGGGGGCAGCTACCTATCTAACCTATACTGGGGGGCAGCTACCTATCTAACCTATACTGGGGGCAGCTACCTATCTATCCTATACTGGGGGGCACCTACCTATCTATCCTATACTGGGGGGCACCTACCTAATCTAACCTGTACTGGGGGCATCTACCTATCTAACCTATACTGGGGGCAGCTACCTATCTAACCTATACTGGGGGGAAGCTACCTATCTAACCTATGCTGGGGGCAGCTACCTGTCTAACCTATGCTGGGAGGCAGCTACTTATCTAATCTATACTGGGGGCACATACCTAATCTAACCTATACTGGGGGCACCTCCTACCTAATCTAACCTATACTGAGGGGCAGCTACCTAATCTAACCTATACTGGGGGGCAGCTACCTATCTAACCTATACTGGGGGCACTTATCTAACCTGTATTGGGGGCACCTACCTACCTAGCTAGCCTATACAGGTGGCAACTATACTGGCTACCTATACTGGGGGCACCTACCTAATAACCTATACTGGGGGTACCTACCTATCTAACCTATGCTGGGGGCAACTATACTGGCTACCTATATTGGAGGCACCTACCTAGCTAACCTGTACTGGGGGCACCTACTTTTCTAACTTATACCGGGGGGAGGGGTGCCTGTCTATCTAACATATACTGGGGGAAACTATACTGGCTACCTATACTGGAGGCAACTACCTGGCTAACCTATACGGAGGGCAACTTTACTGGCTCACCCATGCCTGGCCACCTATACTCGGGGGGGACCTATAGCTGGCTACCTATACCGGGGGGGGCGCAATTTTTACACCCTCGCCCCGGGTGCATTTTAGCCTAGAAACTGCACTGCACATACAAATCATTATATCATGTTTTTTTCGCTTCAGTGTCTCTTTAAAGGGATGAGGTAACAACCCTGAGTATTAATTTTAGAAATTTTAAGCACTAAGGTATCCTTTAAGCCCTAGTATGGCTGTTTTTTGCTTTGAAGGTGATGAGGTGAGTAACAGTTTTTTTTTTGTTTTGTTTTTTTACGGTAGTTTCCATAAATATTCAGTGATGGCATTTTTTTCCTGCCTTGTACTGCTTTTTACAACACAAATTATTATTTTTGGAAATGATTGCTCAGCATTGAATCTCTCCTTCTCATCAACTGTTATTTCTTCAAGTGCTCATTAAGATGTCTGCTGATAATCAGAACTAATAAGGCTCGTTTTAGCAGCCTTTAGTGAACAAAGGCCTCGAGCTTTGCCGACACAAATATCTATAGAAAGCACAATACAGTAACAGAAAGGGGCACTATTACTCTATATTCGGGCCATAGCTAGAAGGAGGGGGTTATAGAAAGTGACAGCTGGTCACTGGATAAGGGTAGCCAAACATTGATCAATTTCTGACCAACTGATAGAACAATCGGATTTTTTTAGAACCAAAAATATTATGTACTAGTGACCTTAGCCCGTTTAAAAACGGACTAGGTCTGTCACCACATCGATGCGCTCTGCACGCAGGCCCTGCACATGCACGCGCCCTCCACGCGCACATCGTGCACGCCCGCCGCACATCGCGCACACCCGCCGCACACGTCCGCCCCTTCCTCCTTCAGCTCTTCACAGTGTCTCTGTCCGTCCCTGACCATGCGCAGTAGCGCAAAACACGGGGGACACACACACACAGGAAGTGCAGGGATGCAGAGACACTTGACTATTATTATATAGGATAAGAAATCATTCAAAGCCTCACACACTGGTAGCGATTTCGGTAGCGATATCGGTCAAAACTGTGTTTTGATCACCTAAAGGGAACCTAAAGTCATTGAAAAAAGCTAGTTTAACTTACCTGGGGCTTTTACCGGCCCCCCGCAGCCACCCTGTGCCCGCGCCATGACAAACCGATCCTCTGATCCCCCACAGTGACCTACTTTTGGTCTGATAATTTAGTAAGTCAGTGGCCACTGCGCCTGCGCAGCCCTGATCACGCACATCCTTGACGCCGGTAGTGTCCTATGCATGCGCTGTTCAAGATGTTCTCTAGACTGCCTATGCAGGCACACTAGCGGCTTTCTGTTTGGCCTCTGGTGGAAATAGCCAAGCCATATCAGGTCCACTCTATTGCGCAGGCGCAGACAGCTCACGCCTGCACAGTAGCGCAGAGCCAATCAGGTTCTGCTATTTCTGCTAGTTCCCAAAATGAAAGCCACTAGTGCGCATGTGGGCAGTGGCGAAAAGCGGACTTTCAGGGGGCTCAGCTCTAAATCGCCTCTCCAGAGGAGGACGGGAGAAGCCTCTTCAGGATATAGAGGCTTCCCCCTCCCGAGGTAAGTATCCCTTAGGCAGGGGCGTAACTACAAATCATGGGGCTTCCCAGAATAACTTTGACACGGCCCAGGGGCGTAACAGTAGACCCTGCAAGGAATGCAGTCGCAGGAGGGCCCAGAAGCCACAGGGGGCCTCGTTCTGAGAGATTGACCAACTAAGGCTAGGAGAGAAAAAACTTTCTGCTCTCTGCACCATTGTTCTAATGACTGCATCTGCTCAGCCGCTGATAAGGAATCATACAAAGTTTTGCAGACAACGATGTGTAGACAGACCCTATTCAGTGTGTTCCGCAGAGTCTACAGCACTGTTCTACCCCCAGCCTTTCTACCCCTCCCCAAGTGCTGTGTACTGTAGTGATGCTGGAGAAGTCTGTAGAGCCAGTTCTGCTCCATCAGAGATGGTCAGAGTGAGTGTAATAAGAAGCTGTGGCTGGGAGCACACTCGTCTGTCAATTTTTTTTGTGTGCGTTTTTCTTTATGCGTTTTCTGCATAACATGGGCTTGATTCACTAAACCGTGATAACTGATATCACGATCGCAGTTGCATGCGGTAATTGGCGATTGTGCATGAAAACAGTTACGTGCGTTATAACGCGCGCAAAATGCTAGCATGACCGTAATATGAGTTATCACGGTTTAGTGAATCAAGCCCCATGTGTCTGTATGTGTGAAAACATGCACGTTTTATCACAGAGGCTAATGTAATTGATAGAGAAAATACGTGCACCGCTTCACTGCTGTTTTTATCTGCATGGGGAAAACACATTCAAGTGTGCGCTAGCCAAGTGAATAACATTGATTCTCAGGGGGGGAGGGGAAGCGTTTGGCGGAAGGAGGCACCATCCAAAATTTAGCGGGGGGGGGGGGGGGGCCCAGTAATTTATAGTTATGCCCCTGACAGAGTCCCCCAATGTTCACCCCTTTTCCCTTTGCCTCCCTCTGGTGGCACTGTACAATGACAGATAAAACTTGCTCACAGCATGCAGGTGCAGTACACTGTCACATCAAACGTTCATGGCATGCAGGTGCACTACGACAGATCAGATATGCTCAGAGCACACACGTGCAGTACAATGACAGATCAGACATGCTCAGAGCACACACGTGCAGTACAATGAAAGACAGGAGCATTGCTAGGATCCTAAGACATCCGGGGCTCTTTTGGGCACTCCAGTGGAAAAATGGGTGTGGCCATGCACAAGAATGTGGGTGTGGCCATGGGTGGAGCCAAATTCACATAAACTTAACAGCGGTCTAAGTAGGCCCGCCCAGTAAAATGTTGGATGAAGCCCCCTCTCCATTAATACACAAAAATGCAGCATTTCACATAAATAGCCAGTGTTACCTGGCTTCTGTGCTGGCTGCTCTGGCTTTCTGATAGGCGGGCTGGACTGCTGCCACGTTTTCTGGCAGTCCCCCTATAGCATTCCCTGACCTTTTAGTGGACCCCCTCCCATGCTCCCATGGGCCTCCTATTGAGGCACCACAACTCCCAGCATGCCCCATAGTAGAAGAACCACAGCTCCCTGAATGCCCCAATAAAGGCATCACAGCACCCAGCATGGCATCACAGCACCTAGTAGGCCCACATAGATGCCCTGTGTGGTGCCATTCTGGGTGCAGTGGTGCCTCTATTGGGCATGCTGGGCGTTGTGGTGGAGAAGGGAAAGAAGCCTGGAAGAGGAGATCTAGTGACTAAGCGGCCCGAGGTGAGTACAGACGCCCTCTGCCTGACCCTGTCTGAGGGACATCAGGGGCACCTTGGAATAGATCCAGGGCACATGCCACTGATCTTTGGGGCTAGCAACACCCCTGATGACAGATGAGACATGCTCAGAGCACACAGGTGCAGTACAATGACAGATCAGACATACTCAGAGCGCACAAATGCTGTATACTGACATATCCAGGGCCGGCCCGCTCATGAGGCGGGGTGAAACTTTTGCCTCAGGCGGCAAATTTCCAGGGGCGGCACCCGCCCGTCCGTGGGTGCGGGGAGCCGGCCGCCGAGCTGGAGGGGTAGCTGGCAGGACGGGGGTATTGGGCCAGCGGCGGGGAGGGGGGTTGGACCCCGTCCTCCGCTCCCCTCCAGCCTTAAATAGAAGCAGCCGCTATGTATAAGAGGAACGGGCGGGGAGGACTCACCTCTTCCTCGTTCCAGCGTGCGCTCCACTGATGTCACTTCCTGCAACGCTGCAGGAAGTGACGTCAGTGGAGCGCACGCTGGGAAGAGGCGAGTGTCCTCCCCGCCCGTTCCTCTTACACATAGCGGCTGCTTCTATTTAAGGCTGGAGGGGAGCGGAGGACGGGGGACCCAGGCGAGGGAGGGGGGGGTCCGACCCCCCTCCCCGCCGCTGGCCCAATACCCCGTCCTGCCAGCTACCCCTCCAGCTCGGCGCCCCCCCCCCCCCACACGGGGGGGGGGGGGGCGGCGGTGGCGGCAATTTTTTAAAAATTTGCCTCAGGCGGCAAAAAGTCTAGGGCCGGCCCTGGACATATCTGACATGCTCAGAGCACACAGGTGCAGTATACTGACAGATCAGACATGCTAGGAGCACGTAGGTTCAGTACATTGACAGATCAGACATGCTCAGAGCATGCAGGTGCACTATAACAGATCAGACATGCTCAGAGTACGCAGGTGCACTACAACAGATCAGACATGGTCAGAGCACACATGTGCAGTATAGTGACAGATCAGACATGCTCAGAGCACACAGGTGCAGTACAGTGACAGATCAGACATGCTCAGAGCACGCAGGTGCACTACAACAGATCAGATATGCTCAGAGCACGCAGGTGCACTACAACAGATCAGACATGCTCAGAGCACGCAGGTGCACTACAACAGATCAGACATGCTCAGAGCACACATGTGTAGTATAATGACAGATCAGACATGCTCAGAGCACACAGGTGCAGTATAGTGACAGATCAGACATGCTCAGAGCACACAGGTGCAGTACATTGACAGATCAGACATACTCAGAGCGCACAAATGCTGTATACTGACATATCTGACATGCTCAGAGCACACAGGTGCAGTATACTGACAGATCAGACATGCTCAGAGCACGTGGGTTCAGTACAGATCAGACATGCTCAGAGCACGCAGGTGCACTACAACAGATCAGACATGCTCAGAGCACGCAGGTGCACTACAACAGATCAGACATGCTCAGAGCACGCAGGTGCACTACAACAGATCAGACATGCTCAGAGCACACATGTGCAGTATAGTGACAGATCAGACATGCTCAGAGCACACATGTGCAGTATAGTGACAGATCAGACATGCTCAGAGCACACAGGTGCAGTACAGGTGAAGTACAACGATACTGATACACAACAGATCCCCACAGCCCAAATCTGATGTCTGAAAATTTCCATCAAGGTAGGTCTTCTTCTCTGACCGTTTCTCATTCATCATTGCCTTTATCTGATTTTGGAGCAGCTTTTTTTCTTTAAAAATTGCTGAACAACCTTATCAAGATTGTTCACTTGAAATGACTATAGTGTTGCATGTGTGTATTGGCCTCGTCAGAATACGTCTTGAGTGTTTTAGGTCTGGTTCCTCCAAGCATTGTTTACACTCTTTTAGTAGCTGTGTTTGCTGATAATGGTCTCCCTTCTGGCTGCCCATCCAGTATAATTGCAGTCCTATTCCCCGGGGGACCACAGTAATTATCAGTGAGTAGAAATCCAGCGACCACATGCAACATGGAATACTCACAAACTCTTTTGCAATAAAGAGGCTTAAAAACACAGCCACTCATGGCAGAAACATGGCTATACTATGCTGGGTAGGCAATCAGAAAACATGGGATGTCGGTTAATAAAGTGAAGCAGCTGCCTCACAAATATTAAAACAAAGCTGAAACGAAAATAAAAGGATGAGGTAAAAACAATTGTGTCTATCCTCCTACTCCCAGGGCCGGTTCTCTCATGAAGCAAGGTGAAATGCTTATAATGAATTCTATGTGTAGTACGGATAATTAATAGAACATTAGTGGCAAAGAAAAGAGTCTCATATTTTTTTATTTTCAGTTATATAGCCTATTTTTATAACAACGAATCATTCTTTAATATTTGCAGTTTACAAACTACACTCTGTATTTTAAACTATGAAACAGAGCAGAGCTAATGACCCTTTGAATTTCCCTGCAGTAAAACCTTATCTGGAGTTGTCTTTCACTGTTTCTTCGATATATAACTGCTTCAGAAAACAGCTCTTCGGAGAGCTCAGAGAAGCTCTTTTGCATAGATCACAACTGAAGTTTCTGAACTCTTCCTGTACTGGAAACAATATGAGACTCATATCTGTGCTACTAATGTTCTATTTCTTAGTTGTGTTCTAAATCATTAGATCAAAAGTTTATTTTAATTTCAGCTTCGCTTTAACCCCCAATATCCTGTTGAAAAGGACGCCCGCTGTAATAGTGGTTGGCCCCGGCGCCCGCTATTATAGAGGGTGCCCTTTTCAACAGGACGCGTCCTGCTCCATTTCCAACTGTTCCTATCCAGAGTGCCTGGAGGAAACCCACACAAGCAGAGGGAGAACACTCAAACTCCATGCAGATAGTGCCTTGGCCCAGATTTTAACCTGAAACCCTAGCACTGCAAGGCCTTAGGCCACTATGCCTTAGGCACCGTTCACATCTATAATCGCAAAACGCCGGCGATTAACGCGGAAAAATCACTGGACACTGCGGCGGTTTTGGAGCAATCGCGATTAGCGTGCTTTGCACGCTAATCACGATCGCTTATCGCAAATCGCCACCAAACCGCTGCATGCAGCGCGTTTGCGGTTATTGCCACTTGCTACAATGTGTAGCGTTTTTTGCAAAAACGCTAGCGGTTTGCCATGAGTGGGAATCGTGCGACTCCCGCTCAGGTGTGAATGGGCCCTTAGTAACACGATATGAAAAAAATTTGCATATTAATAACTTATGGAAAATAATTTCTTTTAACAAAATTGGGGTTCACTTTAAGCACTTTAAGCACTTTAAATAACCGATGTTATCTTTCTCCACCGCTGCCGCCATTATCATTATCATCAGTGTCTTTTTTTTCTCTTGATTTGACTTTCAAATCATTTAGCATTCTCCTCTCATCCTGACAAACATTAGTCTATTTTTCCTCCCTCCGGAAAGTGTGATCCCATCTTACACAATATATAACAAGACATTTACAAACCAATCTGCTAAATACTAAGGAAAACAGTGCAAGTTGTGCTCGTGTCATTTGTCGTATGACAGCCCCTGAAATGTGTCTGATCCTGAAACGGTGCTGAGAATTTCAACTCCTGTGACAGAAAACATTGCTGCGCTCACGGCTGTGTCACAGGAAATTACAATTAGCCCCGTATTGTGTGTGTGATGAATGTTGAAAAACAAACATTTGCGCATACATCGCATTCTTATTTTCTTTTTTTTCGCTTTCACTGATGGCTGGGATTATGGAGGCTGTCAGTCACCCTCTGAGGGCATCATTTGCACCTGCATAATATTCCAAGTGCTGCTAAATAAACATTCGGGGAGAAAGGGCTGAATGGTTTTTTTTAGGTGTTTTTGATGGTTTGTTACTTGTGAATTCTTATAGGGGAAAGAGAATTAGGCCTCTTTCACAGTGCGACGTTAAAGTTGCACGTTAGAAAATGTTCCAACGCAGACTAATGCACAGCAATACAAAGTCTGTGCGACATTCACAGTGCACATGTTGCATTGTGTGTAACGTGTAGCAATATTTAGAAAGTGCTGCATGCTGTGCGTTTAGAAATGCATTTGCTGCGTTATGTGTGTTGCACATGCTCAGTAATGTTTTTTTTAATGTAACGCATGCGCCGTTTTCGTTCCATCACTGTGCGACAAAAACGGCGCACCAAACGCAGGGCTAAAGAATGTACTATAACGTCCAAGTTATAGTCTTTCAATACGTTGCATTAGAGGCAAGTTATGTGACCTTAATGTCGCATCAAACGCAACGTCCCACTGTAAAAGAGGCCTTAATATAGAAGATGGGGGGATATAAAAAAAAATCCATACTTGGGGCTTCCTCCAGCCCCCTCCAGGCTGATTTCTCCCTCGCCATTCCACCGCCTACATCCTCTGCTATTCGTTCCGTAAACACCTTCAGTCGGGCCAGTCGGAGCATGCGCAATCCGGCTGTGCGCTCCCCCCATCGTGCTCCCATCACACGGAGCGCACTGCGCCTGAGCAGTAGTATGCACCGTACGCCCCAGACTGAAGGAGTTTAGGGCGGAATAGTAAAAGTTCCAGGTGGCGAAGGAGGACGGCGAGGGAGCGGTCAGCTTAAAAGGGGTTAGAGGAAGCCCAGGTATGTATAATTTTTTTTATATCCCCATCTCAGGATTCCTTTAAAGGACATCCGAATTGAAATGTTAAAGGTTAAAGGTATATTACTGAATATAAGCTGAGTTTTTGGTTAAAAGGTGGTTTCAAGGTGGAGGTCTCAGCTCATACCTGAGTCATGTGCGCCATTTAGGTGGCGTCTGGGTCTCCCGCATGTGCTGCCCCCCCCCCCAGAGCGGTATGTTTACATTCCCAGAGTGAGAGAAGGGAAGGAGAGCAGAGTAGCTGCGGCGGAGTGATTCGCCTGCCGGGCTCTAGTTGATGATCATGTGACGCCTGGCTGCTCTGTGTGCAGCGCCGCTCACGGGAAGTAGTAATCACACTACAGAGTATACACCTAGAGACCAGATAGATTGCTAGGGGCTGGAAGACTCCCCAGGCGAGCAGATCTAATATTTAACTTTTCAGCTCGTATGTCCTTCAATGTAAACCTGTGACATTAGGAAATGAAAAATCAGCTACTTACCTTTGTAGAGGAAAGCCTCTGGTTCCTCCTCCTCCTTGAGACCAACGCTGGACTCTGGGACCCTCTGTATATTTGTGGCAGTCATCCGTGAAGGAGCGTGGTCACACTGTGCAGGTGCAGGATGCCTCCGGCCTTTGCAGTAGCACAGAACCATTTGGGATCTGCTTTTTCAGCTGGCCCGAGCAGCTGCTTGGTACTGCGCATGCACGAGGCGTGACAGGAGCGTGGCCATGTGTACTGTTCGACAAGCCCTTGGCAAAGTGGTTCAGCCTGGGGGTCCCAGCGCTGGATTGGTGGAGGCGAGGGGGGAAGCCATTGGATAATCCTGAAGCTAATTCTTTTAGCCGTAGACCCCAAACAAGCATGCAAATCAGATGCTTTGGATTTGCTGCATGCTTGTTTCAGGTGTGTGATCCACACACTACTGATGCCTGAAAGATCAGCAGGACTGCCAGGAGGCACTGGGATAAAGCAGTCTAGAGCCTCTACAGGGGTCCCCAACCACCGGGCCGTGGCCCACTGCCGGTCCGTGGGCAGTTTCCAGCTGGGCCGCGGCAGGTCTGTCATCTCGCCCCTCCCCCCGCGGCCGCCACTCCTGTTACCTTATGAGCAGGACTTATCGCCGCTACAGGAAGCCGCTGCCCTGCCTCCTTCCCTCCTTACAGCAGACGCAAGATGCGCTGCTTTTATAGGAGATAGTACTGCATGAAGGAGAGCGGAGCCTGGGGGAATCCGGAAGCGGCCACCCGCTCATAAGGTAACAGGAGCGGCGGCTGCGGGGGCACCACCTACGCATACTGGGCACTATACTAGCTATAGCTGGGCACTATACTAGCCATGCTGGGTACTATGCTGGGCACTATACTAGCCATGCTGGGCACTATACTAGCCATGCTGGGCACTATACTAGCCATACTGGGCACTATACTACCCATACTGGGGCACTATACTAGCCATACTAGGGCACTATACTAGCCATGCAGGGCACTATACTAGCCCTACTGGGGCACTATACTAGCCATGCTGGGCACTATACTAGCCATACTGGGCACTATACTAGCTATACTGGGCACTATACTAGCCATGCTGGGCACTTTACTACCCATACTGGGCACTTTACTAGCCATACTGGGGCACTATACTAGCTATACTGGGGTAACTATACTAGCCATACGGGGGCAACTAAACTCCCTATACTGGGGCAACTATGCTAGCTATGCCGCCGCACCCCAGCCCCTCCCCCGTAACCCGCTGCGCACGACACTGTGCATCAGGTTGCGCGCGCAATAATCCCCCCCCCCCCCCCCACCTGGGGCCCCGGAGGAAAATATGGTCAGAAAGTGGTCCCCGGGCCGGAAAAGGTTGGACCAAACTGCAACTGTGATTGTTACACTCCAGTGAGTATAGGACCTTAGTGTTATTACACTGCTGTATAATTGTTTGAAAGGAGGGAAATCATGTGGTGTTTATTTCATTTTTTCAAAATTTCACTTCAAACATTTAGTTTCTTCAGTGAATGCTTGACCAGAAAGAAGTAACTGATAATATAAAAAAGTCATCTTCTATTGCAGAGCTATAAAGGAATCCTCTGCTCCTCCTAGCATACATCTTGTTAGGTGCAATCCTGTAGGCACAATCACATGGTCAGGACCATAACCAGAGGGCTCTGTCTTTTGTTTACTATTAAAGCCAGTTTTACACCTGGCCCCGTCACATTGCACCGCAACGTACAAAACGCTTCACATATGACCCTGCAGCAGAGTGCGCCGACAGGGTCATATGTACAGCACCGCCATAAGGCAGTGGGATTTCTGGCTTTCTGCTACATATTTCCATCCTTTTGCACATGCACACTGTGCCGCTACCGCCAACATGTTTAAAATTCTTGCATCGGCCATTAACTTACATTACTTCCGACGCCGTTGTGTTGTCATGGAAGTCTGATGGTAACGCGCTGTCGACTTTGCAGCGGCTCAGCGGCCGATCAGGCACTTCTGGTGCAATGTGACGTGGTAAGTGTGCTAGGGTCCTTTGTCTAGCATTGCCTTTGTGTTACTCTGTGGCAAAACAGGGTAACGCAAGTGTAAAAGGGGTCTCAAGGGAAGAAAAATCAACGAACTAAATTTGGTTAACAATTTAAAGCTACCATCAGGTAATCACTGGTGCTACCATTCAGGTAAAAGCAATTGCCCCAGGGCCACTGAGTGCTGCCAGCCCCCCCCCCCCCCCCCCCCCTTCAAGATGCTGGACCACCCCAGGTCTCCCTTCAACTTGTGCTCCCTGAGGCACCTGCATGGTTTTTGGCACTTCCCCACGTGCTGCTCTGCCCATGCTCCCTGTCTTCATTCCCACTGACTGCCTCTTCTCCATGACTCGTTGGCATGCCATTTCCCATAACATGCGCCAGGTCACTGAGAAGAGCCAGGCAGCAGGATGAACACAGATAACATGGATGGATCAAGGGTTGGGACAGGTGAATACCGTACAGTTCAGAGGAGAGATAAATAAAGGGGGGGGGGGGCGGAAGCTGGCTCGGGGGCCCTGTGGGCTGAATTTTCTGGAGGGGAGCCCAAGTTACCTTTGCTCTGGGGCCCCGTTGGAGCTTGAACCGGCCCTTCAGAAAATCATATACAGGTAGTCCCCAGTTAACGAATGAGATAGGGACTGTAGGTTCATTCTTAACCTGAATCTGTTCTTAAGTCTGAACATTGTGCCATCTCTGTCCCCTGTACCTCCTCTGTGCCCCTCTGTGCCTCCAATGTCCCCCTCTGGGTCACCTCTGCCCTCTGTACCTGCTTATACAAGTTTAAAAGCCATTTTTTCTTTGATTTTTTTTAAAATTGATTTTCTTAAAAACTACAAGTCCAATTTGAAAAAAAAAAATGTTTGACTTGTTTCCATAGAAACAGAAAATCCATGCCGTTCCTAACGGCGGGTCATTCATAAGCTGGGGACTACCTGTACACATAGTTCAGGACTAGGGCTTAGGCCTCTTTTACACTATACGCTGAAAAACTGATGCGTTTTAACTTTCCATAGCGGTGCATCGGGAAAAAGCTTACAGTTAAAACGCATATAATGTGAACTGAGCCATAGGGAAACATGGACATTACCTTGCACATCAGTTGTCCTTCCAGTTATAACTGACAGCAACTGATATAGTGGAAAAGGGCCCTTAGTCCAGGGTCCACTTTTCAAAATAAAAACAAAGGAATTTTGCAGCATGTATACAGGTTCACTTCACTGCACAGCTCCTTTAGTAAGTCACCCTCACAGCAGACGAGCCCCTTTCATTCATCCCGCCTAACAGGCGTCTGTGCGATAGAATTACAGATGACTTGGCATCTCCTTCTGAAAAGCCATTCATGTTTTTTCCTCCTAAATCAAGACTTACACATAATCCAATTTCCAGGGCTATGGTGAATTCTCAATACAATGTGTAGCTATAATATCTGTTCCATAGTTGTCTCATTTCCAGAGCCGCGCAGGCCTCTTCTCCCAGGAAAGTGGTTTTACAGAGTGCCGACGACATACTCAGTTGCATATTACATAAATGTATGCATTGGAACAGAAAGCCTTGACAAAGCACCCGAGGCTATAAAATACATTAGGGTCTTGTCAGGTCACAGCCGGGTGCAGGCTCTGCTGCTGCTCACCGTCTCTTTTTCCCGTTCCCTTGCAGCGTCGATCCTCTGGAGTACACTGAGCCTTTTATTTGTTTAATTACCTCATGGTGCCTTTATTTTTGTAATTGCAAAGATAGGGGAGAGATGTTGTGGTTATTGGAAATGCTTAAACATCCCCCGTTGTATTAACTTAGCATTGGAGGTAAAGGAAACAGGCAAAATGTGTATGATAGACAATAAAATGTATAAAACTAGCTCTGCAGATACAAAGGACTGCCGTTCAAAGAGGGGGGATTGCCAAAGCCTAGTAGAGGTCGCCTATGCCAAAAACTGGTGTGCATACAGTTATGGAGCAAAATCTAGTCGTGCATTTGCCAGGCATGAAGACATTGTTAGATGCACAAGAATTTATCAACCCTTTAGCAGCCAAATAAAGTTTTACTTTACAAGCAGGGTTTTACCAGAAGGCACTGTAGGCACGTGCCTACAGGCGTCTAATGATGGGAAGGCGGCTCACTCACCATCCTGAGCATCTCCCTCTCTCCTTCAATATGCAAAGTCCTGAGCAGAATAAAAATGAGAGGTTAATCACCCCGGCCTCCGCATTCTACTGACCAGAACTCCCTTCAGTTGGGGGCACCTCTAGCTACTTAATACGAAGGATAGTTCTGGCTACCTAATGCTAAGGGGCACATGTAGCTACCTATGATGTGCAAGGGAACTAAGTGAGAAGTGACAGCTGGGACAGCCAGCACATTTGTGGTGTGGTTTAGCGGATATTTGTAGGCTCATAGAGGGCGAAGTCGAGGATGCCAGGACATCTGTGCCTATAGGCTCCTGGGTAAATCCGAGCCTGGCTGCAGGGCCAAATATTTCCTGCTGTTGGGGAAGTGTGCCTTCCCCATCATGGCAGGCTAGCAGGGTATGCAGAGTGGGCGGCAGGGAACTTTTATAGTTACCTGTCTGGACAGCTGGATCAGATTCTTCCTCCTCCACCACTGCAGTTATATAATCCCGACATGTCTTCTTGGTTCCAATCACATGATATGACATAATCGGGATCCAGGAGACCATGTCAACCCTTTGTCTGCTTCCATGAAAGCAGGAAGTTGACACACTGTAAATTTATTGCAGGAGTTCTGAAAGCTGCAACAATGAAATGTTTTTCTTTAAAGGTTGTTATGTTGTTGCTTATTTTTTAGGGCAGAGAGGAAGTTCTGAGTTCAGGTCTGCTTTAAACTTCTAGGCTTCTGTTCTAATTTTTTATCTTCTGTTGCTGTTTTCTTCTGTGGTACCCCCCCCCCCATGTTAGAGACCATGATGGGAATGTGTATAGTTCAGAAGGGGGAGCCCAGAGGGAAATTCCTGGGTGATACCAGCCTACGTGTCAAGAGGGCTCCGGGGGCTCACTTTTTTTAAATTAAAGCGCACCGTTGGTGACTATTACAATCTTGAAGAGGATTCTCCAATTTATGGGTAACCAGTGAAGTGTACAATTGATGGGGTTGGTTCTAAGTAGCCTTGCAGCTGCATTATTTATTAACTACAAACAGTGCAGGTCCTTACTGGGAAGGCCTGTAAAAAGAACATTGCAATAGTCCAGCCATAGTGTGAACTGGGGTTGGCAGATCTTCTGGGGTGATGAGGTGCTTTATTTTTGCAATGCTCCTTAGGTGAAAGAATGAATATTTCACAACAGATGATATTTGATTTCTAAAGTTTATTTCACCTTCAGTAAGTACGCACAAGGTTAGAGCTAACTGGGTCTCAACTACCTACTATCAATGGCAGGGCCGGGCCAAGGCATAGGCTGGAGAGGCTCCAGCCTCAGGGCGCAGTGTAGGAGGGGGCGCACAATTCATTCAGCTGTCATTCCTAATTGTGTATGAAGCAGAAAGAAATAAGAAAAGGGGATACATAGCAGTGACTGCAAGCCAGATAACTAGATATTAAGGTGTTGGGGAGGTTGTGTGGGCCCTGTGGCCCTCTTAGTCTAATAGCAATCCGTGAGTCACAGCTTGATTGGGAGGGATGGAGGGGCACATTTTGGTGTCTCAGCCTTGGGTGCTGGAGGACCTTGTCCCTGCTCTGATCAATGGGACTGAATGAGACTGGAACTGTTTATTATTGCTGATCTCCAATGAGCAGGACTGAAGATTGCAGTGTGTAATGCTACTTACAGCGAAGGAGGTGAGTGCATTAAGTTTGCCGCTTCCAGGTACTGTGCATCATACAATGCAGAGAGCCAATAATGCAGGAGGGGACTACTGTAGCTGACAAGGAAGTTTTCTGGGGCTTAGTAGACAAAGGAGATGAATGGACAATTGTCGGTACTATCCAGGGCCGGCTCTAGACGTTTTGCTGCCGGAGACAATCTTGTGAGGATGCTTGGTCAAATTAAACAGCAGTCTGTGTTCTGTCCAAACTCCTCCCCTTATTCTTCTCAGCACTCACAGAATGTAGTTAGGGAGGAGCTGGAAGGAGTGCCAGCCAGTCTTTCTCTATGAGCACAGAGCTAACCCTGCCCACCTCCTCCCTTTTGCTCCACAGGAGGGAGCAGAGAGATTGGCTGGGGTCAACTGATGGCTCCGTGCTGAGGAAGGGACTCTCACCCTGCAGGAAGATCCATACTTTGCTCAACACTCTGGGTCATGTGACATTTTTAAAGAGAATGGCCACAATTCACTAAGCTCATCTCCTGTCTTTAATAACAATTCTAAACACACACAGATCCAGCCACACCCACAGCCATTCTCTCTCCTTCCCTGGCTGTCCTATGCTAGCTGTAATCATCCTGGCAACAGGAGGGATTTAGCTACATCCTGCTTGCGTGTGCTCCTACCTACCCTATCTACTGCATGTGAGAATAACTACAGAGGACAGGAGTGATAAAACAACACTCTAAGGGCTAGTGCACACCGAGTGGCTTTTTCAGCGTTTCTGCAGCCGCTTGCGGCTGCGGATCCGCTTGGTCAATGTATCTCAATGGGGTGGTGCACACCAGAGCGGGAGGCGTTTTGCAGAAACGAAAAATGCCGGGGTGAGGCAGTTCAGAGCGGTTTTGCCGGCGTTTTTGTTACAGAAGCTGTTCAGGAACAGCTTTACTGTAACAATATATGAAATGTACTATACTGAAATCCGCTGCAGCAATCCGCAAAACGCTAGCAAAACGCCATAGAAAAATAAAAAAAAGCGTTTCAAAATCTGCTAGCATTTTGCGGATCTGCTAGCGGTTTTTGGTGTGCACCAGGCCTCACTGTGAAAGCTTGAATTAACACTTAAAATACTCATTGTTGTGTAGTGATAAGTTTTTTACCTGCCTTATTATCACTAGATTGGTCTTAGAAAATTGTGGCCAATGTTTCTTGAATATCTACATCAAATATGAATATTGTTTGAGCTATGACACAGTCCTCTATTTACCCTTACTGAAATCCAAGAGGGTGAACTGGAGCAATAACTAGTGGCATACAGGCCACCTGCTACTAGTTGCGGAGGCTCTTTTCAAGTGTGCCCTGCACTGTAATGTAAGTAAATAGCCTGCTTAAGTGGCACGTGTGTTGAAAATCCTTTCTGCTAATAGATGGATCATAATACACTGATAAATTGCAACCCCTCCCAGTCCCTCAAAAATAATTACCATTATGTCTTGCACTCTACTAATCCTTCAGTTGCATTCCTGACACTTCACAATGGCATTGCTGCGCTAATGCTAAACTCGGCCGGAACAGGTGCAACCCAGCCCTGACAAGCTGACAGCTAGTAGTCTGCGTGCCTGCAGCACACTGACACAATGTGACCTGGAATACAGTGACAATGGAGGCTCGGCTGAGCCAATCAGCAGCAAGAGCAAACAAAATACTGTTGGGCACCACTGTAAGCAACAATGCTGTCTCTTAGCAACAAGGACAGTCACACCCTCAACACAGCTGTATGACATCATCAGCACCTAAGGCTAGCCTAAACTGGAATAAGTCCCATTTGTGATCATATAGCACATTATACCATTCTACAAGACACACTAACCTGTACTCTCCAGGGAAAATCAGAATTAAAGTGAGTCTCGAATGAAATACAACATGATGAGATAAACAGGGGTTTCCATCAGGGGCGTAACAATGGACTCTGCAAGGGATACAGCCAAAGGGGGGTCCAGAAGCTGCAGGGGGCCCGTGGGTGGAGAAGTTTCTTTTCCATGTCCTGAGAGACTGACAACTAAGGGCATGGAGAGAAAAAACTTTCAGCTCTCTGCACAACTGTTCTAATGACTGCATCTGCTCAGCCACTGATAATGAATCATACAAAGTTTTGTAGATAAAGATTTTTAGACAGTCCCTATTCAGTGTGCAGCAGGCTCCTGTGTATAGCACCCAGCACCCAACCTCTCTACCCCTCCCAAGTGATCTGTTCTGTATTTATGCTGAAGAAGTCTGCAGAACCAGCTCTGCTCCATGAGACATGGACAGAGTGAGTGTAATAAGCTGAGGCTGGGAGCACACTCATCTGTCAGTTTTCTGTATGCGTTTTCTGCATTGATTCACTAAACCGTGATAACTCAAATATCACAGCTTATCAAAGATATCACACCTTATCAAAGTTATCACACCTTATCAAAGATATCACACCTTATCAAAGATATCACACCTTATCAAAGTTATCACACCTTATCAAAGATATCACACCTTATCAAAGTTATCACACCTTATCAAAGATATCACACCTTATCAAAGTTATCACACCTTATCAAAGTTAACACGCCTTATCAGATTAGCATAGCAAGTGCTAAGAATCAGCAGGGGCTCAGGGCAGGACGAGTGCCATTGCCAATTTGCAGGCATAAGTTCGTAGCGCTCACTATGCTGCTCTGATAAGGTGTGATAACTTTGATAAGGTGTGATATATTTGATAAGTTGTGATATCTTTGATAAGGTGTGATATTTGAGTTATCACGGGTTTAGTGAATCAAGCCCTGTGTGTATCTGTATGTGTGAAAACATGCACATTTTATCACAGAAGCTAATGTAACTGATAGAGGAAATGGGTGCAGTGCTTTACTGCTGTCTGTTTTTAACCATATGGGGAAAACACAAGTGTGCCCTAGCCAACTGAATAACATCGGTTTTCAATTTACCTGTGCAGAAAGCGAGGGGGGGGGGCATCCAAAGTTTTGCCGGGGGGCCCAGTGATTTCTAGTTACGCCCCTGGTTTCCATATTACCTGTCTTGATTAGGAATTTCCAGGAATACCATATTACAATGATAGTTTAAAAGGAGGGGGCGTAACAATAGCCCCTGTGACCCCCGCCCTCATGGGGCGGTCTTGGGATGTACAGTAGTGGAAGGAGCTTTATACTTTCCCTTGTCTCGACAGGTCCTCCTGATTTCTCTGTGTAGCCGCTGTGCAGCCTATCACCTTACAGCTCCCAAAGCCTGTCATGTGTCGGGAGCTGCAGGGTGATAGGCTGGGGGTGGGGAGCTGCACACATGGGGGAATTATAGGGGCAGTGCACACAAGGCACCATGTTTGTTTGTTTGTTTTTTCAGATTGGCCCACAGAGGCTCAGTTGGGGTGGGGGTGGGGGAGGGATAGAACCTTGCTGGGCGGCCCGGCCTATTCAAAGTGGTATGAAACTCAGCATTTCTTATTTGCTCTAAAAGATTATTTACAGAAAAAGAAGGTACTACCAGAGAAAAACACTGGTAGGAGAACAGCATTCAAACGGTTAACACAGCACTTTCTACTTCAGTGGAAAGCTTCTGGCTGCTGAACCCGAAGAAGTGATAACATTATCTTTTGTTTACATTCCTTTGTCAGCTACAATTAGTAAACATTAGCAAAGTGCTGAAGCTCCTTCTGCTACTCTACTAGTATATGTGCAGCTGAGAAGTGATCACTTGATAGATTTTAACATATAAATACAGCAGTTATGCAAGAAAAATGCAATGGCAGCTTTCAGAGCAGATAAACTGTTCTTTGGGAACTTGTAATTTGTAAACAGACAATATTACTTGTGCACAAAAGCAAACATGATAACTGGATGAGTAATAAAAAGTAGGAAAAGGCATTTTTATTGAATGTTATGTCTGAGTTTTATCCCTCTTTAAGTGACACCCTTGTTTTAAGGTTTAAACGTCTAGGTTTACTCTAGAGTCTGCCATGGGTATACAGTCCTTCTCTTTATTTGTGTAACTTTTCTCCTTAATCTTGGCTAATTCCTTGCCCATAGCTAGCACTGCAGTCGTACAGAAATGTTATGCTCTCTTATCCTAAGCAGTTTGTTACAGTGTGGCTGATTTGGGCACCAGTGCTTCTGCTGATGCCCCACATGTGCTTATTCTGGGCTCCGGACTTTGTTTATATGCTGTAGTTAAAGCAGCTTCTATCCCCACTGCCTGGATTTAATTGTAATAAAGGGATGAATCTGACAATAGAAGAGAGATGTAGTCCGTGGATGCAGGTACAGAGTACAGAGAACTCACATCCACGGACTACATCTCCTGAGTGTATCGCGGCACGCATGCATGACACCACCAGGAATTACAAAAACCAGCAGAAGCTGTCGGTCGGATGGAGAAGATGGCACATGTCATACGGCCAGGGGGCCATAGGAGAAGCACTCTGTAGGTAAGTACCGATGCCCCACCCAACCCCCGCCTACCCCAGCGGCAGACACCATTACAAACCTCCCTTATGGGAAGGTTATTTTTTAAAAACAAAAAATAGTGCTCAGGTTACTTTAAATGTATCAATGATACCGGCATCTTTACTGCTGGCAAGGTGAATCACTGTAGGATTTTTTGGGTTTCCCTCTGTGTAGTAAGCAAGAATGTCAGCTGATCTCCCAGAGTATGACCTCATAGCCTAGGCTAAAACATCACTAGAAGGGTGGGGTTACATACCAATATACAATAATATATTTATTTATTTATTGTATTTATAAAGCGCCAACATATTACGCAGCGCTGGACATTAGTTTAGGTTACAGACAATATTTAGGGGTGACATACAGCAATATGACAATACAGGAATACAAGAAAGACCAGATCACACAGCACAGTATGAGTACAAGGTAATGCTTAGTCAGTCACTGCAGGGGAGCATGGAGATTAGGCAAGTTAGGTTCACTAAGATGCATAGCATGGGTGCACAGTAATGGAGGTGCATGATCAGGTAGGACACAAAAGGAGGAGGACCCTGCCCAATGGCTTGCAATTTAGAGGGAGAGGTAAGGACACGAAAGGTAGGGGACCAGAGTTCAGCTGTGGGTTTAGAGCACTTGTGAGGGGTAGTAGGTCAGAGTGAAATGATCCTGATCCTCTAGGAAACCTAAATTGAAAAACAGTAATGCCCATTTACCTATCTGGGGCTTCTTCCAGATCCCCCGCCGTCATGCAATACTCTGCTGTTCCTCCGGTGTCCCCCTCCAACGCCGGATGCACTGTGAGCTCTGCTACCGAGCATGTGCAGAACGCTCCCAACTATGGAAGCACGAAAGAGGACATGCACAGTGGCTGGGCGACTTCTCAGTCGGATACATTACGGAGGGGGCAGCGGAGGAATGGCTGAGCGCGGAATCACAGCGAGGGAGCAGGAGGACTGCAGGGGCTGGAAGAAGCCTCTGGTGAGTAAATGGACATTTTGTTTAAGATTCACTTTAAATCTCACACACACACTACATAATCGGCCATCTCATGCATACAGCTCTTCCCCAATGTCATTCATTGATCTATCCTACCGGATCACTAAACGACAATCGAAGAACAAGACATTGCGCCTGTACTTATCCATCCAACAGAAACCATTCATTTTCACCATTTCAATAGTTTTATTACTGATGTAGCATGAGAAGAAAAAAATGACACATGATAGAAAAAATATACTTTAATTTCAAAATCAAGCATTGCATACATTGTACCAGCAACACAATTTAAAGTGTTTTGATCAATGGGATAACTATCCAAACTCAATTTGTGTTTTTTTTACAGTATCACTATTTATTTTAAAACGATAAGGCCTGCAGCCCACTACAGCAGTTTTAGCAGCATTTTGGAACTTCGGTCTGAAATTGGTCAAATCGCCAATGGGGCATGCTTGCGGCAGCACTGTATTTCATCCAATTCTACAATTATTATAGAATCGGATGGTCGATCGGCCACCAAATTGCTAGGTGTATGGCCACCTTTACTGTACAGCAGATAACTCCTGCTGGGGGTAACATGGTAGAATCCAGCAGCTACCTGTAATAAGGGACCCAAATAGCTACCACCTTTTCCCCCTGGTGAAATCAGTACAGGGGTACAGTACCTTGCTACACCTTACCCATTACCAAACATTGTTAAAAGTTCAAACGTACAGACGCACACACTTGGAAAAAAAAGTGTTTTAATTACATGATAAAAGAAATGCCAAAATTAAAAACATTGATTTTCCTATGCACTATTGTCAGCATGGCCGGCTTTGAGGCAAGGCCACATAGGCCATGGCCTAGGGCACCAAGAAGCAAGGGGAGGCAGTTGCTGGCACACTCAAAATGCATAAATGGCAATGGTCACAGACCCGGGCTGAGGTAGTGAAGGACATTACAGGACAGGACTGGCCGTTGGGAGGAAGGGGGAGACAAGCACAGGATGGGGAGAAGGTGGGAGACAAGCACAGGATGAGGGAAGCACAGGAATGAGGCAGGTGTGTGGTGGGGTTGTTTACCGCGGGCCTTGGGCAGCAAAATGTACAAATCCGGCCCTGAGTCAGGTTTCCTTTCATGACAGTAGAGCACCCACCTCTGTCACTCCCTGCTGCCAATCAGATGTATGTGTCATAACATCACCAATGCATCCGCCAGGGTCCTTGGAGTATAGAGGGTCCTGGGAAAAGTCACATTTTGCGTTATGCATGCGGTGCAATACCAGAGGGAAGGCTAGGGTTTTCAGCACCTGGGGACATAGACAGTTTTTGTGCCCCCATCTCTGGACAAAATGGAGCATGGCCATGCATCAAAATATGGTTGTTGTTGTTATGGGTAGAGTCAAATATACAAATGCTGTATATGTATAGCCATATGTGCCCCTCTTCCCCCTATTTAGATAGACAAATGTGCCCCCTTCCCCCATTCAGATAGCTTGATGTGCCCCTTTTAAATAGCCAAATGTGCCCCCCTTTAGATAGCCATATGTGCCCCCCAAAGTTAGCTATATGTGCCCCCCCCCCCCCCTTTAGATAGCCAGATGTGTCCCGCTTTTTCTGCTACTATTAACGCTTCTGCACTCCTCTGCAGATGGAGGAAGGGAAACTGGGGGACTTCAGGCAGCCAGAAAACCTACTTTTACATAAATGGGGATGCAGTGATTGGGCGCCCTCCCAGTGATGCGCCCAGGGACATATGTCCCCACTTGCCTACCCATAGCTACGCCTCTGTGCAACACATACAGTGAAACATACACTACATAAAAAAAGCAACTGTTAACGCATACGTTACCAGGGCCGGTTCTAGCTACAGTGGAGCCCTGGGGCATAAGTAACTTGAGGGGCCCCCAGCCCTCCCCGCAGCCTCTGAGCCGACTCCCAGGACCAATCCCATCCCACCACACTCCCAGCCGCACAAAATCATTAGATGTCCATAATATGTCTCCAAAAGCATTGTTGGGGACCCCATTACTCCCCTCCCCTTTTCCTTACACATCCAGAGTATACACACATTGGGGTCTTAACTAATCCAGGCAGGACACCATGAGGCAGCACCATGCTCTGTGCTCCAGGTTTCGTCTCATGGTGCCTCTCTTCCTCGTTCCCTGCAGGCATGGGATCACCATAGCTGGAGGGGAGGGGACACACACCTTGGGGCCTCTACAGGCCCTGGGTCATTTACCACCTTTGCCTGTATGGAAGCGCCGGCCCTGCGGGTTACTCCAAGGTATTCCATCGCATCGCACTGCTAAAGCATTGATGTGAACTTACCATTACAATATAATTGCAATGTGTTAATGCATAGCTTAAAGAGAAACTTTAACCCAGGATTGAACGTCCTTCCAATCAGTAGCTGATACCCCCTTTCCCAAGAGAAATCTTTACCTTTTCTAGAATAGATCATCAGGGGGATCTATATGGCTGATATTGTGGTGAAACCCCTCCCACAGTGTGATGTCAGGGCCATGGTCTTGATAGTTTCCTGTCTGTGAACCTTGCTGCATCGTGGGTAATAACTGCTATTTCCAACTGCCAAGCAAGCAGCATCTCCCTCTGTGCATGGAACTATTAGTAACTAACATTCCGTACAGATCACCTGGCAGAACTAGTCACCACCAGTGATAAATTTCAGAATGTAAATCATTGAGAGGAAAGTTATTACAATGGGCAAACACTGACTAAATAATCTATAAATAAATATTGTAAAAACAGAAAAAGAAAAAAAACACAATTCTTTAATTATGATATTTTCACTACAGTTCCTCTTCACCTGTACCCTCCCCCAATCCTTATGTAACCTGACCCCAGAAAACTGCTATACTTACCTACCAACATTAGAAGTTGTTTTGCATGCAGGGAATATTCTGAGTTAATGAGCTGTAAGCTTCTTTTTCATTATTTCAACTGCAGCCAAGGACTTTCAGTGCAGGACTGTAACTTTGAAGTGGGCACAGGTGCACTTCACAGCAGTTTACTGCACATCCACCAATGAAAGCTCCACTAATGGCTTCCTTCCTATCACCAGCTTCAGTATCTCTCCAGCCAGTAGCGTAGCTTAGGAGCTCTAGGCCCCAATGCGAGCTTTACATTGTGCCCCCTCTAGTGCTCTATACATAACAATTGATATGTTACGCCAAAACCTACCCAGGATAGCTGAAGTGTCAGAGAGGTGTAGGCTGGTGAAACAAGAAAAAAGGGCACAGGAGCCCTTGCTGTTAAAAGGGCGCTGCCATAGACACCCCTTATGAAAGCCGCAATTTGCAGCAAAGGTAAATTTATCGCTTAGCCGTGGGGGGCTAGGTTAAGGTTAGTATGGGGGAAGGGTAAAGTGTTGGGGTTGCTCAGCGTTAGGCACCACCTGGGGGGCTGAAGAGTTAGGCATCGGTAGAGGGAGGTCTTAGGGTTAGGCATCAGTCGAGAGTGTTCTTAGGGTTAGGCATCAGTAGAGAGTGGTCTTAGAGGTAGGCATCGGTAGAGAGAGGTCTTAGGGTTAGGCATCAGTAGAGGAAGGTCTTAAGTTTAGGCATTGGTAGAGAGAGGTCTTAGGGTTAGGCATCAGTAGAGGAAGGTCTTAGGGTTAGGCATCAATAGAGGGAGGTCTTAGGGTTAGGCATCAGTAGAGAGTGGTCTTAGAGTTAGGCAACAGTAGAGAGAGGTCTTAGGGTTAGGCAACAGTAGAGAGAGGTCTTAGGGTTAGGCATCAGTAGAGAGTGGTCTTAGAGTTAGGCATCGGTTGAGAGAGGTCTTAGGGTTAGGCATCAGTAGAGGAAGGTCTTAGGGTTAAGCATCAGTAGAGGGAGGTCTTAGGGTTAGGCATCAGTAGAGAGTTGTCTAAGAGCTAGGCAACAGTAGAGAGAGGTCTTAGGGTTAGGCAACAGTAGAGAGAGGTCTTAGGGTTAGGCATCAGTAGAGAGAGGTCTTAGGGTTAGGCATCAGTAGAGAGTGGTCTTAGGGTTAGGCATCGGTTGAGAGAGGTCTTAGGGTTAGGCATCAGTAGAGGAAGGTCTTAGGGTTAGGCATTTGTAGAGGGAGGTCTTAGGTTTAGAAATTGGTAGAGGGAAGTCTTAGCGAAGCAGGTGGCTGAGCACCTGCCGCCGAAACCAGGCGCCCCATAGCAGCAATGTTATGCTGTGCGGGGCGCGTAAGAGTAAATCAGAGCTTCGGCGATTGCTGGACCCCCAATTACACCTCTCTCCGAGTTGCAACGAATAGTATTTAACGCCGCCGAGGGAGAGCCGTCATTCAGCTCTCCCGGCGCCCAACTCACCCACGGCGTACTAACATGTACGCGTTCTTAGGGTAAGGAATCAAAAGAGGGAGGTCTTAGAAGTAGACATTGGTAGAGGGAGGTCTTAGGGTTAGGCATCGGTAGAGGGATCGGTAGAGGGAGGTCTTAAGGTTAAGCATTAGAAGAGAGATGTCTTAGAGTTAGGCATTGGTAGAGGGAGGTCTTAGGATGAGGCGTCAGTAGAGGGATCAGTAGAGGGAGGTCTTAGGGTTAGGCATTAGTAGAGGGAGGTCTTAGGGTTAGGCATTGGTAGAGGGAGGTCTTAGGGTTAGGCATTGGTAGAGGGAGGTCTTAGGGTTAGGCATTAGTAGAGGGAGATCTTAGGGTTAGGCATTAGTAGAGGGTGGTGTTAGGATGAGTCATCAGTAGAGGGATCAGTAGAGGGAGATCTTAGGGTTAGGCATTGGTAGAGGGTGGTGTTAGGATGAGGCATCAGTAGAGGGATCAGTAGAGGGAGGTCTTAGGGTTAGGCATTGGTAGAGGGAGGTCTTAGGGTTAGGCATTGGTAGAGGGAGGTCTTAGGATGAGGCATCAGTTGAGGGAGGTCTTAGGATTAGGCATCAGTAGAGGGAGGTCTTAGGGTTAAGCATCGGTACGGTGGAGGGAGGTCTTAGGGCTAGGCATTAGTAGAGGGAGGGTTCTGTGTAAGGGTAGGGTTAAGTCAAGACATAGTAAAATATCGGTAAAGATTACTGATATTTTACTATTGGAATTAAGTAGGAGAATATCGGTAAGTTTACCAATATTCTACTGGCAGCAATCCCCCACACCCTTTTTTCCAGGCGCCTTTTTTACATGTACTACACGTACTGAGGAGGAGCCTACACGGCTGAGGAGGAGAACAGTCTATTAATGGCTAAAACTAATCAGAGAACATACAGAGGTGACCCTTACCAACTTAGCACTAATACAGAGCTAATAAAGCATT
Organism: Hyperolius riggenbachi; assembly: GCF_040937935.1. Lineage (NCBI taxonomy): Eukaryota > Metazoa > Chordata > Amphibia > Anura > Hyperoliidae > Hyperolius > Hyperolius riggenbachi. The sequence continues at coordinate 272,487,491 of NC_090652.1, read as the reverse complement.
CGAAGTAGGGCTCCAACTGGGCGCCCCTGGTCCAGGGGCCCTGGTGCAGTCTACCTCTGCATCCCCTATTGCCACATCACTGTCTCCAGCCACCTCAGCTCTGGGTCTGTAGGCGGGCAGCTGCAGCCAGGATTCAAGCTGGAACAAGCAGCATTGCTCACAGATGAAATACAACCAGATGAGAGCAAACAGAACTATCAGGCTGCTGAACTCCACTGGAAGCCCAGAGCGAATAGAATAGAGGATCAGTTCTGGTATAATGTAAGGAGACACAGCTGGATGTTGCCAAAAATGGGTGGTATAACCAGACGGATATCCAGTAACCACAGCTGGGGAACAGGAAAGATAATGTCAGATTCAGCCAACAGAAATCCATTACCAATAAAAGCTTTTTTCGTTGCCCATAGCAACCAGTCAGATAATTATAGTCTATATATAGATAGTTACAGTGTGACACTTCCTAAAGAAATGTACAGCAAAATCGGATTGCCTTTTTTTTTTTTTAAAGGACCTGATCTCAGAACTTCCTCCCTGCTCTAAAAGATAAGCAACAGCATAATAGCCTTTAAAGACAAACATGTATTTGTTACAGCTAATACAAATCCTGCAATGAATCTGCAGTGCCTACTTCCTGTTTTCATGGAAGCAGACATAGGGTGAAAATCCTGTGTTTACAACTTAGCTGTTCTGCTGAGGCAGCCAGCTGACACAGCTGAGAGATCAAATTACAAGCTTGTGAATAGTCACAGATGAAGGGGAACTTGGCAGGCTGAACTCTCTAAATACATACAGCTAGGATTTATCTCTGTTTTCCTTCTGCCCTGTGCAAGAGTTCAGCTCCACTTTAATATATTCCGAATTCTACATAAGTGTAACCGGCACAAGTGTAACTACAGGACTCTGTACTTTAGGTACTAGTTAATGGATCGCCTTACCCATAGTTGTCATTGTTACTGAGTGAACTACGAGTCCCTAAAATACATCGGTGGTTTGCTCTTCCTTTGGGTTACCCCCAGCAGACCAATCTGCGTTTGAACAATATTCTAGCGCTAGAATTGCGCGTCAGAAATAGACGCTAGCGTCGGCGCTGACATCTAACGTTTGCATTGTTGTTTTTAGCGCTTCATAAACGCCAGTAGCATTTATTATTCTGGATGTAATAACCTATATGTTAAAAGGAGTTCGGTGACTATTTTCCTAAGCGAATTTGACAGCTGCAAATCCACTTCAGTGATCTGAAGCGGATAATCCTTCCGGGGATCCCGATTTCTCTGCAGTCACAGTATGCACGTGTCATCTGCAGGTGACAGCGATGCATTCTGTTATATGTATTTTTTTATAAGGGCATTAATGTCCAAATTGGACAACAAAACAGTACTGCGGGGGTGTACCGGGGGAGGGAGAGGTGCGGGCATCCAGGTAAATATTTATTGTCAATCACTCTTATTGATCTCATCATAAATAGAAAAGCTATTGCGGCAAAGAGTGGAAAAGAATCGATGAGATATAATAAAATGTAATATCGTCTAATATATGAAAGCATATAAACTCTGTTCTAGGTAGCTTCCGTGGGATAGCTTCTGCCACGTTTTATTGATTTGCTAAGGTAGGTAAACTACTAGGTCAGACTTCTCACGGAGTTATTGGGGTGCCATGCTTGCAGGGAACCCCAAATACAAAATGATGCTGTTAAAAACAGTTGCTTAATTTAATCAAATGGATTGAAATCCAAACACAGATTGAGTGATTGAATTTCGGGAATGGGGGAGGTGGGATAAAAAAAAAGTATCTGTAGGATTTAACAAACTATCCAGAAGCACTTTGTCTATTCGCATTTCTGTATGAAATCAATAAACACGGAACCGAAAGGTCTGATTCAGTAGGACACAAAATATTACCTGGTCTGCTCTTAAAAACGAATTTTGATGCCACCACAATTAGTCCCCCTGTCGTTCTATAATTAGGTATTGGGTGACTATATATATATATATACACGGTTTTTGTTTCCTTACAAGAATCAGTGATTCCTGTATTCTGTTCTATTTGTGGAAATTGCTAAACTGCTCAAACTACTTTGTTAGAATTGGGCGAGCTAAAGGATTATCAGATAAAGGACCTTTTATTATTGACTGTGACGTCCCACTGATTCAATATTCAAACACTGGCCGTCTGTTGCCTGTACATACATTTCTACAAGTGCAAAAAGTTGTTAAAACGGTTTACATAGCTTCACTATACAATTCTCTCTGATTTTATCTTCATACTGCATTATTGCTTTCACTGATGATAACTGTTCGTTATTCTGTTTCATAGTGCATAAGAAATCACCGCCTTTTGCTTTTAAAATGCTCAGCTCTGATCTGAGATACGACATTAGGATTTCGACTTTATGTGGTACTAGCTGAGTTTTTAAAAATGTAAAAAAAAAAAAATCAAAAAATGACATGCTTGAAAAAAAAATAGCCAAAAAATGTAAAACAAAAATAATTATTTAAATAATTTATTCAGACAGGATGTGAAAAGTTCCTTTCCTCCAACTGCGAGAATGCATAATATCCTGGTCATCACGTTTTTCTTTAAAAAAAAAATACCCTTTTATCATAGGGAATCTTTGAACTTTTGAACCTTCACCTGTTTGTAAACATTATCAGAGCAACAAACAAATATCGGCGTTCCAAACAGTTCTCAACGTTCGAAACGCTCTAAAGAGGAAACCACTCACATAAGATAAGAACAACCAATAGGAGAGAAGGATGATGGCAGTATTACAAATTTTACTTCCAAACATGAAATAATATATTAACTGACAATCTTTTGGAGACATTTAAAAAATAAAATGAAAGTGCTCGTGTATTTCCACGGGAGGAATCCTCGCTCATACCCTTGGAAACAGTTAAAAGCTTTTTTTTTCCCCTTTGCATGCAAGTTTAATTTAGTCTTCGACAACAAAAAAATAAAAATTAAAAATAAGATACCGTATAAATTCTGTATTAACATCAACAGTACATACAACACTTACAAACAAGGAATTTTGGACACTGTTACAAACACCAAGGTGTCCTTTGTCTTTGTATTATTTTTTGTAATACTTGTGCCTACTTATTTTACACTTGAGAAAATGTTTACTTTATTTTTTTTATTCTTTTTATTTATTTTTTTCTTCAACTCGAATAACTACCAGTCTTTATAAAATCTAGCAGACTACATAGTGTCTGTATACTATTTATATAATATAGACATCACTGGAGAAGCAATTGCCTATAGAAGCTTTTTTCCCGATCTAGTACTGTATAAACATGCTTTCTTTTTTATGCAATAATTTTTTTTAGTCATCTTTATACTTTTTTTTGCAAACACAGCTCATAGGATCGGTTTAATATTTATTCATAAATAGGCACAAAATGATTAAAAATAGCTAAACTGTATTTTATACATGTACAAGCTTTTTGTTGTGTCTTTTTCCTTCATGCCATCCATTGAACATGTTAATTTTGTTTTCACAATATATTACAGTTTTGTTTTACAATGGGAGGAAAATTATATGTAAGTCTCTGTTGGGGGGGGGGGGGGTTGAAAATGAGGGGGGCTATGCGATTGGTCACCTTGTAATACTATTGACTGAGGTCATTTGTGGATGCACTGTGAAAGATATTGTAGGCTGGAGTGGTGTCTTGTGATAATGGACTTGATCTGGTTTGAGTCCGTTTTGCTTGACCTTGATGTTTTGTTTGGGATTCTGGAGTGCCCCTTTTCTTTCTACTGTCCCACAGACCACAAGTCCACTTCTTAGCAATTTGGCACCCAAACTGCATATATGTTTTAGTTTTTTCACAGGTAGTGTCCCCTTTAGTTTCTTGTGTTATAGAGTCCATTGAAATGTCTGTATTCAAAAAGGTAGCGTATCCAGAAAGAGTTTGTCGATGATGGCTGGGGGTGGTACCAAGTCCTCTAGTTTTAGGTAGAAGATGCGTTGGAGGCCCTGCGTGCAAAGCGTGCGTAGCTCAGGCAACTTGCCTAAAAGTTTGGAAAGGTAGTTTGGCCGATTCAGGCCGCCATTGTTAAAAGTCACATGGTCCTTGAGGCAATTTATGATTTTGTTCTGAAGGTCCTCCACTCGCTTGGGTTCCTTGAGTCCGTGCCTTTCTGTTGAAGCAAAAAAAAGGAGGTGTCAAAATTAAAAACGTTGCAACAAAATTCCAACTTGCGTTTGGGGGACGGGTGTTAGGATGGGTGTGGGTGTGTGTGTGGTTGGGTCGGGGCCTTTAGTTATATGAAGAGGTTGAGATATATATAGGTTTATAAAGCAAAGGCTTGGAGACTCACCTGTGACCATGGCCAAAGCAGCAATGCAGGAGAAGGCTGAAATGTCAATGTTCATGCTCTGTAGGTTGGAGGAGAACTCAACAATAGCGTCAATCCATTCTCCAAAGCCCCTGACGCACTGTAACCTGTGCAGCACCGCGCCATTACAGAAGATGAGTTTGCCCTCAGCTGGGTTAGACCTAGAGTTAATTAAAAAAAATGAGGGGGGAAAAAGACAAAAACTAATTAGTAACAGGATAATAAATGGGCGTTTAAAAGACTCCTAATTACCACCGAACCAATAAAATGCAAATCAATTGACCTTGAACAGAGGGTTGCTTATATAACAATTAAAACCTAATTTGGTAATTACCTGTAAGCTAACCGCAGCACGAAGAGTTCCAGGAAGGCCGACTCGAAGAGGAGGTCCTGGTCCTGCTTGTGGAGCTCCGAGAAGCCCGGGATCTTCTCGGCCCAGCCTCTGATGATCTCCATGGACCCCGTCAGCAGGTCGTAAAACTGCTGTATGTGTTGAGTGTCATCTCCATTCATCTGGAACTCCGGGTTAGCTTGGAACTGGAACACACAACAAACCAAACACTGTTATATAACCCGTGAAATTGCCAACACAGGACAGCTTATCTTTGAAGAACAATTGCTGCAAACGTGTGACCAGTAGAAAGATGAGACGCAACCTCTGGCTAATTTAACCATTTGATGGTGGCAGGGGGTCCTCTGAGTCCATAAGTTCCTTCAGAGTACTGCGAATACGATACTGACTATTCAAACTATGCCTATTTATATATTACATTATGGCGAGAAAGACATGCAGCTCGTAGCATGAGAGCAAGCCAGTGTTATCACCAACGTTTCGGCCGCTGAATTTAATGAAGCCAAAACGCATTTATATAGTAGATGTCTCTTAAAAATCTCAATAGATGTCTTACATTTTAAAATATCAGGAGGCCAAATAGCCTAAGAGTCGTGAGGCCAAATAGCCTAGGTGACGTTCTGTGAATAGTAAAAAAAAATACGTGGCACCATTAGTAGTAACCGAGCACGGACTATGTATGACTTTGGATGTGATGGACATCTTGGTGGCTACATAAAACTACATAAACTGAAAGCTACATAAACCTCTCAGACTAGGGTCTATAATTCCCTCCAGCTAAATGAATCATTCCCTGAGCCATGTGTGTTAATATAGCAGGGAAAGAACGGTGGGCGTACCAGCCATCACAAGACTCAACCCAACGTTTCGGCTGTACTACTGCCTTTTATCAACGCATCTCTATAGATACAACTAACGGCTCATGTTTCAGGTATGAGGTTGCGAGTTGGCTTGCCAAATAACCAATAAACTCTTAAATGGTTTGGTTAAAATGAATGCGACTAGTAGGAAACATAGGGTATCAAGTACCCTAGCTAAGATGACACCATTTTCAATCCGTCAATAAAATGCTGCAGTTGTTTTTAAGTTTAAACATTTATTGGATCAATACGAGCTCTAAGAGATCAATATTTTGCAGTAACCAACGTTTCTGACGCTCCATAGACCTTCATCCGTTCCCCTCTGATGCAGAAGGTCTCAGGCCCTATGGCCACACGTATACAAGCAGATACAATAAAACATTTGAGGGTTGATATAAACCTCGCACAGGCACCTGAACAGCCGCAGGGGGGTTATGTGGTGCCCCACTAAGGCTGCAGAGTACAGCCTGTACTCCCACTTACCCTGGAATAGTCCAGGCTGCTGACTGCCGGATTGGAATCGACGTGGGCTCTCACTAGGGCACTGATCAGACTCACCGGGGGGCTGGGGGGCGACGGCTCCTGAGGGCTCTTGGGCTTGGACGGCAAGCGACCCCTCCGACCTTTCAAGCTGTCTGTGCGCACCACTGCCAGGAGAAGAAAACACAAAGTGACGAAAACTTCCAGGATTCTCGGTGCCCACTCACATTCCTTGGCACCCTCTGCCCTCTGTCTCATCACAAAGGCACCCTTCAAGGGGAGGCTCTCTGCGCCGATTACACGGAGCTCATGTATGAACAATACAGTGGGCAACACAACTGGGGCTCGGGCAGAAAATTCCTGGCACCCAAAAACCTCTCCGGTGCCAACCCAAGTGCCCACACACGCACGGATCCATCCATGGTCTGCCTGCTGCAGAGGGCACTTAACCCACAACTTACACAAGAGGGGAGATAAGGAAAGGCACACACGTGTGTCTGTGTGCTTGAGATGTGATGATAGTGTGTGTGTGTGTGTGTGTGTGTGTGTGTGTGTGTGTGTGTGTGTGTGTGTGTGTGTGTGTGTGTGTGTGTGTCTGTCTGTGTGTGTGTCTGTCTGTCTGTCTGTCTGTGTGTGTGTGTGTGTGTGTGTGTGTGTGTGTGTGTGTGTCTATATGTGTGTGTGTCTGGCTGTGTGTGTGTGTGTGTGTGTGTGTGTCTGTGTGTGTTTCTGGCTGTGTGTTTGTGTGTGTGTGTCTGTCTGTGTGTGTGTGTGTCTGGCTGTGTGTGTCTGTGTGTGTGTCTGTGTGTGTGTCTGGCTGTGTGTTTGTGTGTGTGTGTCTGTCTGTGTGTGTGTCTGTCTGTGTGTGTGTGTCTGTTTTGATACAAGTGTGTGTGTCTTTGTGTGTGTATGCATGCATATACATGATATACGCCAACATAGTATATCATCACTTCCCTAACACACACACACACACACACACACACACACACACACACACACACACACACACACACACACACACACACACACACACACACACACACACACACACACACACACACACACACACACACACACACACACACACACACACACACACACACACACACACACACACACACACTATAGAGTCAGGTCTCAAGCACACAGACACGTGTCTGACTTCCCCTAACTATATATATATATCTTTCTCTCTTATTTATCTATCTATGTATTGTTCCATTGCCTATTTCTTTCCCCCCAGCACAATCTCTCCCCACAATTCTCCCCGTTCATAATAGCACAGCAAGCATACTTGATAACAGACAGATGGGACCATGTACCTTCTTTGACCATCCCGACCACCAGGCACTTCTGAAAGCGGCAGTACTGACACCTATTCCTCCGCCGTTTGTCAACCGGGCAGTTTTTATTGGCTAAACAAACATATTTGGCATTTTTCTGGACCGTGCGCTGGAGAAGGAGAAGAAGAGATGGATGAGTGGATGAGACACATCACCGTCATACTCATTACAAGTGATTGGAATAATGTGTGTGAGCGGCTGGGGCCCCTCTGTCTGTGTCTATGTGTGTGTGTGTGTGTGTGTACACTGCCTGTTAGATGCCCTATCTAACAGGCAGAAAATTGATAGCATTAGTACTGGAGGTGTCCTGGCTGCTCTTAGCTGAGCCTACCATGCTTGCAGGACAAGGAGCAGACGATCAGTAAATACAATACCGTGAGCATTCATATTATTTACATCCCTCAGAGAGGTCTCTATTTCAAATGATAAGATTATTCAATCAGGCCGACGAAATAAAGAGATCACTTAATTTCACCATAGGGAATTCTGTTCCACTTGGTTAGTTCAGACACGGTTTTCTGTCCTAAGCAATTTAAATCTGGAAAAAAAGGGGGGTGGATGCTGGGAGCCCATGCAAAACAGATCTGTGCTCACCCAAATACAAGGCAGCCTTATAGAGGGGGAAGATGCTGAGGTTGGGGGAAGATGCTGTTGTAGAGGGGGAAGATACTGATGTTGGAGGGAATATACTGATGTTGGTGGGGATGCTGATGTTGGTGGGGGAAGATGCTGATGTTGGGGGGAAGATTCAGAGGTTGGGGGTAAGATTCTGACGTTGGGGGGAAGATGCTGATGTTGGGGGGAAGATGCTGAAGTGGAGGGGGAAGGTGCTGATGTAGAGGGGGATGATGCTGATGTTAGTGGGAAGATGCTGATGTAGAGGGGGGTGATGCTGATGTTAGTGGGAAGATGCTGATGTTGGGGGAAGATGCTGATGTTGGAGGAAGAATAGATGCTGATATTAGGGGGAAGATGCTGATATTAGGGGGAAGATGCTGATGTTGGGGGAAGATGCTGATATTAGGGGGAAGATGCTGATGTTGGGGGAAGATGCTGATGTAGAGGGGGAAGATGTTCCAAGGAGTAAAGCTAGACCCTAATTGCCCACAATACATGTCCTTGCTGACTTGTTTCATCAGACAGTCGTAATGATGGAAGTGATTGCAGACCCCCTCATCAGTAATTGACAATGTCATATCCCTGCGATTCTAGATCTATTCTCGGTTTAGAATCACGATCAGAACTTTTTTTTAAAAAAATGATAGTTTAATTGTTTACATTCTGGACCCATCCTCTTGTTAGGATGAGACATAAAGACCTAACAAAGTGACACTCTAATTGTCATTACAGTGTAGATCCCGCACCTGTTATCGCGATAGAATCACAATCAGGACCTCCTGACACGTAATACTGTTTTGATTGTGGATCCTGACTGCTGTGGCACTTGTCAGGGTCAGGGATGTGGCACAGTAAATAGACACTGATGTTGTTTTGATTAGAAGACTCTGGCACCTCTCCTCTCGTTAGGATCAAAAGAAGACCCTCCAAAATGATTAATTGTATCGCTCTGATTATAGAGGATGATTATCATGCACCCGCATCAGAATCAGAGCCTATTAAATGATCACAATTCAGGGTCCACTTAAATGATCACAATTTAGGAATTATTGTGGAATTATATTTTTTATACCAGCTGCCAATATCATTTGGATTGTGGACAGCAATTATTGGGAAAAACAAGACTGACGTTTCAGTTATGTCACCCACAACACTGACACTTAAATGCTATATATATACAAATAAATAAAATATCTAAGTGGTTGTGTGATGTATACAAATATCACAGATGCACCGAGGCACTGTTTAGCACCAGCAGCTGTTAGGGTGTCAACATTGTTAAGTCATTTGTTACAATAATGTAAACAGAATTAATACTCTTGAAATTGCTACTGTGTGTCGTTTAGAACGCGTCGCTGACAATGTAGCAAATGGATTAACAACGTTGCCCTGGAACGTGTATTTGTGGATAATGTGTCACATCGCATTAGTGGCATTTTTATTTCCAGGGAGACATGTGAGACAGTATATTTTCCTCTGCAACAAACAGGAAGGTTCGGCAGAGCACGCTTTTGTCATGGATAATACCAGTGCCACTTATATTTTTTGTTAACAATGTATCAACGTTCCAAAGGCAGGCGTAATAGTGTTCGGCTGCGGATGTGCTTTGGGGATCGTAGTGTAACTGATGCTATTGTTAATAATGGATCAACGCTCTAAGTTGATTTGGAGCAGCCTCGTATTTTTATACCAGTGTTATGAATGTATCAATGTTCAGGTGATTAGCATGTTCTGTGTGACTGTCCCCTTGTTAATGATGTGTCAACGTTCTAGAAGATGTCTCCTGCTGTCTTTGACTGTTAACAATGTATCAGAATTCTACAGGCAAGTATTTAGCCAGGTCTGCCCTGACTGTGTTGTTAGTAATGTGGCAACTTTCTTCCACAGCCCTGCTTTTCCTAACCAATGTATCAACTTCATAAAGACAGGTTTGTTTTGTTTGTTTTTTACATTATTTGTTGATTTTGTTTATAATGTATCAGTATTCTTAACCCAGGTGCTTGTGTGCTATTGAGTGTTTCTCTCGTCCAAGGTAACAGTGTATCAGCGTAATGTATATGAAATCATTAAGTTGCTAATCGTTATGTTAAAAAAATGTATCAATAAAGTTTTAAACAGATATTTTTTATAGGTTATACTTAAGTTAGTATTGATTGTACTCTTGTTTATAAAGTGCTATAGTAGGTTGCTTTGGACTATGCTGTATTGTGTATATACCGGCTGACAATGCATCGATGGCGCTGACGATACGTGTATTACAATGTCAATTCTAGATCGCCTTCCTATACAGTTAATAATAATGTATACTTTTGTATGTATGTAAGTAGGTATATGTATGCGTCAGATGTATCAAGCGAGTTGTTTTGCTTGCTATGCTCGCCTAGTTAACATTATATGAAGGTCCAAAACAGGTTCTACAGAAGTCCTCGCTCATTGGATAGTGCTAATTAAGCTCAAATGTATAGTTTATCTATATGTAGTATTGAGACGTGTCCTTATAGATAATGATGCATACACTTCCTGCTAAGTGTCAACGTTGTAGAAAGGCATTTCCTTCGGAATGCTCACTAGTTGATAAGGCTTGGACATTGACTTATGTGAATTTAAAGTCTTCTACTCACCTTGAAAAACCCTTTACATCCTTCACAAGTCCGAACTCCATAGTGTTGGCAAGCAGCATTGTCTCCACAGACAGCACAGAGCCCCTCGTTGGACGGGGACCCTCTGGAAGGGGGTGAGGGGACCTGGCTGTCTAAGAGTTGGGAAGCGGGGCCAAGCTGAAGTCCAGGAAAGCCCATGTGTGCCTGTTTCCTGATAGGGTTGGGGACGGCAAAAGTCTGTCCATCCACCACATGGTGGGCACCAGGGGTATCGGGGTTCATGGAGACGTGGTGGTGGCCGTCGAACCTCATTTGACAGCTAGACACCGGGGTCCCGGGCGGGGACTGCTTGAAAGAGAACAGGGACAGTCTGGAGACGGGACCTTTCCGTTGGTCAATCATGTGGCTGGTGGCCACGTAGTTCTGGTGGAAAGTATGGAGGCTACCAGGGTCATCCCACATTGCACTGTGCTGGACGGGGAAGCCTGGAGGGTTGGAGGTTGGGGATGAAGAAGGCTTGTAGTAGGCAGGGTGGGCCATCATCTCCTCGGACTGGTGTCCCAGGTGGCTGTGCTGTTGGTAGCCGTGCATCGGAATATCTTCCACTTTTATGGAGGACTGCTGGCCAGGCACGGGCATTTGGTACAAGCAAGGTGGCTTGACGTCGTAGCTGGTGTTGTAGTTATCCATAAAGGTACTGAAGCTGGGGAGAGAAGTGGTGGCAGTGATTTCAGTGTTCGTCAGGTCCATGCTAAACTTGACAAACTCTGGCGTTAAGAAATCGGAGCTGTATTCTCCTGAAGAGTGGTAACTGTAGCTCTGGGAAGCTGGGCTGGCTCCTTGTGGCGACGACCCATACTGAGCCTGAACACAGGGCATGGCTGTAAATAAAACAATTAAATAGATACCCAAGCTGTTCATCTGCGTTCTATTACCCCCTTTTTGGCCTTTTTGGGCCGTAGTTCCATTGAACACCCCCACCCCCACAACAAATAAATTATAACTCACCCACCCACCACCATGTACACCCCACCCAGGTACACACAATAGAATCAGCGTGCCCTGTGATTCCCTCCCGGCTAGGTGAGCTAAAAATGACCCCAGCTAAATAACACACAGATACACACAGATACGGGTAAGGCAATACATGCAGCGAGTTTATTCCAGCGCTAACGCTAGGCGTTAACGCAAACCACCTGCCATATACAACTGCATAAACGCCATAAAAATGACTCTAGGCGTTAACGCTAGTCAAAACTGCATAAGCGCAATAACAATGACTCTAGGTGGCTAAATGACAAACTTGCACAACACGACAGTATTTATTTTATTGCTGACCCAAAATATAAGGGGGGGGGGGGGGGGGGGGGGTGATAGTCTAAATCCCAAGTCTGACCCCCCTCATACGCCATCATAAACTGCTACAAACCTTCAGTCGGGCTTTGGGCGCTTTCGATGAAAGTAAATGAGGACAGTGTTGTAGTTCTGTTCGTAACAAACTCCCAAAGTGTAAAACGTTCAGGTGAGTGGCACCCAGGATGCCAACGTCGCTGCCTGGAGAAAGAGAGAGAAAGAGAGAGAGGGCATGAGAGTTATAAAGGCACAGAAGCCAACAAAGAACGTCCATGTGAATGTGGATGGGAAAAGAATAAACTAAAACGCACGTTGGTGATTGCAAGTGACGTGAGTCATGGGAGGAAGCCCTTCTGCCTGGATATTGTAAATCACTGTAAACACAGCAGACTGTTGAGTCATTAAACCGTTCCTAGTGGGTGTTCACTCCATTGAAGTGTGCCCGGGTAATCAATTAGTGCAACACATGACAGGCATTTAAATGGTGTCAGTACAGCCATCAGGACGTGACACGAGGAGGCCTAGAGAGGAACAGGTATTTCTGATCACCCCCTCCCCCCCCCCTCTATATAAATGTGTTTTAACATTTCACACAGTGCTATAGCATCCTTACTTCATTTCGTAAAAATAAACAAATTGGGATATAAACAAACTTTCAATTATGATCGGCCAATCACTGCCCGATTTTACCACCTCCAATGTAGCATGAGGGTCAATAGACATTGATTGTGTAGCTAAACCCTCATACTACTTGGGAAGGGTAAAATTGGGCAGTGATTGGCCATTCATGATTGAAAGTGTGTACCAGGCTTTAGAGGTGGCAGTCCTATTCCAGGACCTTAAAAAGTGCACCACTATAAAAAAATGCCTCCTGGATGAGCAGTTTATTTATAATCTATATAATGATTATTAAAGCGTGTGACACCTCCGCAGGCGTCTGAAGAAGCGGCCCTCGCCACTGTCACCTCTGTGGATTAATTGAGCCCTGAGCTCCCTGCATTGTTGCTTATTAGCGTGTTACATTGTAGCAAGACAAGTCAGTTCAGTTCCATATTAATTGGTTTGCATCCCCTCCCCTCCTCAGCAGCTCTCTTGGCCCCGAGTACAGTAACCAGGAGACAGAGAGAGAGGCAGGCAGCCCCCCCCCCCTAACCCCACCACCACCCTACCCCCCTCAATGTGCCAGCCATGCCAACCCAAGTGCAGCCACCATCTGCAATGGGCAGCCCGTAATCCTGGGCACATGGCAGGCACTAGGTAAATGTCAAACTAGGATAAGCCAAGCCACATGTGCAGCACTGAACTCGTGTGTGGCACAGCACTACTGTCACAGTACTACTGACTGCTATATATATATATATATATATATATATATATATATATATATATATATATATATATATATATATATATATATATATATATATATATATATTCATTCATTCTCACAAGCCAGCAGAGTGACACACAGCAACAGCACATACCAATTCTGCAACGGCACACACCAGCCAATTTATATCCTGGCACCCCATACTGCCACCCAGGCAATCTATACTCCACCAACTGCCACATGCATTGACAGTCTGTAACAATCCATTCTATAGACCCGGCAAGTTTTCCGGAAGCATAACAGATCAAGGCCAAACTATCAAAGTGATCAAGTGGCAAATAAGTGAGTGAAGTTAACATGAAGAACGTAAGAGCTTTCCTACTGATTGCTTGTTCTCCAGCTGAAGGCTTTGCAATAGGAAAGAGCGTGTGACAGATCGAGGCTATGACATATCCGGGTAGTTGAGTGTAGTATTGGCAGAGACGAGGCAGCTGTAGTAGTGTAGGGAGGGTGGTTACAGTAGTGGATCAGATTAGTACTGATAGAGTTGATGTGATGGTTACAGTGTATGAGGCAGTAATGAGGTGACAGATTGGTAAGTGTAATGAGTACAGTGCATTAGACGTGTTGTGTGAGGGTGTTAGGCAGTGGGGTGACAGTGTAGTCAGTCAGTTTGTATGAGTACAGTGTATTATGTAGGATGTGAAGTTGTATTGGGGTATCAATGTGTATAAGTACAGTGCATTAGCTGTATTATGCAGCAATGGGGTGACAGTATAGTGGGTCAGTGTGTATGTGAACAGTGCATTAGCTGTATAATGTGATGTTGTTTCTCAGGCAGGTTGCTATTAGGCAGATCTCCCATAGGAAGCGGTGTGGAGGGGGCATTAGAGGCAGTGTGTGTTTGCAGGTTGGTATTAGGCACATCTCCTATGTGTGAATGGGGCATCAGATGTTGGCATTCTCCCCTGCGTGGAGAAGCAGAGTTTGGCACTAGGCAGATCTCCCATAGAAAGCAGTGTGGATGGGGCAGAAGTGGTAGCAGAGATTGGCATCATTGAGCAGATCTCTCATAGGAAGCTGTGTGGATGGTACAGAAGAGACAGCAGAGTGTGTAAGTTTGCAGGTTGGACGTAGGCAGCAGCGGTTGTCATTATTAGGCAGATCTAGATGGGTTAGCAGAGGTTGTCAGATATCCTATGTGTGGATAGGGCATCAGTTGTTGGCATTATTAGGCAGATGTGTGGATGGGGCAGCACAGATTGGCATTATTAGCCATATCTCCTATGTGTGGATGGGGCATTAGTTGGCAGAGGTTGGCATTATTAGGCAGATCTCCTAGGTGTGGATGGGGCATTAGTTAGCAGAGGCTGGTATTACTAGGCAGCTGTGCAGATGGGGCATTAGCAGAGGTTGGTATTATTAGGCAGATCTCCTATGTGTAGATGGGGCAGTAGTTAGCAGAGGCTGGTATTACTAGGCAGCTGTGCAGATGGGGCATTAGTAGAGGTTGGCATTATTAGGCAGATCTATGTGTAGATGGGGCAGTAGTTAGCTGAGGTTGGCATTATTAGGCAGATCTATGTGTAGATGGGGCATTAGTTAGCTGAGGTTGGTATTATTAGGCAGATCTCCTATGTGTGGATGGGGCATTAGTTGGCAGAGGTTGGCATTATTAGGCAGATCTCCTATGTGTAGATGGGGCAGTAGTTAGCAGAGGTTGGTATTATTAGGCAGCTGTGTGGATGGGGCATTAGTAGAGGTTGGTATTATTAGGCAGATCTCCTATGTGTGGATGGGGCAGTAGTTAGCAGAGGCTGGTATTATTAGGCAGCTGTGTGGATGGGGCATTAGTAGAGGTTGGCATTATTAGGCAGATCTCCTATGTATGGATGGGGCATTATCAGGAGTTGGCATTATCAGGCAGCAGATGGGGCAGACTTACTTGCAGTGCAGAGGGGGATCCAGGCGTCTCTAGGCATCCAGCTGTGAGCAGCACATCCCGGGTGCAGCACTTGCCTGTCACTAGTTGAGCAGAGCTCTGAGCTCTCCTCTGCAATGTGCCTTTGTTTATGTGGGCTCAGTATTCCACTGCAATCACACTACATGCGGCTCGCGTCAGCCGACGTCAGCGGCCCGCCAGCCAATCAGCGCCCGCCCCGGCCCGCTCACTCCGCGCCGTTGGCTTTTGGTAAATTTCCGATGTGACGTCACGCCAGCGAGCGCAGGGCTTAGAGGTGGGAAGCGAGTTGGGTTCTCACTTTCTGTGGAGCTTTCCTGTAGTGTGGGCCGGCCTGGGGGGGGGAGGAGGGGCGGGGCGGCCGCGGGGGGAGGAGGGGCCCGGCCGCTGCTGCTGGAGGGCCAGCCGAGCCGAACGTTCCATCCGATCGCTCACTACTCCCAACGTAAACGCTCCACGCCGCCCTGTGCCAGCATCGCAATGGACTAGGCTAGTGATATATCTATATATCTAATACTATGAGGTTCTGCAGCAGCTTGATGCATGCATTCTTCTTCCTCTACTTTCTCGCTGTTCACTCAAGAGGTTCTGCAGCAGTTGGAGATTAAGAGTCATCTGGTGAACACGAGTTCACTTAAAAAAATGCACAGCTCGTAGTACACGTTAAAAAAACACAGTAAGTTACAATGCCCAGTAAACTACTCTCACTCTTTAGCCACTACAGTCCATTGCCTCAAGAGGTCCTGCAGCAGCTAGGAAGAATACCCTCTCCTTCCTATACACACACACATCCCACTATCCCCCCCCCCCCCCCCCAACACACATCCCATCACAGCTTCAAGAGGTTCTGCAGCAGCTAGGAAGAATACCCCTCTCCTTCCTATACACACATCCCACTACCCCCCCCCCCCCCCCCCATCCAATCACAGCTTCAAGAGGTTCTGCAGCAGCATCTCCCTAGGGTCTCATGTGCTCTGTTATCCCATAACAAGCTAAGCCTCCAACAGCCCCCCCCCCCCCATCACAGTGACACTTCCACTTCCACTCATGCTAAGAGGTTCTGCAGCAGCTGCACTTGCTGTTAGCTGACTCAGCAGACAGACTTGTACTGTATATACTGTATACACGTCACTGGGCAGGGCTAGAGATGCTGCAAAACCCTAAACCAGGCACTAATATTACCCCAACTTACGTGTAAACCATTGGTTATATGTATATATATATATATATATATATATATATATATATATATATATATATAATAAATCAATTTCCTCCAAAAGGTTCTGCAGCGGTTATGTAAGCAGCACATAACTTGTAGCAAGCATCAGGGCACCCCTGTCTCCTCCAAACTCCAGTGTAAATCACTGATAGCTAGAACCCCCGTCATCTCCAAGAGGTTCTGCAGCGGCGCCGGAACCTGATCCATACTGCAGGCACTCTACGTCGTCTCCATATGGCTGCGAGAGACTAGTAACACTTTCTACACCCAAGTAACCCCGTTTCCTTTCCAGGCTCCTGAGTCATAAATAACGAAATTACATAACACATCTACACACATCTACAGCTTGGATCCTATAATTAGCCATGTGGGTGAGAATAGCGCTGATGTCTTTCCAAGCAAGCAGAATTGTTCCTATCTCACTATCTCTGGCCCCATCCAGACAGTTATGTGTGAGGCTATAAACAGGGATCTCTATCATTCTCTCACTCATTGACTACCCCCCCCCCCCCCCCCCCAACTATCCAATGCCTGCTGGATCTGCCACCTTCTGCCTCTTGTGTAATGAGAATAGAGCATGTCCCCTGATATTTACAAGGGGGAGGGGCATAGGATAGCTCTCCAGGATATAAAGATGTGGAAATCTCAAATAATGCTATTTTTGCCTTAGACGTAATGCAGGAATGTCTTGATTGTACCGAGATAGTAAATTCACAACGTGAATCAGACTGCTTGTCTACAGCCTGCTGCTTTTCCAGTGACACATAATAATCAAGTTAAAGGGAAAATGAAGGAAGAAAGTGGTAGGGGCTGTTTAACTTGTAACAGGAAAATGGGATTACTACTGTAAATGGGCTCTTACATGGACCCTGAGCAGTAAACACGCCCCCCTAAATTGGGACTTACCTGGGGCTTCCCCCAGCCCTCCATAGCCCACTAGGTCCCCCGACATTCTCTTCTGCTCTTCCTTGGCAGGGCAGTTTCTAGGGTAAAATGCACCCTAGGGCAAGGGTGTAAATAGCTCTCTTCCCTCCCCCCCCCCCCCCCCCCCCGCCGTGGAGCCAGGTATAGGTGCCCGCAGTATAGGTTAGCTAGGTCTAGTTGCACTCAGTATAGGTAGCCAACTATAGGTCCCCCAAGTATAGGTAGTCAGACATAGGTGCCCCAGTATGGGTAGCCGGCTATAGGTCCCCCCAGTATAGAGTAGCCAGGCATAGGTGTTCCAGTGTAGTTGCCCCCAGTATAGGTTAGCCAGGTAAGTTCCTCCAGTATTGGTAGACAGTATAGTTTCCCCCAGTATAGGTAGCCAGGAATAGGTGCCCCAGTATAATTGCCCCCAGATGCCCCAGATGGGTAGGTGCCCCCAGTATAAGTTGGATAGGTAGGTTCCCCCAGTATAAGTTGGATAGGTAGGTGCCCCCAGTGTAGGTGAGATTGGTAGGTGCTCCCAGTTTAGGCTAGATAGGTTGGTGCCCCCAGTACATGTTAGATAGGTAGCTGCCCCCAGTATAGGTGTTAGGCCCGGTTCACACTTGCGGTGGCCCTCCGGAATCGCCGTGCCGGAGCCGCACCGCCTGCAGAACGGACGGAACGGACGCACGGCATAGCAATTAAAGCCTATGCGTCCGTTCACATGGGTCCGTTCTGCAGAACCGGAGCCGGACCGGATCCGGGCCGGATCCGGACTCCGGGCCTCCGTTCCAACATGCGCTATTTTTTCATCCGGCCCCTCCAGCAGCCGTATCCGGGGCGGAGCCGGACTGCACCATCCGGCCAATACAAACCAATGGGAACCGGAGGCCGCACAACACACTGGCTGAGAAATCCGGATGTTCTACCCCACTTCCTATGCGGATTGTTGCGGCGATATTGGCTGGGGACACGTGGGCAAGCATTTTGGAGTGGAGCAGCACAGCTGGATCCGGATCCGGAGATGTTGGCAGCATGTCGCAGGTGGAGGTGAGTGCTAAACAGCAGAGGGCCTGATTCCACAGGTCCCCCTTCTGCTGACCTCCCAGACCCCAACATTTTTTTTTTTTTTTTACGTTACTTTGCCAAACGGATCCGGATCGCATCCTGATATCCACCTGATGCAACCTGACCGGATCCGGATCGGATCCGGATCAGAACCGTACGGTTCCGATCCGGATCCGGTCAGGTCATCCGGTCCGTTTGGCAAACAACCGCTAATGTGAACCGGGCCTGAGATAGGAAGGTACCCGCAATATAGGTTAGGTAGGTAGCTGCCCCAGTATAGGTTAGATAGGTAGGTCCCCCCCATAATGGAGGGAGGAGTCACCCGCTGAGTGGGCGGCCCGACCTTTCCCTCCCTTCCTCTCCCGGGCCGCCCTCTGTGTTCCCCCCTCCGCTGCAGAGTGAGCGCAGCAAGAAGCGCTGTATACAACAACTCACCTCCCTGCGTTCCAATCACCAATCACTTGCTGTTGGTCTCCTCCTCTGCATAACAGGGGCTGGAAGAAGCCCTAGGTAAGTCCAAATTTCGTTTTTTTATTGTTTGTTTACTGCTCAGGGCTCCTTTAAAGGACCACTATTACAAAAAAAATTTCAAAATTCACAATACATGTAAACATATACAATTAAGAAGCAGGTTTCTTCCAAAGTAAAATGAGCCATAAATTACTTTTATCCTATGTTGCTGTCACTTACAGTAGGTAGTAGAAATCTGACAGAACTTGTAGTTCCTTAAAGAGGAGCTGTTAGGTATAAGGTCTCAGAGAAAAT
The DNA here is from genome assembly GCF_040937935.1 of Hyperolius riggenbachi. NCBI lineage: Eukaryota > Metazoa > Chordata > Amphibia > Anura > Hyperoliidae > Hyperolius > Hyperolius riggenbachi. The sequence continues at coordinate 272,468,287 of NC_090652.1, read as the reverse complement.
AAACACATATATCAGTAGCTAAAGATTGGCTGTACTTACATTACATATGCATTTCACTGTCCACGTTTGGATTTCACAGAATTTTTATATAGTATATGCAGAGATTGATGCTCCTGACAGCTCATGGCAGGCTCCATGTTTTTCTGTCAAATGTGTCGTCATGTCCTGCCTGCTTCCTGATCACAGATAAGCTCCTACTTGAACAACACAGTGTGCAGTGAATATTAATGAGCCATGTGGCTAGGAACAATAGCTGACTCCTGCAGTGTACTCTGCCCGCAGAGATTTATCAGTGCTACGCGCTGGACTGATTAGAAGCTGCTGTAACGTCTCATTAGCAGCCGAGGGGAGGGCCCCAGAATGCTTTGCAGTTTAGTATGCGGCTTGCGTCCTTATGGGTCTATAACAGCCTTTAAGATAAGCACACATCAAAGGTAACTGAGATTTTTATCTTCACTAATGGCTTTTGGGCTTTCTTCTAAACTGTTTAACACAGGAGAATAGAGGTTTAAATTAGCTTCTGCAGCCTGACAGTTATTCTTTAACAGCTGGAGAGCCATGTTTGCAGATCACTGACCTAGGTCCTAGGGTGCTGCGAGCAATGTCTTGCTTTACCCTTTTCTGTAGAACATATTGCTTAGCTGAGCTTATGGCCCCAATGCAAGTTTTACATTGCGCACTCTAAATAACCAGGGCCGGTGCTTCTGTAGGGCCACAATGGGTGACTGCCCAGGGCCCCAAACTCTTTAGGGGCCCCACAAGTCAGGAATTGTAGAGGTCACAAGTTTGCTTTCAGAACAGTGTGAAAATGTGAGGGGCCCCACAATCATTTTTGCTCAGAGAACCATCTTACGCTGTTTCAAACAATAGATATGGATATGGATAGTCAAAACCTACCAAGGGAAGCTGTATTGTGAGAGGTGTATGCAGGGGTGCATCACTGCTGAATATGCAAAGTGTCCCTTTAGCTTTTAGGGACAACAAAGGGACAGTTTGCAGATTCAGCAGTGATGCATTGTGGGACACCTCATATACTCGCTCCACCCTGAATAATCGCAAATACCCTCTGTTTAAAAAAGGCGAGTGTTTATTTTGCATAGCATTTAGGCCCCCCCCCCATTCCTTTAGATTGTAAGCTCACAAGTGCAGGGCTCTCTCACCCTTTTGTGTCTTGCAATTTGTTATTCATTTCATAGCTTGCACTCTGTTATACATTTTATTCATCATGTTACATCTGTCATTATAACCACCAGTTCTGTATTTTGTACCAGTGTCCATATTTGATGTATATCATTGTCTGTATCCATTTGTATATCATTGTCTGTATCATTATGTACCCCTTGTTGTTTTCCTACTTTGTACAGCACCAGGGAATATGTCGGCACTTTATAAATCATTAATAATAGGGCTTTTTGGTCCATTTTTGCCCCTTACCCACTCCTAGGAGTTTTGGTTCAATATGAGCTTGCTGGGCAATCTGTAATTCAGGGAGTTTCAAATCTTACCTCCTAGACCTAGAGCCATATTAGTCCATGCCATGCACTGATGAGCAGCAACCAGTCCAATCTGAAACAGTCCGCAAGCAACAGTCTGTATGCCTGTTAGATTAGTGAGGCCTGAATCACACACCTTAAATATCTGATCTGCAAGCTTGTTCAGGACTATGGTTTAGAGTATTAGAGGCAGAGGATCAGCAGGGCAGTCAGGATTGGGGGGTATCTGGGGTTAATTATTTACCTGATCAGCCATAATTCAGTATCCCCCCCCCCCCTTCATTGCCACCGCTCTCCCTCAGCTCGGCAGCCTCAGCCTCATTGGTGGGTGCCGAGCTGGGGGCGGGCAACGGCAAGGGAGGTGGAGGATTCGGAAACATGGCTGTGACTGCATTACCAAGAAGAGGGGGGGGCGGAGCATCACCTGTGTAACAAATTTCAGCTGATCAGGCATGTTATCAGGTATGATCAGGTACGCCCTGAGACCAAGTGCCATAGCAATATGGGGTGCAGAGCTTCCTTCACCGGGGCCCTTGGACCAGAGGGGCCCACTGGGACCCTCCCTCAACTACAGTATTAGCTCTTCAATGGTGCTAGGCTGGTAGTGATCACTTCTATCTATGTTTTGAATATTGGTAATCATTATTAAACTGTTCCCCTGCTCTGCTTACACCTCTCATACTGTGGATGTCCTTGGCAGGTTTTGTTGGGTCATTTGAATTGTTATGTAAAGTTATACTTGGGGTGTCCAATGTAAAATTTGCACTTGGGCCCATCAAGACAGAGCCTGACATGATAGGCTCTGTCTTTTATACTGTAAGTACTCTTTAAAGCACAACTAAAGTGAGAAGTATATAGAAGCTGCCATATTTATTTCCTTTTAAACAATACCAGTTGCCTGGTAGCAATGCTGGTCTAATTGGCTGCAGTAGTGTCTGTGTAAGACCAGAAACAAGCATGCAGCTAATCTTGTCAGATATGACAATAATGTCAGAAACGCCTGATCTGCTGCATGCTTGTTCAGGGTCTGTAGGTGCCCATACACTTACTCGATTTCCCGCCGATAGACAGCAGATTCGATCACTGTGATCGAATCTGCAGTTAAATCGATGTGCAAACCTGACCGATCGACTGATTTCCATCCTTAATCGATTTTGTCGATATGTCTGTGCGGAAAATTTCGCTCGATCGCCGGCGGGTCGGGAGTGCGTCGATAGTGGCGTTCCAATGTCCAACAACTGACGCTAGCGGCAATACATTACCTGTTCCGCCGGCGCGTGTCCCCGCAGTCCCTTCTCTGCGTCGCTGTGCTCCGGCTTCACTTACTTCCTGTCGGGGGAAGTTTAAACAGTAGAGCGCCCTCTACTGTTTAAACTTCCCCGGACAGGAAGTAAAGTGAAGCTGAAGCCCAGAGCGGAGAAGAGACAGCGGAGACCAGGGGACTCGCGCTGGCCGGATCAGGTAATGTATGTTGGGGGTGGCGGCAGCTCTACAGATTGTGAATCGATTTCATAGTGAAATCGATTCAAAATCTGTTTGCAGTGTAGGCAGCCAATAGATCCCTCTTTGATCAGATTCGATCACAGAGGGATCTATCTGCTGGTCGATCTGGTGGCAATCGACAAGTGTATGGCTGCCTTATGGCTAAAGGTATTAGAGGCAGAGGATCAGCAGGACAGCCAGGCCCATTGCTGAGCTGATATTTTGAAATCCGTGCCTACAAATGGGCTTTATACCTGCGCCTTGGCTCTTTAGGAGTTAATCAGGATAGATGTCACCGTGAAAGCACGCCTGCCAGACACAAAGGGTTTCCAGTGCTAAAAGCTGCTGGAGAGGTTTTCACAATATTTATATAGGTAATTCTCAGGCTCACTCCAGATTACCGCATGAGGATGTATTAGTTTCAGTGGAGCACACTGTGTGCTCCTGGGCATGAGGCCCCCATCCCCCGCTCCAGAGATTCAGGGCTCTGAACGCTGCCAAATGGCAATCTCCGGGCTTTGGAGCATTGTCAAGATGAAGGTTTGAGCCGGCGTCCCTTGCCACTGACCCTAAGTGCCTGAGATGAATGAGAGAGCAGGAGGGCTGTAATTAAAGCAGTCAATCATATTCGGCTCCAAACAAGATAGATCTCCAATAGGGATAGCACGAAGGCTTCGCAGGGTGTCCATCATGTGCAAAAACCTCCATCCTCCATTCCCATCAAAATGCCGGATGTCCCTCTTCTTGTACATCTTTAACCTGGCCTTGGCCTGAGTCAGACCTCTTGATATTAAAGAGGAACTTTAGCTAAAAAGGGGGAAAAAATCAATACATTAAAAGATAGAAGAGAGATCAAGAAATGATTGATATTCACCATGTAATTTGTTCATGTTGTTTGATTCACAATCAGCCTGCATGTCATCATCTTTACTACTGGCAGACATGAACAAAACAGGCAACACCAACTGCCATTGTCTATAACCACACCCACTAACAATGCAATAGGCTAAAAGGTTGTTTTAGGCTACTTTCCCACCAGGACGTTGCGTTTTAGGGGATGTTATGGTCGCATAACGTGCCCCTAACGCAACGCCTGGTGGTGTTGGATGTGGGCGTCAGAGTGAGCCGCATTGTGCAGCTCACTCTGGCGTCCGTGATGCCATGATGCGTACTCTTGGACGCATGCGGCATCACGTGGTCCCGCCAGCCATTCGCCGCACAGAGCGGCTGCTCCAGGAAGTAAACACTGCACATCACACCGTGCAGTGAATATTAATTAGCCATGTGGCTGGCCGAGGAGGAGGAGGGGAGACCTCCTCCTCCAACACTACTGAGCATGTGCAAACAGTCTAACGTGGCTTAGCCGCTTATAACGTACAGCACGCAGCACTTTAACTTGACGTGCTGCGTTACACTGTAACGCAACGTGGGCACTGTGAACAGCCCATTGACTTTTCATTGCTGTGCGGTGGGCTGTGTTACAGGCTGCACTAACGTGCGCCTGTAACGTCTAACTGTGAAAGCAGCCTAATTTATAGATATACATATGCAGGGAGGGAGATACTGGTTGCTTGGCAGTTGGAAACAGCCGTTACTTCCTAGAATGCAACAAGGCTCACAGACAGGAAACTGTCAGGACCTAGGTACTGACATCACATTGTGGGAGGGGTTCTATCACAATATCAGCCATACAGACCCCCTGATGATCTATTCTAGAGAAAGTAAATATTTCTCATGGGAAAGGGGGTATCAGCTACTGATTGGGATGAGGTTCAATCCTTGGTTACAGTTAAAAGAGCCTTCATTGTGTGTGCAGATGTGTTGTAGATAGCCAGTCATTTTTGATTAAGTGCCTTTTTTCTACCTGCATGGTGAAGGTTTTAAGGATGAGCAAAATCGTTGCTGGCAAATTTGTGAGATTTTACCACAATCTGGTAATTCAATATATTGTTCCTGCTTGTTTATTTTCTCAGTTTGCAAATGCACCGCAATCATGCCATACCTCGATGGAATTGCGGTAGTGGAAAATAGAAAGAATAACACATTTAAAGGGGAACTGAAGTAAGAGGTATACGGAGGCTGCCATATTTATTTCCTTTTAATCAATACCAGTTGCCTGGAAGCCCTGCTGGTCTATTTCTCTGCAGTAGTATCTGATTAACACCAGAAACAAGCATGCAGCTAGTCTTGATCTTCTGCATGCTTGTTCAGGGGCTATGGCTAATAGTATTAGAGGCAGAGGATCAGCAGGGCTACCAGGCAACTGGTATTGATTAAAAGGAAATAAATATGGCAGCCTCCGTATACCTCTTACTTCAGTTCCCCTTTAAGTGGAAAAGGGCCATTAATAACTGTCAGGGCCCTTTTCTATTGAAAATCACAAATGTGCTCACAAATGCACTGTGATGCAATCCCAATTTCTGGTAAATTAAGTTTTTTTCCGTGTGTTTTGGCACAACTTTTGTACCGATGGACTCATCTTTGGAAGTACTAGGAGACACGAGTATTCCCGAAGGCTGCCCAAGGCGTTCTGGGGTTATCCTGAAATTTATCACAGGCGGTGACATCTTTAGCTCGGCCAGGTGATCTGTACGGAATGTTTGTTACTGAGAGTTCTATGCATAAAGGGAGATATTGCTTGCTTGGCAGTTGTAAAAAGCTGTTATTTCCCACAATGCAATGAGGTTCACAGACAGCAAACTGTCAGGACCATGGTCATGACATCACCCTGTGGTTGGGGTTTCAGCACAATATCCGTCACACAGACCACCCTGATGATCTGTTCCAGAAAAAGTAAAGATTTCTCATAGGAAAGGGAGAATCAGCTACTGATTGGGAAGAAGCTCAACCCGGGGTAAAAGTTTCTCTTTAACATAACAGGCTCTGACTTTTATACAGGTAGTAGTCTTTAATGCACTAGACACATCAAAATCATGGGCCTAAATAAGGGCTTAAAAAGGAATACTGTAGGGGGTCAGGGGAAAATGAGTTGAACTTACCCAGGGCTTCTAATGGTCCCCTGCAGGCATCCTGTGCCCGTGCAGCCACTCCCCAATGCTCTGGCCCCGCCTCCGGTTCATTTCTGGAATTTCAGATTTTAAAGTCTGAAAACCACTGCGCCTGCGTTGCTGTGTCCTTGCTTCCCCTGATGTCACCAGGAGCGCATGGCGCAGGCACAGACCATACTGGGTCTGCGTAGTACGCACCTGGAGCCATAAGCGGGAGTGAGGACTCGGCAACGCAGGCGCAGTGGTTTTCACACTTTAAAGTCTGAAATTCCAGAAGTGAACCAGAGGCGGGGCCAGAGCATTGGGGAGTGGCTGCGTGGGCACAGGATGTCTGTGGGGGACCATTAGAAGCCCAGGGTAAGTTCAACTCATTTTCCCCTGACCCCCCTACAGTGTCCCTTTAAGTCTAATTAATATAGGCAGCTGCTCCAGGTCTCCTAGTTTTGCTCTTCCACACTCCTTTTCTTAATATCTATCCCTGGTGATGCAGAACTATATCCATGCTGTCTTATAGGTGCTAACAATGTATGAAGCAATTGTACAAAGCCTGCCCCTAGCTCGCTGGTGTGACCTATGGATTCATTCTGTTCCCGTAAAGGGAAATAAAGAGTGACAATTGTTCCACCAGGTTCTAATGAGATGATAAAGGAAGGTATTATGAATCCTTGTAGAATGTTCCCCTCCAGTACATTGGAGTTGTCTCCCTCTAAGGCCTGATCGGCCCTCTCCAGGGAATGACCCTTCACACCGCCAACAGGTGTATATTTAGAGTAATGGTCCGGCTGGGCTTCTCTCCCGTTTATGCTGGAGCTACATAAAGCAATATGTACATCTTAAGTCGAAATCAATACCTTCCCCGAAGACACAGCCATAGATCCATGTAGCGTGTGTAATGTCTTTAGGAAAAATAAATCCCTCTATTTTATAGCTAATTATGATTTATGAAATACACCGTCAGGGCCTGTCTACTCCGCCACGCGCCTAATGAGAAGGGGTCGAGGTTATTAACATCTGGGATCAGAGGACAAGCTAAGGAAATAGAGATTATATTGAGGGTGGGGGTTGGGGGAGAGTCGGTGGGGGAGGGGGGGGCCTCATACGCGTTCGCTGGAGAATCTTCCACAATAATGGGAATAATCCGTCTGCTGATAAGTGCAACATTGTACAATTAACCCCTTCTATGCCTGTATTAAAAGATTAATTGTGAACGTGACCCGAGGTTACCCCTATTATGCGAGGCGGGCCAGGCGCTGTGCGTACGTGGAGGATCCAGCCTCGTTCAGCGAGCGGAATCGTCCTGTATTTGTTCTCCTGAAGACTTCACTGCAAATTGTTTACAGAGGATAATAATTACCACTGAGAAAAGCACATTGCTGAGCCAAATGGAACATCGTAGCCAGCGCGAAAGTCACGTTTATGCAAGTCGGGTCTTCTCTAGCTAAGGGCTGGAACCCACTGAAGCGCTTTTTAAAGCGTTTAGGGATCTCTTTGAATTGCTAGCGATTTCCCTAAATGCTCTGCCAATGTAAATGTATGTAACAAATTCCACAGTAGCGAATGCGATTAGCAAAATCGCAATCGCAGGGCATGCAGCATTTTGGGAGCGTTTGCGCTCCAATGTAAAGTATATAAGTGCTGGCAAATCGCTCATGAGTCGATACACATAGCGATTTGTGTGTGATTTTTAAATGACTGCAAACTGTAAAAAAAATAATAATAATAATTTGAAACAACCAATCAGAATCACTAATCGCAAGTCGCTATCACAATCGCTGGCAAAAAGCTTAAACTTTTAAAATCGCTATCAAAATTGCTGGAAACCGCTCATTTTTGCAGCTTGTAGTGGGTTCCAGGCCTTAGAATGCCACCAATCCTGCACACCGCTAGCCACACACGATACATTTCAGTGGCATTGAGTAAGATACGATCACAAAAGAAATATAAAAATATTCTTAAAGGTGGTCATTAATGAAACAATACTTCAGGCAATCGATCGTTTCTGATCACCACGTTAATCGATCAAAAATGTTCTGGATAGTATACTGGCTAAGGCAGGCATGGGCAAACTTGGCCCTCCAGCTGTTAAGGAACTACAAGTCCCACAATGCATTGCAGGAGTCTTACAGCCACAGTTATGACTCCTAAAGACAAATGCATTGTGGGACTTTGGGACTTGTAGTTTCTTAACAGCTGGAGGGCCAAGTTTGCCCATGCCTGGGCTAAGGGCTCTGCCTTTGACATGGGAGACCAGGGTTCAAATCCTGTCTCTTTTTGTTCAGTAAGGCAGCACCTATTCAGTATGGAGACCTTGGGCAAGACTCCCTAACACTGCTACTGCCTATAGACTGCGCCCTAATGGCTGCAGCATTGACGCTTTGAGTCCGCCAGGAGAAAAGCGCAATATAAATGTTCTGTGTTTTGTCTTGTGTCCACTAACGGGCAAAACTCCTACTAACCGATTTGATCAGATTAATGGAAAAGATCTGTTCTTTAGACCGATTCCAACAATCGGATTGGTTAGTGGGTTTATGGCCATTAGTGCGCATGACCAATCATTTCCGATCGATTACCATGGTGATCGGAAAACAATCCGTTGTCCGTGGGATTGTATCTTTAATGGCCACCTTAAAGAGACTCTGTATAAAAAAAAAGTTCTCCTGGGGGATACTCACCTCGGGAAGGGGAAGCTTCAGGCTCCCAATGAGGCTTCCCCATTTCCTGTAGCTGCAGGCAATCCAGCGCTGGCTCCCCCGAAGTGTCCTGGAATCCTCCCTCGACAAGCCTGACAAGCACTGATTTATTTACCTTTCCTGGCTCCAGCGGGGGCGCTATTGTGGCTCTCCGCATGGAGATAGGTGAAAATAGCCGATCTTCGTTGGGTCCGCTCTACTGTGCAGGCGCGGGAGACTTGCGCCTGCGCAGTAGAGCGGCCCGACGGAGATTTTCGCCTATCTCCGTGCGGAGAGCGGATACTGCGCCTGCGCTGGAACCGGGGAGGTAAATATTTACATCGCCGCCGCTCCGGGAGGATTTTCTCCACTGCCGTGGGACCGAGGAGGACGGGGAAAGCCTCAATAGGATCCAGAGGCTTCCCCCACCCGAGGTGAGTACCCCCCAGTAGAGGTTTTCTCTGTTACAAGTTTTCTTTAAGGTGCCCATACAATGCTTGATTTTCCTGTACAATTGACCATTTCATTCAATCATCTTATCGGATCAGGGGAGAATCGATAATGTTTAATTCTGCTCGATTTAATGATATTTGGTTGAAACAACCAATTTATTCCATCGGGGAGGATGGAAAATATCAGTCAATTGTAAAGGAATCGGCTACTGATCACATGATTTAGATCAACACAGAATCGATTTTTGGTTTCAGAGCATGGAGGCACCATATTGTCCAGATCGATTAGAGAGGGACAATCGTATTGGATCTCACTTGTGAGCTAGTAGTTGATTGACTTTCGATCAATTCACAGCATCATAAATCCAACTTGTGATTGTATCGAAACCAGTTATGATCCTCTCTATGAGAAACTCTGCCAGGCCAATCAACCATTTCTTTAAAGGAAGCATCAGGCAATATAGCGAAAATGAGATCTACTTACCCGAGGCTTCCTCTGGCCCCTGACAGCTAATATGTCCCTCGCCGCAGCTCTGGTGTCCCGGGGTGCCCTCCATTAGAAATGCCGACCTCACCAGGTCGGCATCGAATGTTCCAGAGCCGCTCACGTGAGTCCACATAAAAAGCCACACCGTCCTATTTCTTTGCCGAGTGCTCCGGGAGACGGCCGCTCTCTACTGCTCATGCGCGAGCACACATTATCGCAGACTCGCTCATGCGCAGTACAGAGCGGTCGTCTCCCGAAGATTGCCGAAGCCACCAGCAGGGGCGGAAGTGAGCGGTCTCGAACACATGGGAGACTGCTAACAGGGGATTCAGCGCTAAAACATGGACACCGTAGAAGGAATGGGAAGGCTCTATAGAACCCAGAGCCTTCCCTCTCCTTAGGTGAGTATGGCCTAGTGCACACCGAGCGGTTTTTGGAGCGATCCGCCGGCCGCATCCGCCTGTAAAAACGCTTGGCTAATGTATTGCAATGGAATAGTGCACACCGGCAGTTTGAGGTTTTTGCCAAGCCGCAAACGCGCCTCCTGCTGCACGTTTGCGGTTTTCAGAAGCGTTTCGTCCTCAATGTAAAGTATAGGAAAAACGCAAACCGCTCTGAAAAACGCTACTTCACAGCGGTTTGCCAGGCGTTTTTGTTACAGAAGCTGTTCAGTAACAGCTTTTACTGTAACAATATGTGTAATCTGCTACCCAAAAACGCACCCAAAACCGCTAGGTGTTTAGAAAACGTCTCTAAACATACCTAGAATCGCTCTGAAATCAGCTCCAAAAACCGCTAGCGTTTTGTGGATCTGCTATCGGTTTTGGTGTGCACTGGGCCTATCTGTTGGTTTTTTTTTTAAAACTTGCTTCAGATTCTCTTTAAACCATATATACAGAATCTCCTCAGGAAAAGTTTGGAATCAGATTTTGGAACCGGAGGGAATTCCCACTTCCGTGGGAGGACTTTGCATTTCGCAGTGTTCCCAGCCAGGACTTGTGTCATGTTTGAGGAACTCAGACACACAATTTGTTGCAGTGAAAACTCCCATGTAGACACAGCGCGTACTTATTGTTGTTATAAACTATATTCCACTACCTCAAAAGCACTGAGTGAGCCTCCGTGACTTCACACACATGCAGGCTGAATCGCCTTTCCAGCGGGGAGGGGGGTGGCCGGGTAGTGACATCAGCACACACGCCTGGAAGGGGTGTGTTGTGTAAAGGAGAATTCATTGAATTGCATTGCATTGTATTTGGCACTGAATAAGAATAACATTTGTAACTCGTGCCTATTTTTGTCCTTCAAAGTTTAAAAGTTCAGAATAGTTTTAAAACTCTGACTTCATTCAACATGCTGACTAATGTCGGTAATTAAAGCACCACTATCATGAAAAACTGTAACATTTGAAACACATACGCATGAGATGTACATTTATCTCAGAGCAAAATGCCTAATACATGACTTTTTCCCTAGGCTGCTGTCAGTTAGGCTGCTTACACACAGGGACATTACAGGCGCACGCTCCCCCAACGCACAGCAATGTAACACAAGTGGGCTGTTCACACAGCCCTTGTAGCGTTACATGTAACGCTGCACGTTGTCCGGAAAGTGCAGCATGCTACGGCGCTAGAGCGGCTATAGCCGCGTTAGACTGTTTGCACATGCTCAGTGGGGGGCGGAGAGGAGGCGGGGAGAGCCAGCTACAGTAGCCACGCACATGGCTACTTAATATTCACTGCACTGGCGGCAGCTGATTTGCCGGCGGGACCACGTGATGCGGAGTGTCTCGCTCCGCATCACGTGGTCCCGGCCATTCAGCGCCACTCTGGGAGACCTTATAGGGATAGAGCCGCCTAACGCGGCTCACTCTACCGTCCTCACTTGCAGCACCATACGTTGTGTTAGGTGCACGTTATGCGACCTTAACGTAGCACCTAACGCAGCGTCTTGGTGTGCAAGTAGCCTTAAGGTGGCCATACACTTATAGATTTGCAGCAGATTCGACCATCAGATAGATTTCTGTCAGATGCCTGTCAAGTTGAATCTGACAGGAATCTATCTGATGTGTGCAACACACTAGGAACAGATTTCCAATCAGGGATGGTCGTAGTCAGCCAACTTTGCTACGCTGGAACTACGCGTAGTTTTACGCAATTACGCTTCGCCAAACTACGGCTTCGAAATCAAATATTCGCTTCGTATGCATTTTGTAGACTACGAGTTAAAATACGCAATTACGTGTAGTGCGAAGCGTAGTGTATGCGGATGCTTATGCCCGTATGCAGAACATTTTACGCATTAATCCTGCGTTAAATTAGACGCGAGTAACGTGCAATACACATGTTAACTACGTATAGTGGGCGTAAGCTACGCGTAACGGTACTTCGCTACGCGTAAATTCGTAATCATAGTTTTGAAACTGCACCTATGAACTACGATGCGTAGATGCGAACTACGATGCGTAAATTCACACTGGCGTAGTTTCTGCTCATCCCTGTTTCCAATAGATTTCATTCTGAAATCTATTGGAAATTGATCTAAATGCACTATTGGATCATTAGATCCAATGCAACTCTATGGGCCATGGATCTGATGCCAGTAGCAGATCGACCTAGATCTTCCATCCTGTCAGGAAGATCAAATCCATTGAAATCGGCCACAATTCGATCAATCAATAGATTTGATAGAATCGATTTCCGATGGCTGAAATTGACCATTGTATGGGCCCCTTTACAGTAGTCAGTAAAAAAAAAAGTTGAAATCAGACTAGTTTTGACTAGTCCATCTCCTCATAGAGAATGCTCAGTACTTTATTTTGAAAAACACTTGCTGAATAGTAGTTGCTCAGTCCCAAATGCCAAAATAGTTTACAAATGATTAGGCAGGCTTGCTGACATCTTTGTATAGATCATTCCCAGGGAGTGCTTTTGTAAAGTATAAAATATTGAGAATCTCTTATTAGGAAATGGACTAGTCCAAAACCTGTCAGATTTTAACTACCTACTGCAAGTATCAGTTTCATAGCAAAAAAAAATAAAAATAAAATAAAAAGTAGGTATGTCTTAGATGTATGTGTTTACATGTATTTTAAATTTTAAGGAATAATGGTCCTTGTAAATACTGCCAGTGAATAGTACCTGACACCCAACCCAAACCAGCACCCAACGTTAACCTCTTCCTGACACTTTAAGGGAAAGGGAAATTAGGCAGGTGCATAAATTTGGGCACCACAAAAAAATGAAATCAATATTTAGTATATCCTCCTTTAGCAGAAATTACCTCCTCTAAACGCTTCCTGTAGGTTCAGTGAGAGTCTGGATTCTGGTTGAAGGCATTTTGGACCATTCCTCTTTACAAAACATCTCTAGTTCATTCGGGTTTAATTTCTTCCGCGCATGGGCAGCTCTCTTTAACTCACACCACAGATTTTCAATTATATTCAGGTCTGGGGACTGAGATGGCCATTCCAGAACAATGTACTTGTTCCTCTGCATGAATGTCTTAGTGGATTTTGAGCAGTGTTTAGGGTCGTTGTCTTGTTGAAAGATCCAGCCCCGGTGCAGCTTCAGGTTTGTCACTGATTCCTGGACATTGGTCTCCAGAATCTGCTGATACTGAGTGGAAACCATGCGTCCCTCAAATTTTACAAGATTCCCAGTCCCTGCACTGGCCACAGGAGCCCTACAGCATGATGGAATCACCACCATATTTTACTGTAGGTAGTTGGCGTTTTTCTTGGAATGCTGTGTTTTCTTTTCCTCCATACATATTGCCTCTTGTTATGACCAAATAACTTTAAATAATTTTAGTCTCATCAGTCCACAGCACCTTATTCCAAAATGAAGCTGGCTTGTCTAAATGTGCTTTAGCATACCTCAAGCGGCTCTGTTTGTGCTATGCGTGGGGAAAAGGCTTCCTCTGCATCACTCTCGCATACAGCATCTCCTTATGTAAAGTGCACCGAATGGTTGAACGATGCACAGTGTCTCCATCTGCAGCAAGATGATATTGTAGGTCTTTGGTGCTGGTCTGTGGGTTGACTCTGACTGTTCTCACCATTCGTCGCTTCTGTTTATCCGAGATTTTTCTTGGTCTGCCACCTCGAGCCTTGAATTAAGCCTGTGGTCTTCTATTTCCTCAATACGTTCCTAACTGTGGAAACAGCTGAAATCTCTGAGGCAGCTTTCTGTATCCTTCCCCAAAACCATGATAGTGAGCAATCTTTGTCTTCAAAGCCATGCCTCTTTCTGCACGCAACATATGGGACATTATGTTACAGGCGCAAACGGGAAGTCAAGCAATCGCAGTACTTTACGTGAAGTCCTCGGTAATCTTGAAGATCCAATCCGCCGTGATGGTTGTTATTGCCGCACGACACTAAGCGACGTTCGCATGACCGTGCACTGCTACCTACATTGCAACGTTGCGTAAACGCTCGCTCGTCAATGAAATCCCTAGTCGTAAGGAAAATCGTCAGGAAAATCGCAACGTGGGTACATAGCTTTAGTCTGGAGAAAAGATGCTTTAAAGAAGATCTAAGTAACATGTATAATACGTCAGAGGGTAATATAAAGCTCGGCAGATTAGTTTTTTATCCTTAGGCTTGTGCAAAGGACTAGGGTTCTTTACAGTAAGAGTGATTAAAATGTGGAATGTATTGCCACAGAAAGTAGTTATGGCAAATTCTATATCTATGTTTAAGGGGAACTTAGATGCATTCCTTGCGTTGAAAGACATCCATGGCTATAATTACTAGGCAATTACTGGTGGTGTTGATCCAGGGATTTTATCTGATTGCCATCTAGAGTTGGGAAGGAATTTTTTTTTCCATTTTGAGGCTAATTGGACCATGCCTTGTAAAGGTTTTTCCTAGATCAACAGGGATATGTCATGGTGCAGGCTAGTGTTGTACCTAACTTTCTAGTTAAACTCGATGGATGGATGTCTTTTTTCAACCCAAATGACATTGTAATTACCGGTATGTAACATGTGCAGTTGTGTCTATGCTAAAACCCTCCTAAATCTTTGCTAAACCTAATACCTGTATTCAATACTCACATTTTGTCATCTTTATTTCCAGCATGGAATCTAAGAACCGGGAGCCAGAATCTTCACCGTTGACCTCAGCTACTCAACAGGACCAAACATACCCCTCCTTGATGCTGATGACCTTCTGGGTGCCACTATTGACTGTTCTAGCCAAGCAGCAGCACCTAAACCTACAACCCTGCAGAGTGTCCAAGAGAATTGGCTGCCGGGAGACTTGGGGCGCAGGATACAGCCGGTATGGCTTATCCTGCTGCTGCACAAGTTCCCGGTGGCGTTAAATACTATTCCCCCTCCAGGTCCACGTGGATGGTGGGGAATGATGTTATTTGGTTTCCAGCTATTGCTAGAAGGCGAATTAGGTGTTTTAAAAGTAACTTCAGTTCCGTCTTCTGACGGCGCCGAAGTTACTGACTGTGCGCCGCTATAGCCGTAATTTCTATTACTGTCTATGGTGGCGCCGGCTGCGTCCAAGTCTCCAGTGTTGCATTTGCAGTGTTCCCCCGCAGTGACCTGCTTTACTGTACAGTACCAATGTTTGAATTTGAAGCCTGTGAGTAGCAATTATAAAGGTAAAAAAATTATCTTTTGATATTCCTCTTTCTGCCCACATCTATGCCACATAGCCATGGGAATGTCAAAAGATTTTTCCCGGGTATCTGAAGTGACAAGTAACAAGATGAAAGAAATGTGTATGTATAGTCTCAATCCTACTTAGAACTTAGTTCTGTTCCTTTTTTCTCACTGAATGGGTTAAGAATCCAGCGCTCTGAGACCTTGTTCACATTGCGTTCCGATTGCGTGGCCGTTCACGCTGGGCGTTTTTTGAGGCTTTATTCCAATTCCCGGTGATTACCTGCACGCTGCTTTTTTTTTTGTAAAATTGCTTTTCTAAGCGGTTTTGCAGAGCGATTGTGGTTTTTCACTTCTTGATGTCAGTCAGGAAGTGAACTCTTGGAACCGGAAAAGAATAAATACAATGGCCTCAATTCACTAAGATCATGCTGGAGATAATAAGGCAAGAGATAACTTACCTCCACACAGTGAGAGAGTTATTTTATCTCTTCATTCCTTAAGTTACCTCTCCTGTAGTTAATTTACCTCCTCTGTAGTTATTTTCACATGCAGTTAATAAACAGCCTGTCTTTAACTCTGGAGTTATTTTAAGGATTGAAGAGTTAACTTAAAGACAGAAGAGTTAACTTTAGGTTTGCCTGAGGTAAAATGTTTCCTGAATACGACATGCCTTATCACCATGGTGATAACTCTAGAAGAGTTATTAAAGACAGGAGATAAGTTTAGTGAATTGAGGCCAATGTATTCTTAAAAACATGAATGCAATCGATGCACAAAGCGATTTTGTGAGCGTTTTGCGGTTCTCCTATACCTTCCATTGAGACGGAATCGCCTTAAAAATGGTTCACGCACCGCTGTATTAAACGAACAGCGCATGACCCGTATAAATGTAATGTGAGCTCTTTCTTTTGACGACACAAATCTCCTGCGCTGTTTTAACAGTGCTGGACCAATGAAGCTGTTAATGAAAGAGAGGGGCTGCTGTACATGGAAGAGGGGGCTGCACATGGAGTGGGAGGGGCTGCTGTACATGGATGATGCATATGGAAGAGGGGGCTACACATGGAATGGGAGGGGCTGCTGTACATGGATGATACACATGGAAGAGGGGGCTGCACATGGAATGGGAGGGGTTGCTGTAGATGGATGATGCACATGGAAGAGGGGGCTACACATGGAATGGGAGGGGCTGCTGTAAATGGATGATGCACATGGAAGAGGGGGCTACACATGGAATGGGAGGGGCTGCTGTACATGGATGATGCACATGGAAGAGGGGGCTACACATGGAATGGGAGGGGCTGCTGTAGATGGATGATGCACATGGAAGAGGGGGCTACACATGGAATGGGAGGGGCTGCTGTGCATGGATGATACACATGGAAGAGGGGGCTGCTGTAAATGGATGATGCACATGGAAGAGGGGGCTGCTGTACATGGATGATGCACATGGTTTAGGGGGCTACACATGGAATGTGAGGGGCTGCTGTAGATGGATGGATGATGCACATGGAAGAGGGGGCTGCACATGGAATTGGAGGGGCTGCTGTACATGGATGATGCACATGGCAGAGGGGGCTACACATGGAATGGGAGGGGTGCTGCTGCACATAAAAGAGCAGTCACAACATACTTGGCCTAGGGGCACTAAAAGTATAAATCTGGTCTTGGTTATAAAGTACTGATGGCATCTGCTCAGGGATGATAAGGATTGGAAAGGAATAATTACACCAGGGAGGTGAGGGCTGTACTCACAATTCTTCAGAAGCTGTACTTTGCAAAGACAGTACAGAGTCCATGCTTATAATTTAACACAAGCACAATTTCAGCTTCAGTCATTTTTATACATTGGAAATGTAATAATAATTATTGAATGGCAAAACTTTTTCTTTGTGGCAGTTTCCTTGGAAGGCAGAGTTCCCCTTGAAGAGTAAGTACATCACATACTTTTGCCTGCTGCTTCTAGAAGTGAAGTGCAGCCCAGCAGTGTGGTGCACACAGGTCAGGGGTGTCCCCAGCCTGGCAGGAGGGGCTGGAGCCTTGCCAGCTATCTGCTATTTATACCCGTCACACAAGAATGGAACCTTATTTATAGAGCAGCTATAATGGGAGAGGGGGGCGTGACCACCTTCACTTTCCCCAGCGCACAGCCAGGCCCTCATTAGCATGCGGGGCGCGTCACAGGCGGCGGGCGGTGCCTCCAACGAAAGGGAAAAAGTGAGCCGGGGACGGAAGAATGGCGGGTGACGCAGGGGGTGCCGCCATTGACGCAACCGGGCGTCTGGGCCAAAAATAGCAGGGCCGCCCCCACCTCCCCCCCTCCAAACAGTGTGGCGAGCACGGGATGCCGGTCACCGGGGAGGGCGTCCCTCGCAGCGACCTGGTGCTTCCCGAGGCTCTTCTGCAGCACTTTCCAACTAATGTCCGGCCGGGAGAGCCCCGATCCCTGGTGCGACCTGCCTGCGGGGACTTTCCCGGGCTCCAGCACCTCCCCCCATCCACTAAGCCGTGCTAGTGCTGTGTGTGCAACTGTGCATTAGCAGGGTGCAAACCAGGTGTAGAACTCTCAGCCTAAATGCATAGGTGCCATGTGTCACTGTTCTGGGACAGTCCCAGTTTTCACCTAAGTTGTCCCTCTAAGTGTCATGTTGCAGATCTGTGAACAACTAGGAGGACTAGGAGTGTGAAAACTTTATCCTACAGTGAATGTTACTCATTGCTTTTACTTTTTGACAGCTATGTGTTTTTAGTTTTTTTTTTTGCTAAGAAAGATCATTTTGAACATCAGTAAGGTGTACATTTAAAGTGGTCCCTCAACTAATAAAGAAAAAAAACCTAATAAACATTTAAAGTGGCCCCTCAACTAATAAAGAAAAAACGAATAAAGAAAAAAAAAACCTAATAAAAAAAAAGTTTCATTTACCCCGGCCCCCTGCAGACGTCCTGTGCCCACGCCGTCACTCACCGATCATTCGGTCCCTCGCCGTGGCTCAGTTTCGTTTTCACCGACTGTCCAGTCACTGCGCCAGTGCTCGCGCGCATCCTTGATTGCGCTCCTATCCCCGAGGCCGTCCTGCGCATGCGCAGTAGAAAGTGCCCCTAGGGTGGTACTGACCACTGGAGGGGGAAGCCTTTGGATTCTAAAGAGGCTTCTCTCATCCTCCCCTTTAGCCTCATCCCAGCTCTGGGGCTCCTGCAGTTTCCCAGGGGCTCTAGCAGAAATAGTCAAGCCCGATCGGGTCCGCTCTACTGCGCGTTTGTGAGGCACTTGCGCAATGGTGTTGACCCGATTGGGCTTGGCAATTTCCACCGGAGCCCGAGCGTAACGCCGCTAGTGCACCTGTGCAGGCAGGCCACTTTTGTTATTGTTGTGGTCTGTTTGGGGGTGCCAGCGCTGGGCTGGCTGAGGAGGACGAGGAAAGCCAAAGTCACAGGTTTGGGCACTGGATTATGCCGATAGTTAGAATATCATTATTGTTATTCCATTCTACCTCACACTAATCCTTCCTACCTATGCCCAACAATAACTTCCCCCACCTACACCTCACACCACCCCCCTTACCTATAACTAGGACTAACCTCCCACCTACACCTAACACTAACCTTCCTTATGACTAAGGTTGGGTTCCCACTAGAGCTGGATCTCCAATGGCCAGCAGGAGGAGACGGTGAAGCAGGGGCAGCTCCAGGAATTTTTTTTCTGCAGGTGGTCGCTTGCCCAGTGGTGTAGCTACTATATAACCAAAATTGTAAGAATGGGTCAACACAAACAGAATTCAAGCAGAGGATCGAGGATGCCTGGGAGGAGAATTAGAGGGCTGGAGGAAGCCCCAGGTATGTATATTTTTTTCATTTCATCTTCATCTCTTTCAGTACTTTTCAACTCTCTTCTGATGAGTACGAGTGAAATCGCCGCCGAGAGACTTGGGCGGAGGATACAGTGGATATATACGGCTTACCCTGCTCCTGCACAAGTCCCGGAGGCGTTAATTACTATTCCCCCTCCAGGTCCACGCGGATGGTAGGGAATTAGTGTTTTAAAAGTAACTTCAGCTCTGTCTTCTGACGTCGATAAAGTTACCCACTGTGCGCCTTTATAGCCGTAATACCTATTCCAAATTCCCAATCTCCTGCGCTGGATACGTGTTCGCTTCTGATTGGTTAGTTGCAGTACACTCATAGATTCATTATATTTGAATTGTACCTGTCTCCATACTTACCTGGGGCCAATTGGTCCCCACGCCATCTCCCCAGGGCACTCCTGTTCCCACACCAGACCACCCGGTTGCCTGGCGGAGTTGTGCTTGTGCAGCTCAGCTGTGCGCGCGCTCCAGTGGCTGGAAGCATTCTGCACCTGTGCAGTCGTTACAGAACACGGGGCGAGCGGCCCAGCCACGCATGTACGATGAAGCGCCCAGCCACGCATGTATGATGAAGTGCGACTCGGCTAGCGGGGGACAGGAGCGATCTGGGGAGACACCGAGTGGACTCAAAGGGCCTTAGCGAAGCCCCAGTTATGCATGGAATCTTTTATCTCAGGTTCCCTTTAATTGCCAAGTGTACAATACAAATGAATGTTACATAGGGGCATTTCTGTGGCAGCAAGGCTGACTGGCATAGTGAGCTCAGACTTTTTTTTTCACATTAGGTGATTGTTGTGAAGAATGTTAGGCTGCATTAGTATGTCTACAGAAACTGCATTTAGTGGTATTGGCCATGTCTTCTTTTATAATAAGCAATGAGTTTCCCTCCATAGACATTCAAATGTCATCTGGCATTATTCGCAATCACCTACATTCAATCACCACCTACTAGCAAATGGCTTAGAAGACACCGCCAGAGCATGCATGATACTATGCCTGGCCATAGCTCAGCTGCCAGTCTGGGCCTCCAGGGCCTGGAATAGCAAACTGTCTGTGCCACTGCACCAATCACGGTGCTGCCACCCATGCCATTCTACATGATCAATGCTATGATGGAGTCAGCTAGTATCTGTCTGTTAATTTGTGAAAGTTTAGAACCGAACACCTCACCTCTCTCCTCCTCTGGACTTTAATGCTGCCAGCCCGCCACAGACACTGAACACCGCATGGCGCATTCATAGCGAGAGACGTCAGACGTGAGTCACATGACCTCTGCATGACTATACTGAGGGTTAGGGAGGGAGGGAGCAAAGAAGAGCACTCGTAGCCATACAAGTGAGTCATGTGACAATGATGGCATAAACTGCTGCCGGATTCTGATGGGCAGGGGTGCTATGCCAGTGCTTTCACGGTGCTATTAAAAGTTTGGGGGGTACTACAGCACCAGAAGGTGATCTAGGCAGCAGGGATCCATAGGGTCTCTACCTCGCACTACAATGGGGAGGTGACCCCACATCAGGATGATGGGGCGGGACTGGCTGGGGGATTGCAGCTCCACCTCAGTTCACTTGCTGATCAACGATATTGTGGGCCACCAATGACTGCTGACCACCTATTACTGCTGTAGGCCCTCAATCTCCACCAGCAGTCATAGGTGGTCTACAATCTCTGTCAGCAGTCATAGGTGGCTCCCAATATCTGCCAGCAATTATAAGTGGCCCCAATTTCTGTCAGCAGTTATAAGTGACCCCAATCTCTGTCAGCAGTCATAGGTGGCCCACAATATTTACCAGAAGTCATAGAGGGCCCACAATGTCTACCAGCAGTCCTAGTTGGCTCACAATATTGGTCAACAGACATAGGTGGCTCCCAATATCTGCCAGCAGTCATGGGGTGGCATACACTCTCGTAGCAGTCGTAGGTGGCCCAAAATGCAGTCAATGGAGGCCCACAACATTTATCAGCAGTCATAGGGTGCCCACAATATTGTTCAGCAGTCATAGGGAGCCCACAATATCGTTCAGCAGTCATAGGTGGCTCCCAATATCTGCCAGCAGTCATAGGGGGTTCCCAATATCTGCCAGCAGTCATAGGTGGCCCCCAATATTTGCCAGCAGTCATAGGTGGCCCCCAATATTTGCCAGTAGTCATAGGTGGCCCCCAATATTTGCCAGTAGTCATAGGTGGCCCCCAATATCTGCCAGCAGTCATAGGTGGCCCCCAATATTTGCCAGTAGTCATAGGTGGCCCCCAATATTTGCCAGCAGTCATAGCTTAGATGGTTCACAATCTGCCAACAGTCATAGGTGGCCCCCAATATTTGCCAGTAGTCATAGGTGGCCCCCAATATTTGCCAGCAGTCATAGCCTAGATGGTTCACAATCTGCCAACAGTCATAGGTAACCTTCAATATCTGCCAGCAGTTTTAAGTGGCTCACAATCTCTACCAGCAGTAATAGGTGATCCCAATATCTGCCAGCAGTCATTGGTGGCCTCGTATATCTGTCAGCAGTCATTGGTGGCCTCCTATATCTGTCAGCAGTTGTAGGTGACCCACAATCTCTTCCAACAGTATAGGTGGCTCCTAATATTGGCAAATAGTCATAGGTGGTCCACAATATCTGTCACCAATCATAGGGGACACCCAATATCTGCCATCAGCCCTCAGTGGCCACAATCTGTCAGGGCTGGAACCCACAGGAGCGCTTTTGGCAGCACTGCGATACGCTAGCAGTTTGCCAAAACGCTGGGCTAATGTTAATGGATGGGGCAACTTCCACAGGAGCGTTTGCGTTTCCCAGAAACGCAAACGCAGGACCTGCAGCATTTTGGGAGCGTTAGCGCTTCAATGTAAAGTATTGAAACGCTAGCAGAAACGCTCAGCAAAACCTAAACTGAGCGGTTTTGCTAGCGTTTTGCGGTTAAGCACACTGTAACAAAATGAAAAATAATTCACAGGACCAATCAGGATCAAAACGCAAAACGCTAGGCACCCGCTGGGGAAAAAAATACAATGTTGCAAAACACAACCAAAAACGCGCATGAATCCGCTTGCAAACCGCTCAGACAAAACGCTAGCGGTTGCGTTTTGCGTTTGCGGTTTTCAGTGGGTTCCAGGCCTCAGAGGTAATCCCTGTCTTCGTCAGCTGAGGACATGTGGAGGTAAATTGTTAAGCTGTCCTTCCTCATTACCCTTGCTGAAGTATTTTGGTTGTGTTTGCCCCCAAAGCCAAGTGATCCCAATCTTTCCCTAGACAAGCCCCCATCACACCTGTGAAGAAGTGGTGTGCCAACTATTGGTATGGAGATTTTCTTAAGAAAGAACCAGCAAGATCTGAGAGGCCTTCAATAACGTTAAAGGGAACCTTAAATGTAAAAAAAAAAAAAAAAGTTTTACTTACCTGGGGCATCTACCAGCCCCCTGCAGCCATCCTGTGCCCTCGCATCCACTCATGGCTCCTCTGGTCCCCCTCTGCCAGCTAGTTTTGGGAGTCAGCCGGCCGCCATGCGTACGTTTTTACGCATTCCTGCTGGTGCCGAAAGCTATTGCAGACATCAGCAAGTACATTTTTACACGTTACGGGTGTAATGCATACAATTTTTTTTTTATACCCGTAACGCGTAAAATGTACTTGTTGATGTCTGCAATAGCTTTCGGCACCAGCAGGAATGCGTAAAAACGTACGCATGGCGGCCGGACGACTCCCAGTCAGCAAAAACAAGGGCACAGGATGGCTGCAGGGGGCTGGTAGATGCAACAGGTAAGTAAAACTCATTTTTTTTTACAGTTAAGGTTCCCTTTAACTCCTGATATTGTTGATCATGTTCATGTCCTGATTTTGGCAGATTGTCAAGATTTTTAATTTGAGACTGTTCAATAAATGTTACATATTAGTAAACAGTTTAGCCCTAGACTATGTTTTATATTTTGGCCCCTTACCTGATTGAGTTTGACACCCCTGCTATCCAGGTATGCTGCCACTCTAATATAATGTGGTCAGAGCTTAAAACCATTTTGTTTCGGCAAGGAGAACAGGGCAATGGTGGGATCAGGTAGAATTTAGTTCAGGCTTGAGCTTGCTTATCTTTACAAGCTAGAACAACAAGATTGTTTTGCCTACCCAGCTTGTTGAAATAAAAACAATTTCCATTATGATATTTGTTGCATATACATTCGGTTCCCACGTATTATACAAAGGCAGCTTATTTTTTAAAATAACATGTAATCACGCTTGTGTGTTCACTAATAGTATGTCATGTGATAGCCCTCTATAGCGCAACTTGTATAGTGTCAGAAACACACTACACAGAGTACTACTTCTATAGTGTCAGACACACACTCACACACAGCTTTTGTTCAACTTTATTAAACTAACATTGTGTGTCAAACCTCAAAAATAAAATATAAATATTTTACAGTTATGTGAAGGAATCATTTGCTATAAGTATTAATTTGGAGGTTGATTTTTTTTTTATCCCTGTATATGGCCACTTTGATAGAGAATGCAATATAGTATCCCTATTCAATGTATGGCCACAGAGTTTCTCCAGAGCTACTCCAGATTCCATTCCTCATATTAGTATGGCTATTCATGGATCTGCTTGTAATTCTCCACTCTACCCCCATGCCTAATATAAGATAAAACCTTAAAGAGACACTGTAAAACCAAAAATAACCCCTGGTGGGTACTCCCCTCGGGAGGGGGAAGCCTCCGGATCCTAATGAGGCTTCCCCCGTCCTCCTCTGTCCCCGGGGGTCTCGCTGCAGCCCTCCGAACAGCGACCCGACAGCCTGTTCAATATTTACCTTTCCAGGCTCCAGCAGGGGAGCTGTTGCGGCTCTTCTGATGGAGATAGGCGGAAATAGCCGATCTCCGTTGGGTCCGCTCTACTGCGCAGGCACAGGGGACTTGCGCTTGCGCAGTAGAGCGGCCCGATGGAGATCAGCTATTTCCACCTATCTCCGTCGGAAGGAGCGGATACTGCACCTGTGCTGGAGCCAAAAGGTAAATATTTACGTCGCCACCGATCCGGGAGGATTTTCGCCGCCGCTGTGAGGACGGGTGAAGCCTCAATAGGATCCGGAGGCTTCCCCCACCCGAGGCGAGTACCCACTAGGGGAGTTTTTTTCGTTACAGATTTTCTTTAACCCCCTTGGCGGTATGAAAAATACCGCCAGGGGGCAGCGCAGCAGTTTTTTTTTGATTTTTTTTTTTAAATCATGTAGCGAGCCCAGGGCTCGCTACATGATAGCCGCTGCTCCGCGGCATCCCCCCAGCCCCGCCGATCGCCTCCGGCGATAGGCGATCAGGAAATCCCGTTCAAGGAACGGGATTTCCTGGAGGGCTTCTCCCGTCGCCATGGCGACGGGGCGGGATGACGTCACCGACGTCATTGGGAGACCCGATCCACCCCTTGGCACTGCCTGGCACTGATTGGCCAGGCAGCGCAGGGGTCTGGGGGGGGGGGGGGGGCGCACGCCGCACCGGATAGCGGCGATCGGGCGCGCGGCGGCGGCGATCGGGGTGCTGGCGCAGCAAAAAAAAAATTATTTAAATCGGCCCAGCAGGGCCTGAGCGGCACCCTCCGGCGGCTTACCCCGTGTCACACACGGGGTTACCGCTAAGGAGGTTAAGGCCTTGTTCACATCAGACTTGTTGCCGTTGGTATTCGGCAATGCGTGCAGGAGGCAGACATGCACGAAGATCAGAAGTGCAGGGATTGCACTGTCTAATGTTTACATTACATGTGTAGCAGTGCGATGCACGAACGCACTGCTGCAGGCATTATTTGGCAAAACGCACGGCTGACCCATTCACTACAGTGAATGGGATCAGCCTCGCAACGCATGGAAATGCAGATGGCGTGCGATCTTGCGCGTTGCGTTCTGATCGAACAGCCATCTGAGTGTCATGATGTGAACGAGGCCTTAGGCTGGTTTCACACTTGAGCTTTGCAATGCAGTGCAAACACTGTAGAAGTCAGCCTTCATATGACCCAGCGCATGCGTATGACGGTTTAGTGAAAGGGTCATATGTATAGTGCCACCCCCAGCTTGTGACATACTCCTTGCTGGGCAGAAGGAAGCCCTAGGTATATATAATTTTTTTATATCCTCATTTCTCAGTTACACTTTAACATAGGAGGTTCGCAAGAAAAATGCACAGCATTGCGTTTACTATGAGATTTTCTTGCGCTCCCACTGACTTAAAGAGACTCTGTAACAACATTTTCAGCCTTATTTCTTCTGTCCTATAAGTTCCTATGTGGTCTGGATTACTGCAGCCTTTTCTAGTTGCACTGTCTCTGTAATATATCTAATCTTCTTTTCTTTGTCAAGCTTTGTCAACCCAGAGAGGAATGCACTGCCTCTGCTGTGATAGGGAGAAGTTATGCATGCACCCTCCAGGCTCCGTGTGTGTGCTTTATTTATCCCTCACAGACAGGTTTCTGCTCTCAATTTCAGCTTTTCTGAGGGGGAGGGAGCTGCCCATGCTGAGAACTGTGAGAATTACTGACTGGAGTGCACATAATTCACTATGTAATAAAAACTTGTAGTATGTTCTAACATGAGATATATATATTTTCCCTCATAAAATATAAATTAAAAAAGCTGAGTCCCTAAGGCAACTATTTATGTATTTTCTTTAAACTAATTTTTTTTTTACAAGTTTTTTATTTTTTTGGTGGAGGGGGGGGGGGGGGGGGCGCTTTGGAAGTGTAAGTTATTAATGTTATCAATATTGTGTATGTATGTATGTGCCTGTATGTGCAATTTTACTTTTTGGCCACAAGATGGCGCTAGTGAACACTCTCCCGTTATAGGAAGTGTTCGCTTTTTTTTTTTACATTTAACTGCACCGTGACTGTTTCCTGTTTTATGAATGGACGTGGCCGCTGATCGCGGTCACGTCCATTCATTCCAGGCATTGCAATTGGGTAGAGGACTGAACACGGAATCCCAACGGAAACGGCGCACACACATGTAGAGCGGCGGCGGGAACGAGCAATGTATTAAAACGTCCTGTTGCCGTTAACAGGTTTAAACATGACTTTTTAACCACTTGACGACGTGCAGTTTCTTCAGCCTCCTGCATAGCCCAGCTATGGAGCCCAGCGATTGGACTCACCTCTTTTTTTTTGTCCCTAAGGGGACATGCCTCCGGAGGGGTCCGATCGCTTTGGCCATTCCCCCCCCCCCCAAGCCTCTATGAGGCTCTCTCTCCCTCTGTCATCTGAATTGGAACAGGACGAGAATCTGTCCTGTTCCGCTTCTCATAAGTATCAGCCTATGAGAGGACGGCGATCCCCGGCCAATCAGAGGCTTGGGATTGCCGATCTTGTACAGCGCTGCCGGAGACCGCAGCGCTGTACAGTTGTAAACAAAGGGGATTTCTTTCCCCTTTCGTTTACAAACAGCCTGCTAGCCGCAATCGGTGGCTAGCAAGCTAATCACGGAGATCCGCTCCGTGAACTGGCAGGGAACGATCGCACATGCGCACGGCCGTTCCCTGCCAAACTGCAGCTCCAGGACTTGACGCCAATTGGTGTTAGCCGGTCCAGCGGCTGCCGCGGTCACGCCCATTGGCGTGTGGCGGTCTTGAAGTAGTTAATATGCTACATTGTCATTAACTGGTTAATCGCCGACTTCGGCCTGAAGTTGCCCGTGCGCACCTCTAAGACTGAACCGCACAGGACTCTCACACCGGCCGGCGTGATGACACGTATCATACATTACGAGGCGACTTCAGGCCTAGGTTGCTGATTAACTGAGCCACCAGCAGGTCCGGGACAGGAGGACACTGAGGGTCCTCAATAACAACGGGGGTTGGAGGAAGCCCCAGGTAAGACCAAAGTGCGATTTTTAGGCAGCGCTCAGGGTCCCTTTAAAAACGTAAAAAAGCAGATTTATCGTTTTGTGTCAGCTGAATGTAACCATCTGTCTCAATGCCTCAGAGTGCTCAAATATATGAACTATTGACCTTTTTTATCTATCATCTCCTGGCAGAGAACTGGGCTTCCAAGAGCAAAGTATTTCATGGCTGTTAATTCTTTATCAGTTGTCTGACTGGAGCCCGACTGGAGAAAAACTGTCAGTTGCATAGTAGAATATTGACTCTTTCAGGCAGAGAAAGAAGAAAGGCATCACAGCATATTTTTTGTTTGTGTGCTACTGTGCTATTCTCTGCACATACACACCTCTATCTCATTATGTCACAAGTCATTTAAAGTGGATCCGAGATAAACTTTTACTCATTGCATAATTGTGTTCCTTTCCTATTGTTTATAGGGCATTCCTCAAGCCAAATACTTTTTTGTTTTAATACTCTAATGGCCCATACTCACGGGCTACAATTGTCGCTAGCACACGGGAGCGTGTGCACGACAGATCGGCAACAGCTTGTCGCCGGGTCCCTCCGCATACACACTGCGGAAGAGGGATTAGTGGTGCGACGGAAGCTGTCGCCGACGTTCCTCCCCCTGCCGGAAACTCCGTGCACTGCCTATTGGTTGCTGTCGCTAGTCCGCATACACACGTGGACTAGCGACAGTTGCGGCGGCAACTGTCGCCAGGTGATTGACCGCGCCAATTGCCTGCCGACAGCAGCGACGAGCGACGGTTCGGGGCGCACGCACCATACTCACGGGCGACCTGTCGCCGCAACACGCGCGTGCCACGTGGTTGTGGCGACAATTGTAGCCCGTGAGTATGGGCCATAATTCCCTATAAACTAAACAAGCCACACCCACAGGTTTTCAGAGAGCCAAGGCATTTTCAGACAGTAGGAAGGGCTCATGGGAGCTCAGTCTGGGCAGGAGGAGGGGGAGGCGCTTTGGAAGTATAAGTTATTAATGTTATCAATATTGTGTATGTATGTATGTGCCTGTATGTGCAATTTTACTTTTTGGCCACAAGATGGCGCTAGTGAACACTCTCCCGTTATAGGAAGTGTTCGCTTTTTTTTTTTACATTTAACTGCACCGTGACTGTTTCCTGTTTTATGAATGGACGTGGCCGCTGATCGCGGTCACGTCCATTCATTCCAGGCATTGCAATTGGGTAGAGGACTGAACACGGAATCCCAACGGAAACGGCGCACACACATGTAGAGCGGCGGCGGGAACGAGCAATGTATTAAAACGTCCTGTTGCCGTTAACAGGTTTAAACATGACTTTTTAACCACTTGACGACGTGCAGTTTCTTCAGCCTCCTGCATAGCCCAGCTATGGAGCCCAGCGATTGGACTCACCTCTTTTTTTTTGTCCCTAAGGGGACATGCCTCCGGAGGGGTCCGATCGCTTTGGCCATTCCCCCCCCCCCCCCCCCCCAAGCCTCTATGAGGCTCTCTCTCCCTCTGTCATCTGAATTGGAACAGGACGAGAATCTGTCCTGTTCCGCTTCTCATAAGTATCAGCCTATGAGAGGACGGCGATCCCCGGCCAATCAGAGGCTTGGGATTGCCGATCTTGTACAGCGCTGCCGGAGACCGCAGCGCTGTACAGTTGTAAACAAAGGGGATTTCTTTCCCCTTTCGTTTACAAACAGCCTGCTAGCCGCAATCGGTGGCTAGCAAGCTAATCACGGAGATCCGCTCCATGAACTGGCAGGGAACGATCGCACATGCGCACGGCCGTTCCCTGCCAAACTGCAGCTCCAGGACTTGACGCCAATTGGTGTTAGCCGGTCCAGCGGCTGCCGCGGTCACGCCCATTGGCGTGTGGCGGTCTTGAAGTAGTTAATATGCTACATTGTCATTAACTGGTTAATCAGCGACTTTGGCCTGAAGTTGCCCGTGCGCACCTCTAAGACTGAACCGCACAGGACTCTCACACCGGTTGGCGTGGTGACACATATCATACGTGGCGAGGCGACTTCAGGCCTAGGTTGCTGATTAACTGAGCCACCAGCAGGTCCGGGACAGGAGGACACTGAGGGTCCTCAATAACAACGGGGGTTGGAGGAAGCCCCAGGTAAGACCAAAGTGCGATTTTTAGGCAGCGCTCAGGGTCCCTTTAAAAACGTAAAAAAGCAGATTTATCGTTTTGTGTCAGCTGAATGTAACCATCTGTCTCAATGCCTCAGAGTGCTCAAATATATGAACTATTGACCTTTTTTATCTATCATCTCCTGGCAGAGAACTGGGCTTCCAAGAGCAAAGTATTTCATGGCTGTTAATTCTTTATCAGTTGTCTGACTGGAGCCCGACTGGAGAAAAACTGTCAGTTGCATAGTAGAATATTGACTCTTTCAGGCAGAGAAAGAAGAAAGGCATCACAGCATATTTTTTGTTTGTGTGCTACTGTGCTATTCTCTGCACATACACACCTCTATCTCATTATGTCACAAGTCATTTAAAGTGGATCCGAGATAAACTTTTACTCATTGCATAATTGTGTTCCTTTCCTATTGTTTATAGGGCATTCCTCAAGCCAAATACTTTTTTGTTTTAATACTCTAATGGCCCATACTCACGGGCTACAATTGTCGCTAGCACACGGGAGCGTGTGCGCGACAGATCGGCAACAGCTTGTCGCCGGGTCCCTCCGCATACACACTGCGGAAGAGGGATTAGTGGTGCGACGGAAGCTGTCGCCGACGTTCCTCCCCCTGCCGGAAACTCCGTGCACTGCCTATTGGTTGCTGTCGCTAGTCCGCATACACACGTGGACTAGCGACAGTTGCGGCGGCAACTGTCGCCAGGTGATTGACCGCGCCAATTGCCTGCCGACAGCAGCGACGAGCGACGGTTCGGGGCGCACGCACCATACTCACGGGCGACCTGTCGCCGCAACACGCGCGTGCCACGTGGTTGTGGCGACAATTGTAGCCCGTGAGTATGGGCCATAATTCCCTATAAACTAAACAAGCCACACCCACAGGTTTTCAGAGAGCCAAGGCATTTTCAGACAGTAGGAAGGGCTCATGGGAGCTCAGTCTGGGCAGGAGGAGGGGGAGGCGCTTTGGAAGTATAAGTTATTAATGTTATCAATATTGTGTATGTATGTATGTGCCTGTATGTGCAATTTTACTTTTTGGCCACAAGATGGCGCTAGTGAACACTCTCCCGTTATAGGAAGTGTTCGCTTTTTTTTTTTACATTTAACTGCACCGTGACTGTTTCCTGTTTTATGAATGGACGTGGCCGCTGATCGCGGTCACGTCCATTCATTCCAGGCATTGCAATTGGGTAGAGGACTGAACACGGAATCCCAACGGAAACGGCGCACACACATGTAGAGCGGCGGCGGGAACGAGCAATGTATTAAAACGTCCTGTTGCCGTTAACAGGTTTAAACATGACTTTTTAACCACTTGACGACGTGCAGTTTCTTCAGCCTCCTGCATAGCCCAGCTATGGAGCCCAGCGATTGGACTCACCTCTTTTTTTTTGTCCCTAAGGGGACATGCCTCCGGAGGGGTCCGATCGCTTTGGCCATTCCCCCCCCCCCCCCCCCCCAAGCCTCTATGAGGCTCTCTCTCCCTCTGTCATCTGAATTGGAACAGGACGAGAATCTGTCCTGTTCCGCTTCTCATAAGTATCAGCCTATGAGAGGACGGCGATCCCCGGCCAATCAGAGGCTTGGGATTGCCGATCTTGTACAGCGCTGCCGGAGACCGCAGCGCTGTACAGTTGTAAACAAAGGGGATTTCTTTCCCCTTTCGTTTACAAACAGCCTGCTAGCCGCAATCGGTGGCTAGCAAGCTAATCACGGAGATCCGCTCCATGAACTGGCAGGGAACGATCGCACATGCGCACGGCCGTTCCCTGCCAAACTGCAGCTCCAGGACTTGACGCCAATTGGTGTTAGCCGGTCCAGCGGCTGCCGCGGTCACGCCCATTGGCGTGTGGCGGTCTTGAAGTAGTTAATATGCTACATTGTCATTAACTGGTTAATCAGCGACTTTGGCCTGAAGTTGCCCGTGCGCACCTCTAAGACTGAACCGCACAGGACTCTCACACCGGTTGGCGTGGTGACACATATCATACGTGGCGAGGCGACTTCAGGCCTAGGTTGCTGATTAACTGAGCCACCAGCAGGTCCGGGACAGGAGGACACTGAGGGTCCTCAATAACAACGGGGGTTGGAGGAAGCCCCAGGTAAGACCAAAGTGCGATTTTTAGGCAGCGCTCAGGGTCCCTTTAAAAACGTAAAAAAGCAGATTTATCGTTTTGTGTCAGCTGAATGTAACCATCTGTCTCAATGCCTCAGAGTGCTCAAATATATGAACTATTGACCTTTTTTATCTATCATCTCCTGGCAGAGAACTGGGCTTCCTAGAGCAAAGTATTTCATGGCTGTTAAAGAGAATCTGTAACGTTAAAACGTCCCCTGGGGGGTACTCACCTCGGATGGGGGAAGCCTCAGGATCCTAATGAGGCTTCCCACGTCGTCTGCCGTCCCTCGGGGGGTCTCGCTGTAGCCCTCCGTACAGCGGTGACGTAATATTTACCTTTGCAGGCTCCTGCGCAGGCGCTCTGGCTGCTTTCGCTCCGAAGGAGGCGGAAATACCCGATCTCAGTCGGGTCCGCTCTACTGCGCAGGCGCAAGTCTCCGGCGCCTGCGCAGTAGAGCGGACCCGACTGAGATCGGGTATTTCCGCCTCCTTCGGAGCGAAAGCAGCCACAGCGCCCCCGCTGGAGCCTGCAAAGGTAAATATTGAATTGAACAGTCGGCACAGTCGCCGGCTGTTCGGAGGGCTGCAGCGAGACCTCCGTGGGACAGAGGACGGCGTGGGAAGCCTCATTAGGATCCTGAGGCTTCCCCCACCCGAGGTGAGTACCCCCCAGGGGATCTTTTTGTCGTTACAGAGTCTCTTTAATTCTTTATCAGTTGTCTGACTGGAGAAAAACTGTCAGTTGCATAGTAGAATATTGACTCTTTCAGGCAGAGAAAGAAGAAAGGCATCACAGCATATTTTTTGTTTGTGTGCTACTGTGCTATTCTCTGCACATACACACCTCTATCTCATCATGTCACAAGTCATTTAAAGTGGATCCGAGATGAACTTTTACTCATTGCATAATTGTGTTCCTTTCCTATTGTTTATAGGGCATTCCTCAAGCCAAATACTTTTTTGTTTTAATACTCTAATGGCCCATACTCACGGGCTACAATTGTCGCTAGCACACGGGAGCGGGTGCGCGACAGATCGGCAACAGCTTGTCGCCGGGTCCCTCCGCATACACACTGCGGAAGAGGGATTAGTGGTGCGACGGAAGCTGTCGCCGACGTTCCTCCCCCTGCCGGAAACTCCGTGCACTGCCTATTGGTTGCTGTTGCTAGTCCGCATACACACGTGGACTAGCGACAGTTGTGGCGGCAACTGTCGCCAGGTGATTGACCGCGCCAATTGCCTGCCGACAGCAGCGACGAGCGACGGTTCGGGGCGCACGCGCCATACTCACGGGCGACCTGCCGCCGCAACACACGCGTGCCACGTGGTTGCGGCGACAATTGTAGCCCGTGAGTATGGGCCATACTTCCCTATAAACTAAACAAGCCACACCCACAGGTTTTCAGAGAGCCAAGGCATTTTCAGACAGTAGCAAGGGCTCATGGGAGCTCAGTCTGGGCAGGAGGAGGTGTTACTAGCCATTGATTTCAGAGGCAGAGGGGAGGGGGGATTAGGTTTTTTTTCACAGGCCTGCTCAAGATGCAGATAAGCCTGCTTCTGTGTAATGTTTACAAACAACATGGCTGCTGTCACTGTATCACAGGAAGACATAATCATATTCTATATAAGCTGTTTGCAGCTAGATTTGCTGTGTAAACTATCTAAACTTTAGATAAGATATATAGACAAGTTACTTGTTATAGTTCGTTT
Source organism: Hyperolius riggenbachi (assembly GCF_040937935.1). NCBI lineage: Eukaryota > Metazoa > Chordata > Amphibia > Anura > Hyperoliidae > Hyperolius > Hyperolius riggenbachi. The sequence continues at coordinate 272,435,379 of NC_090652.1, read as the reverse complement.
TTCATCTTGGATCCACTTTAAGGTTTCCTTTAACCTCCCCGGCGTTCTATTGAGATCGCCAGGGAGGCTGCGGGAGGGTTTTTTTTTAATTAAAAAAAAACTATTTCATGCAGCCAACTGAAAGTTGGCTGCATGAAAGCCCACTAGAGGGCGCTCCGGAGGCGTTCTTCCGATCGCCTCCGGCGCCCAGAATAAACAAGGAAGGCCGCAATGAGCGGCCTTCCTTGTTTTGCTTAGATCGTCGCCATAGCGACGAGCGGAGTGACGTCATGGACGTCAGCCGACGTCCTGACGTCAGCCGCCTCCGATCCAGCCCTTAGCGCTGGCCGGAACTTTTTGTTCCGGCTGCGCAGGGCTCAGGCGGCTAGGGGGGCCCTCTTTCGCCGCTGCTCGCGGCGAATCGCCGCAGAGCGGCGGCGATCAGGCAGCACACGCGGCTGGCAAAGTGCCGGCTGCGTGTGCTGCACTTTATTTGAAGAAAATCGGCCCAGCAGGGCCTGAGCGGCAGCCTCCGGCGGTGATGGACGAGCTGAGCTCGTCCATACCGCTCAGGAGGTTAAAGCAGATCTGTTACATAAAAACTCCCCTCTGGGGGATACATACCTTGCAAAAGAAAAGCCTCTGGATCTTAATGAGGCGTCTCCCATCCTCCTCTGTCTCAGCAATCCAGCACTGGGACCCCCTGAGGGACGGCAAGGTAAATTTTTACCCACCGCGATCCAGCGCAGGTGCAGTAGAGGCTTTCCGTTTGGGTTCAGGCAGAAATAGCCAAGCCTGATCGGGTCTGCTATACTGTGCAGGCGTGAGTCACCTGTGCAGTAGAGCGGACCTGATCAGGCTCGGTATTTCCGCCTGAGCCCATCGGAAAGCCGTTACTGCACCTGGGCTGGATTGCGGCGGGAAAATATTGCCGCACCTACACAGTGCTTTTTGGGGAAAATTTCAGAGAAGCCAGGGCCGGATCCCCCAGGCTAGAGGACAAGGAAGCCTCATTGGGACCCTGAGGCTTCCCTCTCCTGCGGTAAGTATCCTCCAGAGGGATTTTTTAATGATACAGACTCCCTTAAAGAGACACTAAAGCGAGTATAAAACTCGCTTCTTCTCTTATATTAAGCAGGGGCATGTGTGCCCCTGCTAAACCGCCGCACAACGGGGGTCCCTTACCCCCCAATTCCCCCCCTGCAAAATCTACGACCAACTTGGTCGTAGATTTTGCTGCTCCTAGAGGCAGGGCTAACGGCTGCAGCCCTGCCTCACAGCGGCGCATCGCCACCTCTCCCCCGCCCCTCTCAGTGAAGGAAGACAGAGGGGCGGGGGAGAGGCGGAGATACGCGCTGACAGACGCGCGTGAGGCAGGGCTGCAGCGGTTAGCCCTGCCTCAATGCAGAAGAGATCCCCGGCAAGGACGGAGGGGATTTGGGAGGTAAGGGACCCCCGTTGTGCGGCGCGATAGCGGAGGTTTAGCAGTGGCACACATGCCCCTGCTGAATATAAGAGAAGAAGCGAGTTTTATACTCGCTTCAGATTCTCTTTAAAGAGACTCTGTAACAACAAAAACCTCCCCTGGGGGGTACTCACCTCGGGTGGGGGAAGCCTCCGGATCCTAATGAGGCTTCCCACGCCGTCCTGCGTCCCTCGGGGGTCTCGCTGCAGCCCTCCGAACAGCCGGCGACAGAGCCGACTGTAGCTTCAATATTTACCTTTGCTGGCTCCAGCGGGGGCGCTGTGGCGACTTTCGGCACGGAAATACCCGATCTCCGTCGGGTCCGCTTTACTGCGCAGGCGCCGGAAACTTGCGCCTGCGCAGTAGAGCAGACCCGACGGCGATCGGGTATTTCTGCCTACTTCGGCGCCGACAGCCATCAGAGCGCCTGCGCAGGAGCCAGGAAGGTAAATATTGCGTCACGGCTGTACGGAGGGCTACAGCGAGACCCCCGAGGGACGCAGGATGGCGTGGGAAGCCTCATTAGGATCCTGAGGCTTCCCCCACCCGAGGTGAGTACCCCCCAGGGGCCGTTTTGTCGTTACAGTTCCTCTTTAAAGCTTGGTTACCATCAGGATTTAGTGGAAGAGGTATCAAACTATTCTGCCAAATGGTTTCATTTCGAGCAGAGAAAGGGGAACAGAGATGACCAACCATCGATACAAATCATACAGTAAAAGAGGAAGGTCACAAGTGAAGTGAAAAATAATACGCTTCTTTCAGAAAGTTGCTGATCTTCACAATGTTACTGTATTCCAATAATAGAAAATAATAGTGCAGAAACTGCTGTAACATTCACGTCATCGTAGTCATGAGGCTCAGAATACAGAACACTGCTAGGCTTCAATTCATTTCAGATATTATCTTTATTTTTCTTGTATATTACAAGCCAAGTAGTTCAGTTTCACAAATTATATAGTTTCCATAATTATTTACAAATCTGCAACCTTCTTACGAAAAGATGAAAACATCAGATAGTCAAGAGAAAGGGGGGTGCCATACATTTCTCATCTTGGCGGACGATCGACCATCCGATAATTATTATTGAATCGGATGAAAACTGGTGCCACCTGATTGATGATGAGAGCATGCCTGATTGATGATGCAACCAATTTCGGGTGGAAATCGGTGGCAAATACCGATCGGACATGCTGCAAGAAGTCGGGCCAACGTGGTCGATCGGGTCCACGGCGGTGTAATGGTGAGCGATATTGAGACTGACCTCAGGCACTGCCCCCCCCAGTGTGTGCGTTTATACATTACCTGTACTGTGTCGCACACCTTGCGATGCCCATCCGTCTTCTTCGAGATCCTCCGGTCTTCCATTAGCGTTATACATGCCGGTGGCATGTATATCGCTAACGGAAGGACAGGGGATTTTGAAGACGGATGGGCACCGTACGGTGGTCGACACAGTACAGGCAATGTATAAATACACACACCGGGGTACATTTATTCACTAGGGGAAGGCGGCACATGCGGCAGACTTGGCCGATTCCAGAGAGATTTCATGCTGAAATCGATCGGGAATCGCCTACGGTAGGGGTCCTCAAACATTTTGGGTCGAGGGCCGGATCAACATACTTCAGAATGCTGGGGGGCCGGAGTATACATAAAATGAAGTAGAAGTTTTTGCGGGCCAGACAGTGAAGCATACCCAGGTGACAACCTGCAGTGTCCCCTGAGGTGGAATTTGATTAGAAACCAGCAAATGACTGCTTTCTGGCTTCCATGTGGATGGGTGGTGCCAGCACTGCTATTCTATATGCGGACAACCAATATTTAAAGATGTAGCTGACTGCATCTATAAGTAATACAATTTGTGTGTGGGTGGCCGGTAAAAAAGCCTCAGGGGGCCACATTTGGCCTGCAGGCCTTAGTTTGAGGACCACTGGCCTACGGTGTATGGGCAGCTGACAGATTCAAGCAGGTAGATTTGTCTCTTGGTTGAATCTGCCCCTTCCTCACTAGATGTATGGCTACCTTAAAGGGGAACTGAAGAGAGAGGTATATGGAGGCTGTCATGTTTATTTCCTTTTAATCAATACCAGTTGCCTGGCAGCCCTGCTGGTCTATTTCTCTGCAGTAGTATCTGATTAAAACCAGAAACAAGCATGCAGCTAGTCTTGTCAGATCAGACTTATAAGTCTGAACCACTGAAACACCTGATCTGCTGCATGCTTGTTCAGGGGCTAAGGCTAATAGTATTAGAGGCAGAGGATCAGCAGGGCTGCCAGGCAACTGGTATTGTCTAAAAGGAAATAAACATGACAGCCTCCATATACCTCTCTCTTCAGTTCCCCTTTAAAGCCTTTACACGTCCTAATAGTGGTCACATGACATACTGTATCCAGTCTTCTATACCAAGAGTAAAAATGTAATCGGTAAATATGAAATTATGCAATGATATTTGTTCCACGTTCACCATTTGTGACAGGAGAGCTGATCAAAAACTAGCATCCAGTGGACGAGATCCCAGACAGGACAGCAATATCAAACTGGGAGGGGGTTCCAACTTTTTCCATTCACTTTGGTCTTTTTTTTCTTTTGTATTCAAGCTTTATTTAAATATTTTGAAGCACAGAAGAAAAAGACAGTTCAATTCAGTAAGAGTACATTACACCTATCATTTTAAACATTGCATCTCAAAAAATAAAATGGAAAGAAAAAAAAAATAGGTCCCACATGTACAACATTGTATCTACGCTAGTTTTTAAATCTATCTTATATTCTGTAGCCAGTGTTCTCCCCAGGCCCTTTTAGCCGGGTGCTCCACCCTGCTAGTTTTGGTGAGCACCCGGCTGTCATCTGCTCACCTCCTCCTTCTCCGCTGCAAGCACAGATAGGCGGAAATAGACGATCTCCGTCGGATCCGCTCTTCTACGCAGGCGCAGGAGACTTGCGCCTGTGCAGTAAAGTGGCCAGACAGCGATCGGCTATTTCTGCCTATCTCCGAGCAGAGAGCCAATACTGTGCCTGCACTGGAGCCAGGAAGGTAAATATTTACATCCCCGCCATTCGGAGGGCCAGAGCGAGACCGCTGTAGGACACAGGAGGACGGGAGAAGCCTCGATAGGATCCGGAGGCTTCCCCCTACCGAGGTGAGTACCCCCCATGTATACAGGTTTTCTGGTGGACATATATCTAGCGATTTTAAAGGACCAATCGGACACTAAAAATTGCTAGATGTATGGGCACCTTTATAGTGTATAATCAGCCCCTGGGTTTTTTCTTTCCGCTTTAGGTTTACTTTAAAGTACCTGATCAGTACCCAATTTACTGTCTGCTTCCTGTATCACAGGCCTTTACTGCTGTAGGCTGCTTTCTTCACAGAAGTTTCAGCCTGTGCCCGCCCCTTGCCATAAAGACCAAGAGAGGATACTTTAATTAAGCAGCTTTTGGGCAGATGATCACATCTTCCAGACAGGATTTTTAACTGTCAATATCACCTTTTACACAAATGGGCAATATTTTAGCATCTCTATTATTAGTACGTTGTAAGTATTTTTAAATCTGTGCCTGTCATTTTTCTGTGGGAGAACTGGACATTTTATTCCCCTATTGCAGTGATAGGCAAACTTGGCTCTCCAGCTGTTAACTACAAGTCCCACAATGCATTGCAGGAGTCTGACAGCCACAGTCATGACTCATAAAGGCAAATGCATTGTGGGACTTGTAGTTCCTTAACAGTTGGAGAGCCAAGTTTGCAGACCACTGCCCTATTGTTTAGTTAAAGGGGAACTGAAGAGAGAGGTATATGGAGGCTGTCATGTTTATTTCCTTTTAGACAATACCAGTTGCCTGGCAGCCCTGCTGATCCTCTGCCTCTAATACTATTAGCCATAGCCCCTGAACAAGCATGCAGCATATCAGGTGTTTCAGTGGTTCAGACTTATAAGTCAGATCTGACAAGACTAGCTGCATGCTTGTTTCTGGTTTTAATCAGATACTACTGCAGAGAAATAGACCAGCAGGGCTGCCAGGCAACTGGTATTGATTAAAAGGAAATAAACATGACAGCCTCCATATACCTCTCTCTTCAGTTCCCCTTTAAATGCAGCGGTGTGATGTTATATTGGGTCACACAGCTCAGAGACCAGCTCATCACTCACCAGAAGGTGGCCACAGCAAGCATCTTCCAGCACTGAGACACACAGAGGCCAGGATTCTTCATGCATAGTATTTATCAATTCCTCACTCATTAGTACATTAGCACAATTAAATAGCTTTATAGACAACAGTAGACATTAGTTGGAAACACACATGAACTGCTCCTGTGATTTTCAGAATATTTAACTGCTAATAATTATAATTGGTGTAAATAAGTACAAATAAAAACAATAAACCATATTTACATGAATGCATATACAGTAATTCTATTGTAAGGAAGCAGATATGTTTCTAAAATATTATCTCCAAATGCTAATATAAAGAAAGGTTAGTAACACAGCAAGGGTTTGATTCACATAAGTGTGATAACTACTATCACAGCAGTTATCACTGCCGCATGCAAACTTTTGCACGTGAAGATCGTTGCTTCGCATCATAAGCAGCAAAGGTTTGCAGGCGATCATGTGCGCATTTCACGTGAAAAGCGCAAACCTTCACTTATCACGCAAAGTAACACTGTTAGTGTGCAAACCTTTGCGCATGGAAGCTCGCGTGATAACTGCTGTGATAGCAGTTATCACATTTTAGTCAATCAAGCCCCAAGTGTGGTTTGAAAAATGAAATGGTTTTCTAAGCATGCCTAGCGTTTTTTTTTGGAGCATTTATGTGTAGCAGATTTCATATATTGTTACAGTAAAAGCTGTTACCTAACAGCTTCTGTAACAAAAATGCCTGGAAAACCGCTCTGATCCAGCGTTTTTCAGAGCCGTTTTCCACTTTCCTACTTATACAGTAGGAAAGTGGAAAACAGCTCTGAAAAACGCTGGATCAGAGCGGTTTTCCAGGCATTTTTGTTACAGAAGCTGTTAGGTAACAGCTTTTACTGTAACAATTTAACATTTACTGTAACAGTTTAACATTGAGGCAAAAACGCCTCAGAAATCTAAAAAATGCTGCAGCCCCCGAGTTCGCGTTTGTGGAAAAAACAACCCGCTCTGGTGTGCACCATCCCATTCACTTTCAGTAGCCAAGCGGTTTTCCCCCTGCAAGCGTTTAAAAAAACACTCCAGATCCGCTCCGGTGTGCACCAGCCCGAAGTATGGATGAGGAGCAACTGGAGATGTGGTTCAGGTGTGACTGGAGTTGCAGTTCTGGAATGATACGATATGAGGTTCAGACATGACTGGTTGTGTAGATGAGCAATGACTGCAGGTGTGGTTCTGGAATGACAGGTGAGATTGAGGTGTGACTGTTGGTGTGGTTGAGGTGCGACTAGAAGTGTGGTTCAGGTGTGACTGCATGTGACTGGAGGTGTAGCTTAAGTGTGAAGGGGTGTGGTTTCACTGTGAATGTTTGTGTGACTGCAGGTGTGGTGCGACTAGAAGTGTGGTTCAGGTGTGACTGCATGTGACTGGAGGTGTAGCTTAACCACTTAACAACCTCTGCCACGCTTATCTACGCCCCTTTAAAATTCACCTGAGTCACAGGGGCGTAGATAGGCAACTCCTGTTTATTTTCCTGCTGTGCGCGATCGCATTCGCGTGCGCGTTCGCGTGCACGCGGACGTGCATACGCGTCGGGCACCCGCTGGTCTGTGATTGGCTGATGTGAACATGTGTTCACAAAGCCAATGACAGTGCTTATTCATGCAGAATGTGTGTAAACATTGTATCAGTCACTATGCTGTTACAGTTACTGAGATCACTCGTGAGAGGATCTCAGATAACTAACACAGCATTAGTGACTGATCAGCATCAGTGAGGTTTTTTTTAAATAAATTATACCCCCATTAAGCCCATTAACCCTTGCCTCCCTTAAATGTGAAAATTGCTGTGGTTTTTAGGTGAAAAACCCCGTGGTAGAGAAGTGGTTAAGTGTGAAGGGGTGTGGTTTCACTGTGAATGTTTGTGTGACTGCAGGTGTGGTGAGGGCATGTATTTTACACAAATATGTTTATTCACCTGATGGCAGCTAAAGGGAGGCGTGTTGGAGGCGAACACGAGGATTCCAGCGCAGGAGACTTGAGCGCAGCGACGCCACCATAAACCGTAATAGGAATTACAGCTATAGCAGCGCACAGAGTGCAACTTCAGCGCAGTCAGAAGACGGAGCTGAACTTACTTTTAGAACACAGTTTGCTGGAAGCCGAATTATTTCTTCCCCACCATCCGTGGCGGCCTGGAGGGGGAATAGTATTTCACACGGCTGTTGGGGGTAATGTGATTGGGGTTTTTGAGTCCCCTACATACTTTGAGGAATGTTTTTATACACTTTCATCTGTACTATTCCGCTGAATTTCCTCTTGTGTGCTTTCTGTACTGTAGCAACATCAAATTAAAGTACACTTGAAGTAAGAAGCACCATATTTATTTCCTTTTAAACCATACCAATTGCATGGCTGTCCTGATGATCTGTTTGGCTGCAGTAGTGTCTGAATCACACACCTGAAACAAGCATGAGCTTGCATGGTTCAAGAGAAACTCTGGCAAGAGTATGACCGGTTTGCACAGGAGGCCCAGACACAGCATATCCAACCGAACCATTTTATAGGTGGCCTCCTCTGAGGTCTTTCCATGTAATGGTATCAGCAATCCCGCCTCCCTTGTCCAGTATACACACTTTGCTCACATTTGCATAACTTGCTTGTAAATTAAGGTGCCCAAAGACGTGATACTTTTGTTGGATGAAACAGCAAATATTGGTCCTTTCGGCCAACCATCTGCCGCCCAGACAAACAAAGGCTCTTGGCAGAAGAATCAGTCTGTCGGGAGGATTCTTTCAGCCCAGCGTTAGTTTGTGTCCTGGGTTGCCAGGTTGGGTGTAATAAGGGGGGGGGGGGGGGGGGGACTGTAGATGACGTGTCCCTCAGCTCTGTTTAATACATGCAATGCTGGACATATTAGATTCACCTTTTCTACTAGGTGATATTTTCACAGCTTATCAAAATGACTTTTAAGTCACCAGCAAGCCAGGAAATACTCGGAATATTTTTGACAATTCTTTTTCACCAACTCTTTGGTACTTTTTCAACTGCAGAGTGCACAAGTTATTTTAAAGGGGTTCTCCGGTACATAAAAAGAAGCTAAAAGGGACACTTACCTGGGGCTTCTATCGGCCCCCTGTAGCTGTAATGTCCTGCACCGTCCTCCTCCGAACCCCCGTTCCCCGCCGCTGGCACCAGGCTAATTATTCCTCTAACTAGACGTATAAAACTGCGGCTGTGTGCGTGCTCGCTCCTGTACGCGTCAGCGGGAGCTTACTGCGCAGGTGCAGTACAAGAAAACTTCTTACTGCGCAGTAAGCTCCCGCTGATGCACGCGGCCACGCAGCTGCAGTTCTATTCATCTAGTTAGATGAATAATTAGCCCAGTGCCAGTGGCAGGGAACGGCACATCGGAGTAGGACGGCGCGGGACATTACAGCTACAGGGGGCCAATAGAAGCCCCAGGTAAGTGTCAGTTTTAGCTTCTTTTCATGTACCGGAGAACCCCTTTAAACAGAAGATGATCTCCTAGGAGAAAACTTTTCAATCTGACTAAAAGCTCGTACACACATGCAACTTTTCTGCATGACGACATAACCAACCGCATGACTAGGCGATTGCATGACTTTTCCGTGCATGACTTTTCCGTGCACCAACCAGCCAAACAACCAACTTATTAGCATTCTAAACACACAAGTGACGGACTGCACAATATGGTCACCTTCAAAACAGGTGCAAGTCCTTCAACAGACTTGTACCCACGTGGCTGACTGCATGATATCAGCCCAACAGTCATGAGAGTTGATCTGCTGGTTGGATCGTGCAAATCGCCTGTTATCGGTCGCTCGACTAGCCACGAATACACACACACCCAAATTTCGTCTAACAAACCAAGTTTGGATGATTGTTGGGATGGAAAAGTTGCACATGTGTACAAGCCTTTACGGACATAGCTTTTCCCTTCTAATGATATCTGAAGTGTCATAACGTCATCTTTTATTACAACTACATCTTAAAGTGCACCTGAACTCTTGCACAGGATAGATGAAAAACATATAAAAAATGCATCCTGTATGTATTTAGAGAGTTTAGCCTGTCTTACCCCCCCCCCCCCCCCTCATATGTGACTAATCTCCAGTGTAATTTGATCTCTGTGTCAGCTGGCTGCCTCGGCTAAGCAGATAAATAAAGGATGTTAACCCTATGTTTGCATCCATGAAAGCAGGTGCAGATTTATTGCAGGACTTGTATCAGCTGTAACAAACAAATGTTTTTCTTTAAAGGTTATTATGCTGTTGCCTCTCTTATAGGGCAGAGAGGAAGTTCTGAGTTCAGGTCCACTTTAAAGTTCTTCAATGAGGTAAACAGATGTACAGTATGTATGACCAATAGACCACGCACGTGTCTCACAACCGTAACGGAACTCATGGATAAAGCTAGCTCATGACTAACGCACACAATTGGCTGACTCACACAAATAACTCAACGTAGGAAAATTTTTGCAAGAACAAAAATACAGTTTTTTGCCCCAAACTATCTAGAAAAATATTCTTAGCCTGACGATTGCGTAGACGTGTTCTTCGAGCAATGCTGTCTGTCTGGAAAGAATGGGCTTACCCAAATTTTACTCAAACATTCTTGACTATCACATATCACCAAGCAATGTCTTTCAAAAACAACCCATCTGATAGCTCCTTTGAGTGCAGAGCATGGTCTGCTGACGTAACAGGCTGCGCTATGACAGGTACAAGTCTATATTTATACCGCATTGATCTCACGTCTAATTTGTAGTCCATACAGGCATGTCATGTATTTAAAGAATCTTATCTCCCCAACTATGAACTGTCAGATGGATTTAACAACCCATTATGCTTACTGTGATGGTTTCTGAAATGTACAAAAATGAAGATTCTATTTAAAGGACCAGTAAAAAAAAAGGCAGGTAAAATGAAAAATCATCTGTTTATTTTAAGAGAAGCTTATCAAAGATTAAGGGACAGGCTTTGAAGTTTGAATCGGAACGACTGTGGAAGAAACATGTTTTTCTATGCACAATAGACTTCCTATATTCTGAAGGGCAAGTCAACTTGAGACTTGATTTTTTTAGTTTTTAGCAGAAACCAGTATCCTGAGTCAATAGCTTGCTTCTCATTAATGCCAGAGGGGAAATTTCCCCAAGGATGTCCTAAATCTGCTTTACCACCATGGATTCATAATACTGAGATGATATTACCTGCTAGCTTAAAAGAATCCAAGCAACTATTTTTTTCTGCACTTTATCTTGGTTTCTAATAGCTGTAACAGCTGCCATTTCCCCCCTCCCCTCTGCCCTTATTTATTCAGGGGAAGGTGTGAATGTAATGAAGTGTGACTTCTCTAAACTGTTTTAAGCACAGTGTCCTATTTCCCCACCCCCTCGCTGATGAAAGCTTTTGTTTGCTCATTGCTACTGCTAATCACAGCAGTTCTTGTCTGTCTGCTCTTTCTGATGATGGCAGGCCATGGAAGTAGGGCAATAAAAGCCCCTAACAAACACTTAAATGTAAAAATAGGTAGACTAGTTTTGAGCCACATTGTTAGCATGCATTTTTATGTACTATTGAGAAGCCCTGGAGGCTAAACATGCTGCTTGGTTCACTTTAACTACTTAAAGACCGCCCCACGCCAATGGGCGTGGTCGCTGCGGCAGTCCCAGGACCGCCTAACGCCAATTGGCGTCAAGTCCTGGGGCTGCATTTTGCAGGAGATTGCGCGCACGCTGCTTGGGGGGCGGAGCTCCGCCCCCTCTTCAGTGGGAGACTGTTAGACGGCGTGATCGCCGTCTATTTACATGTACAGCGCTGCGATCAGCAGCAGCGCTGTACTGGGGACAGCCGAGCTTGGCGATCAGACCCCACCAACAGAGAGCTCTGTTGGTGGGGAGAAAAGGGGTGGGGTTGGGGTAATCACTTGTGTGCTGTGTTGTGCGGTCCTGCAGCTTGGCCTTAAAGCTGCAGTGACCAATTATGCAAAACACAACCTGGTCTTTAGGGGGGGGGGGGGGGGTTACCACTGTGGTCCTCAAGTGGTTAAAGGACCACTATCACAAAAAAATTGTAAGATTTAAAATACATGTATATGCACACATAAAAAAATGTACATTTGTCCCAGAGTAAAATACACTATAAATTACTTCTTTTCCCCCCTATGTTGCAGTCACTTACAGTAGGTTGTAAAATTCTGATCGCTCTGACAGGTTTTGGAATAGTCAATCTCCTCATGGGGGGGGGGGTTTCAGTATTTTTTTTATAGTATATTTTTATCAGGTGCATAATTATAACAGCGCTTGCTATCGCAATAATCGCTGGACTTGACAGACCCCCAGCAGGGTTTTAAAATATCACCTATCTGCCTCCTGATGCGACTTCTAGCCTGCGTCGTCATGAGTACTGGTATCACGTGACACTGGCGTGTGGTGAGGAGGAGGCCAGGAGTCGTGCTGCTGGAACAGGCGAGACGCACGGGTGACACTTTACACTTGAAGCGGGGCCCGGCAGGCGGCAGCAGGACCATTTCAGCATGAAATGTATTGCAAATTGCTGGGCAGTGTGTGAGGGCAGGCAATAATCCCTCTCTGATCGAATTACTAATAATAATAATGGCAGTATTTGTATAGCGCCTTTCTCCTGTCGGACTCAAAGTGCTTGCGAGGCAGCCACTAGAGCGCACTCAGTAGGCAGTAGCAGTGTTAAGGAGTCTTGCCCAAGAAACTCCTTACTGAAATAGGTGCTGGCTTACTGAACAGGCAGAGCCGAGATTTGAACCCAGGTCTCCTGTGTCAGAGGCAGAGCCCTTAACCATTACACAATATCCATGCGCCGTTAATAGGCTGTAAAATGCCCCTCAAACTCTCACAACTGCTTGCTGCTGCCTGGCAACTGATTGCTGCTGCCTGGCAACTGCTTGCCGAGCACGCAGTTCAACTGCTCGTGGAAATGAGCCCTTAGGGCTCTTTCACACTAGACAACGCGTGCAGGAGCAGTTTCCTGCATGCGTTGAATAGCCTGCGGCGTGTCGTCAGGAATAGTCAGTGCGACACAATCAGCGGTGGTAGTAATTTATCAACCCGACGGGAAAAAGCCGGCTCCCGGCAGTTCAACGCTCCCAGGTGCGTCGAACTGCGAAACACAGCGTCGGGTGGGAAAAGGTAAAATGAAAGTCTATGGACTTTCATTTTACCTTGGTTAACGCAAAGTATCAACTTTGTGTTGAAATGCAGAAAAAGGGCTCTAGTGTGAAAGAGCCCTTAGGGCCCATTCACACTAGAGCGTTTTGCCAGTGATTTTGGCAAAACGCTGAAGCACTAGCGCTTTTTAAAGCGCTAGTGCATTAGAAACCTATGGGCCCATTCTCACTTGGGCGATTTGCGTTAATCACCGGCGATTAACGTAAATCGCCAAATGCATAGCCTGCACCATTTTCTGGCGATTTCCCGGCGATTGCGTTTCAGTGCTGTAAAAGTGCTAAACACAGTCGCGGAAAAAAAAAAATCGCTCCTGCAAGTTTTGCGCTATTAAGTGTGAACGGGCTCTTAGAGTGCGTACTAGCAATGATCAAAATCAGCTAATTATGAGTACGCCAAATTTTGCATACATTTTCACAAATAAGCTAATACGCAATTAGGATTTGTAAATTAAATTGATTTTGTGTAATCCATTCGTAATTTCACGTAATTTTTAAAAATTGATTTTCTCAAAAACTATACTTTTTTTTCTTTTTTTTTTTACTTGTACTCGTTATTCGCCTTAACATGTAGCAGTTTTCCTGAAAATAGCATGTATTGAGGCTTTGCTATCTACCACAAAAGTCGGCACGAAACTACGCGAAAATGCTAAATTACGGCTCCTCATTACAATTACTAAATCAATGACGCTTTTACCCAAAATTTTTACTTTATTGTAATTGCGAATTTCAATGCAAAATTGCTGCTTTGCATATTTTGTAATGCAGACACACATCCAATTTGGATTGGCCTAGCGCTAGCTACATGATGCCCCCCTCCCTGCGGCATCCGCCCCTACCCTCCGATCGCCGCCGGCGTGTATTCCCATAACGGGGATTTCCTTTAGGGCTTCCCCCATTGCCATGGCAACAAACGGAATGACGTCATCGACGTCCACAGGGAGTCCCGATCCACCCCCCAGCACTGCCTGGCACTGATTGGCCATGCTGCGCAGGTGTCTCAGGGGGAGGGGGAGGGCAGCCCGTTACGCGTCGGGTAGCGGTGCATCGGCGGCGTTCGTCTCCAACACGCAGCAAGCAAAGTGCTTGCTGTGTGTTTTTTTTTTTTTAAAAATATATATATTAAAATCGGCCCAGCGGGACCTGAGCAGCGCCCTACGGCGGTCATGAACGAGCTGAGCTCGCCCAAACCGCCAAGGAGGTTAAAGAGGGACTGTTACATGCAGGAGACGGTAGGCAAAGTGGGAGGGGCTATGCCTAGGCTGCTATGGTGAACTAACAACGCCAGAAACAGGGAGGACACAGAGCTGCATACACTGGTCATGCTTTGTAGACGGGCAATCAGGAAAATATATACAGTATAATCTTTTAGCAGGCATGATATTCCTACATCCACATTATTTCTGCTGTGCGTTTAGCCACCTGTCTGGAATTCAGCTACCGAAATCTTTTTTGGCAGTCAGAAAGTTAAACCTCTCCCTCCCGCAATGTTTCCTCGCAGGAGAAAAACATGGAGAGAGCGTGTTTTCACCTCAGCTTAAAGTTTAGGTGAAAAACATATGCATGAACTTAAGCAATTAAAGCCTCCTTATATAGACACTTATTAAAGTATTTATACATATTATCTTAAATCTACATCTATCATTTTGCCAATTAAAATTAGGACCGTAATTGCAATTAAGTAATTTAATTGCCAATTGAACAGCAAAATTGCTAAGTGACTAATTTTAATGCCTATTTTAATTACCAATCATGACTGGGGAGGGAGCTAATCAAGTTATATCAAGCGGTACCTGGGTAATGATGTGAGCAAAATGAAGATCAAACACCGAGAAGTAAAATCCTGAAAATGCCTGTTCAGTGATGAAGGAGGCAGAGAAGAGCCGCCAAAGAGAAAAAATAAAAATCACGTTTAAAACGCACTCGAAATTCCAGAACGTGGCGGCTTCTAAAGTAAAGTTACAGGCGGGTCTAACGTGCTTCTATCACCCAACTATCTCACGAACCCTATATATTATTTATACAGTATATAAAGCCCAGTGAAGTAGTCAGATATTCATAGTGTCTATGGCCTTTTTTTTTTTTTTTTTTTAATTTAGTGCCAACATCTTCTGCAGCCCTTTACATAGTATGGTCTTATCTCTAAGGGCCCTTTTCCACTAGCAATTGCAATCACAAACTCCAGCTATTGCGATTTTTCATTCATTCTGTTATGCGATTGCGATTTTCATTTGCATTGCATTATCATTGTAAAAATCGCTCCAGCAAGCGATTGCGATTTGCGATTAGCGAGTTCCAAATCGAATCACTGTAGTGGAAAATACTTCTTGTGATTTCTATGATAAAGTAACAACTCTAGCGATTTAAAAATCACTAGCGATTTGCGATTTTGCAATTCAGCAATCACAATCACTCTAGTGGAAAAGGGCCCTAAACTATCCCTCAGAAGAGCTCACATTCTAATCCCTATCATAGTCATATGTCCATTGTAGTTTGGGGTCAATTTTTTTTTACAGGAAAACCAATTAAACGCCCTGGCAGTATGATTCATTCTGATTTTAGGGTCTAAAAGCAGTACAATTTTTTCATGCGCCTTTAGACTCGAAAAATTCATACCAGCAGAGAGTCTGCAGCAGCCCCAGCAATCACTCACCTCCCTGAGCTCCAGCGCTGCAGTTTTCCCTCCGTACTCCGGGTGGCGCTGCAACCCTAAAGTGAGATTGCCGGCTGTCGTCATAACGACAGACAGCACTCTCGCCAGGGGGAAGAAGATCCTCGGAGGAGAGGAAGAATGGCGGCCGATGTCGGGATTCAGCGGGAGGTGAGTTGAAACGCCCGCTGTGCGCATTGCTCTGCATAGAGTCTTCGGCGGCCACCCTAAGTGTAGGTCAGGGTTACCGCTCTGAGCTGCGGTTTTCCGCCGCGATTGTAGCTCTGGGTTACCGCCAAGGATGTTAACTTATCTTTATGTTTTTGGGATGTGGGAGAAAACCGGAGTGCAGGAGGAAACCCACACAGCCATGGCGAGAACAAACTCAGTGCAGATAGTGGCTGTGATTCAGACTGGGGACCAGAGATACATGATGGCAGTTCTTTTCTTTTCCAATACAGTGACATTTTCAACTATTGAATTTATCTGAAGTCATATGTATCTTTCTCAACCACACAGAGTTTTACAACCCTAATTAATTTTCAGTGAAAGTTGCTACAGCTTGACTGAGGAGAAAGTGTAAAGCCTTGTACACATATCAGACTATAGTCATTTGAAACGCTCGTTCCAGTAGCCATCGGCCAACTATCATTGGTAAAAATGAACAAAACAATCAACTGCCAATGAGTCAAATCATTATGAACAATTGGGGTAGCCGCTGGGAGGCTAGTGCAGAGTGTAGCGTGCAGTGGGCATTTTAACTCACCTCGTCTGGGATCCAGATGCCGGCAACCATCTTCTTTCCTGTCCTCTGAGTCCCTCTGGTGAGATCGCCGTCTGTCGTCATGACGACAGCTGGTGATCTCGCTTCAAGGTTACAGCACCACCCAGAGGATGGAGGGAGAACTGCAGCGCTGGATCCCAGGGAGGTGAGTGCTGCTGCAGGCTCTCTAGCAGCATGATCCCCCCCCCTTCCCCCCCAGATTTAGGGTCAAAAAGCATGCAAAACATTGTACCACTTTTAGACACTAAAATCCAGAAAAAAAAAATCATACCGCCGAGGAGGTTAATAGCGAATGGGAATCTTCCAACTTAGATTAAAACTATGATATTAAAACTACAGTTCGGGTCCTCAAATCTAAACTTATTTCGTTATGTGCAAAAGCATAAAAAAAAAAAAAAAAAAAGAGGATATAGATATATCTCTATCTCATTACAGGTGAATTAGGGAGTTAAAGCATTCTGAGCACTTGGGTGCTCGCAAGGTAGAAACCATACTAAACGAAGCTCCCTCTAAGTGAGGGTCATAAACTGTGTGGGCTTTTGGGGTACCGCAGGTTGAAATTTTGCGGCAGCTTCCTGTGTCTTTGGCAGCCGCAATGCGTGCCGTGGATGTGCAATGTATGCCAAGAGATGTAGTTCACTGATGTGGTGATCTTCCGGCAAGGAGATGTAACCACATCAATGGGAACTACATCTCCCATTGCTGGTCCCTGGCATGCATTGCGGCTGCCAGGGATGCACTATATCATTTTCAACCTGCAGCCCCGAAGAAAAGTTGGATGAATCCATATAGGTGGGGGTATGGAGCATTCCCCCCCCCCCCCCATAGATAAGTAAAGGTTTGCTGCACCCCAAAAAGCTTGCACAGTTTACGGAGCCCTCCGGGGAAATACATTTGAAAAGTTGTTAAAATGTCATGCTTATTTCCATTTTAAAGGAAACCCGAGGTGAGAGGGGATATGAAGGCTGATATGTTTAATTCCTTTTAAATAATGCAGATTGCCTGGCTGTCCTGCTGATCCTCTGCCTCTAATACTTTAAGTCATATACCCTGAACAAGCATCCAGATCAGATGTCTATGACAAATTTGACAATATTATCTGCATGCTTGTGTGGAATTTAGACCGTACTGACCAGAAAGATCAGCAGGACAGCCAGGCAACTGGTATTGTTTAACCTTCTGGGGACCGGCTGCCTACCCTCCATTAGGGGGGTGGGGGTCAGGCAGCCGTATCCCCAGTATAGTTAGCTTGGCATGGTGTCTCCAGTGTGGCCAGGTGTCCCCTGCCAGCAGCCTTTACTCACCTCCCAGGCTCCAGTGATGAGCAGCTCAAGCCCCCTCCATACTGGCCGGCATCCTCGCATGCACTGCCTTGAGTTCAGAGTCTCGGCTTGATGACATCATCAAGCTGAGACCCAACACTTAAGGTGGAGCGAGCGCAGGTGCCGGCCAGAGTGGAGGGGAGCGACGATCGCCTGGGGAACGTTAGGAAGACGAGTTCCCGTCCTCTTCTTCCCCTCAGACCACCGCTGCCAACAGGGATCACTACGATCAGCCAGCGATCGTAATGATCACATGATCAGGAGCCAATCGCAATGGCACCTGATCACTGAGGGGAGATGTCATGTGACAGCTTAATCTCCCCTCTCAAGTGCGCACGATCACATCAGGGGCGGAAATGGCAAGTGGTGTAAATCCTAAGGCGTAGGATTTACTACACGCGGTCCCCAGAAGGGAATAAATATGGCAGCTTTCATAGGTTTCACACCTCTGGTTCTTTTTAAAGTGGACCCAAATTAAAAATACAAGATTTCAGAAATAAAATCTATTTTCTAAATTATAATAATAAATAGCAGCTTTTTTCAGCTGCATGATGACAAATATAAAATAAATATTTTACATTTATTGGAGGAACCCCTCCCTTCCTTTCATATTGCTGGGACAGAATCCGGCAGACTGGTGGAGTAGCTGGTGTCTGGCAATGGAGGAATTGCTAATGGCTGCCACCTGTACAGGATCTTCTCAAAAAATTAGCATATTGTGATAAAGTTCATTACTTTTTGTAATGTACTGATAAACATTAGACTTTCATATATTTTAGATTCAAATACACGCAACTGAAGTAGTTCAAGCCTTTTATTGTTTTAATATTGATGATTTTGGCATACAGCTCATAAAAACCCAAATTTCCTATCTCAAAAAATTAGCATATTTCATCCGACCAATAAAAGAAAAGTGTTTTTAAAACAAAAAAAGTCAACCTTCAAATAATTACGTTCAGTTATGCACTCAATACTTGGTCCATAAAGCTTTATGGAGATTAAGATTTCATTTTTCAGCACGACCTGGCACCTGCTCACAGTGCCAAAACCACTGGTAAATGGTTTACTGACCATGGTATTACTGTGCTCAATTGGCCTGCCAACTCTCCTGACCTGAACTCCATAGAGAATCTGTGGGATATTGTGAAGAGAAAGTTAAGTGACGCAAGACCCAACACTCTGGATGAGCATAAGGCCGCTATCGAAGCATCCTGGGCCTCCATAACACCTGAGCAGTGCCACAGGCTGATTGCCTCCATGCCACGCCGCATTGAAGCAGTCATTTCTGCAAAAGGATTCCCGACCAAGTATTGAGTGCATAACTGAACATAATTATTTGAAGGTTGACTTTTTTTGTTTTAAAAACCCTTTTCTTTCATTGGACGGATGAAATATGCTAATTTTTTGAGATAGGAAATTTGGGTTTTCATGAGCTGTATGCCAAAATCATCAATATTAAAACAATGAAAGGCTTGAACTACTTCAGTTGTGTGTGTTTGAATCTAAAATATATGAAAGTCTAATGTTTATCAGTACATTACAGAAAATAATGAATTTTATCACAATATGCTAATTTTTTGAGAAGATCCTGTATAACCCCAGTTATGGAAAGAGAAGGGTGAAAAGCATGCACTGAAATGCTCATAGGCTTGAAGGAGTGTTTATTTATCCTTGTATGTGTCAGAGTGGTGCAACTAAATATTTTGATTTAAAAAAAATGTTTGGTTTGGATCCGCTTTAAGTTCAAATAAAAGGCAACAAAGAAACAAAGTACAAAAATGTATCTGCATCCTTAGTAAGGGCCCGTTCAGATCACAAATGCGGATGGCCATGCGTGCGGAACGCAACGTGTACGAACGCATGGCCATCCGCGTTTGTGTGCGTTGCGTGGCTGATCCCATCACTGAAAAGTGAATGGGACAGCCACGCGTTTTAGCAAAATCTGCGTGCAGCATGCGTTCCTGGACCGCACAGGTCCGGAACGCATGCAGTGTGAACATCAGACATTGCACTCTATGCAATGTCTGATGTCGTGCGTATCGGCCACCTGCACGTGTTTCCAAAACGCGTCTGGAAACGCGTGCAGTGTGAACGGGCCCTAAGTGTATTTTATAAAAACAAACAATAACAATAGTAGGGGGCGTTAATTTGATGTACAGTTATGTGTGAAATGGCCTGCTGCCCTGTAATGATAATACACAAGAGAGGAATGCTATGAACACATGAAAAGTAAATGATATGAGGTCTCAGCATGGGCTCACGCTACCAGGCCTTAGGGCTTCAGGACCCCAATTCATTTCAATAGAGACATCAGAGCTGTCATAAGAATGGGCAGCAGCATGCGAGCTGCTCTCTGCGATCAGGATCTGTCTCTTGCCTGCCATGTAGCACAAGACAGGAAGATAAGAGAACCCTGACAACTTCCAGAGAGAGATGTGCAATTTGTCAGCGCCGCCGCGCCTCATGTGTCACTCCAGTCATGACAGTGACAGCGGCGACGGATGTAAGAGGCTGGCGTCATGACATGCGTGACAATTCCGCCTCACAGTTATCACTCATGATTACATTCCATCATTCCTTATCACTCAGCCGGCGTGTTCAGCCAGGAGATCCTCTGCCAGATCTGTTTGGATGGACACCTCGCTGCCGGTGTGTGTGCCGGGCGAGCGACACAACTACACACAACCAGCTCCTGCTCAAAATAAATGTTTACTATGCTGGGAAAATGCCTCATCTGTATCAACAGAAATACTACAGATTTCTATCTGGCATTAAAGTGTACCTGAGGCGAACCTCAGGTCAAATAATTACCGAAGCAGAGGAAAGCTTCTGGAGAGGCTTCCCATTCCGTCCTCTGGTGTACTGTTGCCGAGTGCCAACAAGGTTGTAGCGTGGCTGATTGTGCATGAAGTGGAGGGCGGTCGTGATGTACAGGAGGGTCCTGGGCAGCAGTGGAGGACCGGAGAACGGCGCGGGAAGGCTCTGGAGGATCCTGATCCAGGGGGCTAGCCGGATCAGTTAGCATTAATTACCGCCTGTGTCCTGCAATGGGCAAGCTTAAAAAAATAAAAATGACTGCGACCCTTGGGGTCACGATGCTGCAGCTCTGTGTGTCTCATCACAGAGCACATAACAGGGAGGCGGGGGAGAGCCTTGGAAGGGGCAGATCTGACCAATTAGAGCTGGGGTAAGGGAGTTCCTAACGCCAAAGTGGGCGTTTTGCAGGAGTGCCTTTTCCTGTAAGGGAAGCCCCTTCCCCCTGTTAGATGCCAGCTAGCTGCATGTCAGCAATTTTGGGGTTATAGTGTGGCGCAAGGGGGGGGGGGGGGGGAGGGGGCTGAGAGTTGTGCGGAGGTGACACAGAAGCAATGGTATAGAGCAGGGCCACCCTTGCAGCCCTGGGCCCCAGCCATGGCACTATCTGCATGGAGTTTGTAGGACCTGATTGCAAGGGTTTCCTCTGGGCACTCCAATTTCCTCCCGCACAGGGCTCTGGATTCGGAGTAATTTTGGGTCCCTGAGTCGGTGGTTTCAATAAACTGAGTCAGGTGATTTTTGAACTAAATCCATAGCCTTTGTAAAAAAACTGACTAAGCAGTCAGAGTCCAGGAGTCGGAGCAGTCTTGGATACCTGGAGTCGGTGGCTTCATAAACTGAGGAGTTGGAGTTGGATGATTTTTGTACCGACTACACAGCCCTGCTCCCACATACAGATAAATTCATTGGCTTCCACCTAAAATTACCCTAGACTCTGACTGATGGGCTAGGGTAAGGATTAGACTGTAAACACAGCCAACCCACAAGGTTATTAGTGACAACACTAAATTCTCTGTGATGCATAATTAACCACTTGAGGACCACAGTGGTAAACCCCCCTAAAGACCAGGCACATTTTTACTAAATTGGCCACTGCAGCTTTAAGGCCAAGCTGCAGGGCCGGACAACACAGCACACGAGTGATCTCCCCCCCCCCCCCCCCCCCTTTTCCTCCCACCAACAGAGGGAAATCTGGCTGGTGCTTCCTGGAAGGGGCAGAGCTCTCTGCTGTAGCTCTGTCTCTTCTGATGTCAATCGCGGCGGATTGTTGCCTCTCCCCGCCCCTCTCACTCTTCCTTCACAGAGAAGGGTAGGGATCCACGCAGCAATTGACGGCAGGAGAGGCAGAGCTACAGCTCATAGCTCTGCCTCTCAGGGCAGCTCAATCTACGACCAAGTTGGTCGTGGATGTTTGCCCAAGGGTTTGGGGGGTCTGCAGCCCTCGTTTTTCGGCAGGGATGCAGCGATTTACCGCTGATGAGACTTCTGAAGCTAATTAAAAAAGGTAAATATAGCAAAAAATGTATCTTCAGAGTCTCTTTAACCACTTCAATGCAGTGGCTGGAAAGTGTAATGGTTAAGGGCTCTGCCTCTGATGTAGGAGTCCAGGGTTCAAATCCTGGCTCTTCCTACTCAGTAAGGCAGCACCTATTCAGTAAGGAGTTCATTGGGCAAGACTCCCTAACACTGCTACTGCCTACTGAGTGCGCTCTACTGGCTGCCTCGCAAGCGCTTTGAGTCCAACAGGAGAAAGGCGCTATACAAAAAAAGGAATTATTATTATTATTACATTTCCCAGCCGGCAGATGTACTCACATTGAAGGACTACATCTCCCAGTATGCACTGTGGTGGCCCGGGGGTGCACACTACCACCCCGGGAGCTTGAAATTGTGCTACCTGCAGGTGTTAACCTACACAACTACTACCTGATAATCTCACATGGCTCTAGTCTCTAGTGGGAAGGCATGACTCCAGACTAACTGGTGGTGAGCAGACCGTAGGAGGTACACGAGGAGGAGGAGCTATGAAATTGGCACAGCAACTACTGTATTTTCCTTCTTAAAGGGAACACAAGCTGAAAATAAACTAATGATAAACAATTGTGTCCATTCACCTAAAAATGACATTTTTTAAATGTCCCACCATTTTATTTTGTAATTTACTTCTTAAAGGACAACTGTAGCGAGAGGTATATGGAAGCTGCCATATTTATTCCCCCTTAAGCAATACAAGTTGCCCGGCAGCCCTGCTGGTCTGTTTGGCTGCAGTAGTGTCTGAATCACACCAGAAACAAGCATGCAGCTAATTTGTCAGATCTGACAATAATCACAAACTTATGTCCACTCGGACCTGACCTATAACGTTCTAAAAAGTGACAAGAGTTTAGTCACCCTTAATCACCTGTCGTTATTTGCACGACCTTAGGTGAGTGAGTAGTGTATGAAAAGTTAAATAAAATGCTGACACCATGAGAGGCCAGACCCCAGCGTACATTTGAAATCGGCGCCGGTAGACTTGGGCGCAGGATACAGCGTTATATAGCTGATCCTGCTTCTGCACAAGTCCGGGCCGATTTAATTACTATTCCCCCTCCAGGCCGACATGGATAGTAGGTGAATGAAATAATTCGGCTTCCCGCGATTGCTGGAGGCCGAATTATTATGTTTTTAAGCAACTTCGGCTCTGTCTTCTGACGGAGCCGATGTTACTCACAGAGCACTTCAATAGGAATGATTCCTATTGAAGTCTATGGAGGCGCCGGCTGCGCCCAAATCTAGCAGCGCTGAAAAGCACTGCTCCGCAGACCCCAGTGGTGTGGGTATGGTCAACACTGGCAAATATGTGAATCCCGGCACAAGGGGGCACACAGTAAAAAACCTTTGTTGGCAAAATGTAGAGTCAATATATAAAGCTGCCCTAGCTCAATGGGAATAGCTACATATTCACATATTTGCCAGTGTGAACCAGGCAACAGGGGGATCAGCAAAGACCTCCCATGAACGGAGCATACACATGCTGACCATTGATTGGCAGACCCTCGAGTGTGGTTTATTACCGTTGACCATACCCACACCACTGGTGTCTGGCCCCTCATGGTGTCAGCATTTTATTTAACTTTTCATACATTACTCACTCACCTAAGGTTGTGCAAATAACGACAGGTGATTGAGGGTGACTAAACTCTTGTCACTTTTTAGTACGTTATAGGTCAGGTCCGAGTGGACATAAGTTTGTGATTTGGTTCACCTGTACTATACTCGGTTCAGTGTTTTTGCAGATCTGACAATAATGTCAGAAACATCTGAAGCTGCATGCTTGTGCAGGTCTATGGCTAAAAGTGTTAGGGCCCGTTTCCACTGTTGCGACGCGATTTCGCCGGCATCCCGACGCTTGTAAAAACGCATGCGGATGCGTTTCCGCATGCGTTTTTACCCGCGATTTCGCATGACAGGGTGCCATGCGAAATTAACCATGACTCTGCCAGGGCAAAATAACATTGAAAAAGGTGTTAAATCGCACGCAAATCGCGGGTAAAAACGCATGTAAAAAACGCATGCGTTTTTCCTATTAAATACATTAGCGGCGATTCGCATGGATTCCCGACGCAGGCGAATTCTGTGGGTCCCGTCGTGCAGATTTGGCCCGCCGCCAAATCGCTCCCGCACGCCGCACATATGGAAACAGCCCCGGCCACTTCAATGTACCAAGCGAATCCGCATGTCGGCGCCGCATGCGGATTCGCTATGGTGGAAACGAGCCCTTAGAGACAGAAGTTCAGCAGGACAGCCAGGCAACTGGTATTGCACAAAAACCGTGGCAGTTGTCGTTTAAAGAGAGTCTGAAGCCTCCACGGCTTCCATCCCCACGGCTGAACACTCATTTATTATCCCCAAAATACCGCAGCAAATTTCCACGACTTTCCAGGTTGTGGATTTTGCTGCCCAGGGAGACAGAGCTTTGTACTGTAGCTCTGCCTCCATTCACGTCAATCTGCGCTGATCACCACCTCTCCCCGCCCATCTCATTGAAAGAAGACAGAGAGGGGCAGGGAGATCAGCGCAGATTGACGCAAGTAGAGGCAGAGCTACTGCTCAAAGCTCTACCTCTTCCAGAAAGGAGCCCCAAAAATTATTAATTGAGCGCTCAGCCACAGGGATGTGGCATTTCAGCTTTGGCATTAACCTCCCTGGCGGTCTATTAAAACCGCCAGGGGGCAACGCAGCACTTACATTTTTTTTTTTTTTTTATTTAAATCATGTAGCTAGCCTAGCGCTAGCTACATGATAGCGGCATTCCCCCACCCCCTCCGATCAGCGCAAACAGGAAATCCCGTTCAGAACGGGATTTCCTGTTTAGCTTCCCCCATTGCCATGACAACGATCGTCATCGGGAGTCCCGATCCACCCCTCAGCGCTGCCTGTCGCTGATAGGCCAGGCTGCGGAAGGGGTCGAGGAGCGGGGGGCATGGTGGGTAGCGGCGCGGTTTGTACACGCAGCTAGCAAAGTAAAGAATTATGCAAATCGGCCCAGCAGGGCCAGAGAAATCCTCCTGCGCGGCATAACCCGAACTGAGTTCGGGCTTACCGCCAGTGAGGTTAATGCTGAAGAGGACTGTGAAGTAATAACAGGTATTTTTTGGAGATTTCAGACTAAGTTTTCAGTGTTTCATCGTCTCTGCTAAAATGACACATTCATTGAAGTATGGCAGAGCTAAAATCTATGAACTATTGAACCTTTTTATCTCTTTCCTGCGCTCAGAAGCAATTTTCTGCCAGGAAAGTGTTAAATGGCTGCAATTCCTTATCAGTGAGGGTTATGCTATACATAGTCTGACCCGGGCAGAAACTGTCACTTACATACCTGATTTTAAAGAGAACCCGAGGTGTGTTTAAAGAATGTTATCTGCATACAGAGGCTGGATCTGCCTATACAGCCCAGCCTCTGTTGCTATTCCAAACATCTGTAGTGTCAGTCTCAGATGCTCCCCCGCCTCCTGCATAGCTCCGGTCCCTGCCCCCGTCCCTTCCCTCCAATCAGCAGGGAGGGAAGGGATGCAGGTGGGGACTGGAGTTCTGCAAGAGGCGGGGAGAGCAGCAGACTGACACTATAGAGATAAACACAGCCAGCTCTGACAAGCTGTTTGTCAGCAGCCTGGCTGTGATTTATGAGGGATTGCAGAGTGCAGGGGGACCTTAGGGGGGTTTGGGATAGCAACAGAGGCTGGGCTGTATAGGCAGATTCAGCCTCTGTATGCAGATAATATTCTTCAAACCCACCTCGGGTTCTCTTTAAACTTTTTCAGGCAGAGAAAAAAAAAAAAAAAAAAAAAAAAAGGAACACAGCTTAGTTATTTGTGCGCTTGGCACTGTGCATACACACGTCTATCTCATGTCACACGTCACCTCGGGTATCCTTTTACAACAGCAATGTTTTTTACTAAACTTTTTATGCTTCAATCCCCTCTGTGTAAAATGAATTGGTATAGATTTCAGATCCGTGGGAAAATATTACAATTCTACATCTCTCCACGCTCAGACGGCCTAATTGTTTCACACAGAGAAGCTGGTGAAAATAACAAAAAACGTTCACTTTCCAGCCAAGCGCCATAAATTTCATATTAGCACATATATGATTGATCATCGCGGAGGTTAAGGGCTAATTAGGCCATATGGAAACATGGAAGCCTCCCATATGCTGCTGGTTTATCCACGCGTGAGCAGACAATGGCAACATCTGGAGACGGGGGTATCCAGCTGTGCCGCAGCTAAAGCCCACCGACTCCACGACATCAACCCCAGAATAGCAAGCAACAAAAATTTCATAAGCAGCGCTGGCGCACTTACAGGAGCTGAGGCCTGGCTAAGAATAGACATCGTATTTTTACAGAGGAATGCTGCATAAAGATGACACACTCTACGCTTTTATCACACAGCTAAAATTACAGAACTCCTCCACAATCTGCTATGCCATGAAGGAAGTACATAGTAGGATATCCTGTAAGTTCTAATTTTTATGCCTCTCAGATTTAAAGCGCACCTGAACTCAGAACTTCCTCCCTGCTCTAAAAGATAAGCAGCAGCATAATCTTTAAAAAAAAGCATTTCTTTGTTAAAGCTGATACAAATCCTGCAATAAATCTGAAGTGTGTCGACTTCCTGCTTTCAGGGAAGCAGACATATTGTTAACATCCTGTGCTTTCCAATTTGCCTTTCTGCCATGGCAGTCAGCTGACACAGGTGAGAGATCAAATTACAGATGAGGGGGAATTAGACAAGCTAAACTTTCTGAATACATACAGGGTGCATTTCTCTAGGTTTTCTATTGCTCACCCTTTGATAGAAGACCAGTCCTGCATGTAGGGGTGACGGGGTTCCCTCCACCCCTTGGACCCTTTTATACTTACTGCACGACGTTACATCGCAGTACCCTCCCCACCAAAGCTGGTCACAAGGGCCATCAAAGTTACACAGTCAGGGCCTGTACACACTGCACGCTTTTGAAATCAGGGCTGTGGAGTCGGAGCAATTTTGGGTACCTGGAGTCAGAGTCGGTGGTTTCAGTAAACTGAGGAGTTGGAGTCGGATGATATTTGAACCAAATCCATAGCCTTTCTAAAAATTAGACTAAGGAGTCGGAGCAATTTTGGGTACCTGGAGTTGGTGGTTTCATAAAATGAGAAGTCGGATGAATTTTGTACCAACTCCACAGCACTGTTTAAAATCGCATGCGTTTTTTAATTGCAAGGTCTTTTGAAAAATCATAAAAATTGTTAAAGCGGTATTGTCACCGTAAAAATCAAATTTCAACATCAACTGGTCTGAGTGTATTAAGTGATAAAGATGCTAATCCTGCATTCAAAACTTTTTCTGCTGTTATGGTTTGGAGTTATCACATACTTTAGGAGCACTGGCCCTAGTGCCAAAAAGTTGAATGCTGGGAGTTCTTTTTTTCTATAATATATTCCTCCTCTTCCATTTATTTCCCTGCCTAGCTGATCACTTGTGTTTACAAGCAAGGCTGAGGTGACTTAGTGATTGGATGTGTAAATAAAAAAAAAAAAAAAAAGGATACTCTGGGAGGAGGACAGCTAATGAATACACAATGAGCAAGAGAAAGGAAGGGGGAAAACAAGAGTGAGGCCTGGTGCACACCAAAACCCCCTAGCAGATCCGCAAAATGCTAGCAGATTTTGAAACGCTTTTTCTTATTTTTCTGTAGCGTTTCAGCTAGCGTTTTGCGGTTTTGTCTAGCGATTTTGGTGTAGAAGATTTCCTGTATTGTTACAGTAAAGCTGTTACTGAACAGCTACTGTAACAAAAAACGCCTGGCAAACCGCTCTGAAGTGCCGTTTTTCAGAGCGGTTTGCGTTTTTCCTATATTTAACATTGAGGCAGAAACGCATCCACAATCCAAAAATGCCTCACCGAGGCATTTTTCGTTTCTGCAAAATGCCTCCTGCTCTGGTGTGCACCACCCCATTGAGATACATTGACCAAGCAGATCCGCAGCCGCAAGCGGATCTGAAAACGCCCAAAAAGCCGCTCGGTGTGCACCAGCCCTCAGGGAGGATATGATGTCAGCATTAGCTTGGCAAGATGGCCACTGCCTAGAATAGGATTTTCTGCTTTTCCTTTGTAAAATTCACAGGAATCATTACGTGGATAGCACAATACATCTGTTATGTAAGTAGAAGTAGTATTTATCTACTTACGGTATATATGTGTTTTTTATTTCTAGGTTAGCATGGGTGTCGCTTGTTCTTTAAGACCTGTACACACTGGTGCGATTCGATCTTTCTATTTTCATGAAGGCTTCGCGAAAAATCACACGCAATTTTCAAAAAGCAGTGCAAGTGCAGCAGTGTGTACCGGCCCTCCCTCAGTATGATACGATGTGATGGAAGTGGCAAGGCCGACGCAAAAGCTGTAGCGCGTTGCAGAGCAGTGCCTGATTCAATAGGAGTCATGGGCAACGTGAACAATGTTTCTAGTTTGCTTCGGAAGCGGTGCAGCATGCAAATCGCAGGAATTCAGGTGACATTTCCTTTTCTGAACTACCCCCCCCAAACTAATTAAAGCAGTGGTAAGGGAGACTAATGCCTGGTACACACCATGCAACTTCCTGTCAGAGAGACTTAGGTCGAATCGATCATTTCCAACAGGCTTGATCGTTTTTCTGATCGACTTTCCAATCACTTCTATACAAAATCAATCATAAATCAGATTGGACCTGTCGGAAATAATCAATTCGACCCTTCTATCTGACGGGAAACTGCATGATGTGTACCAGTTATAAGGCAGCATCCCCCCTCCCAATCACACATAACAGGGGTAATGGGTGCTATTTCTGGCCTCCCCATCCCCCTGGGTATACAACTGAACAGAACAGGAACAATGGGTGCATTTCTGCCCTCGCCCCAGGCACACAACTAAACAGAACAGGGGTAATGGGTGCTATTTCTGCCCTCCCCCCAGGCACACAACTAAACAGAACAGGGGTAATGGGTGCTATTTCTGCCCTCCCCCCAGGCACACAACTAAACAGAACAGGGGTAATGGGTGCTATTTCTGCCCTCCCCCCAGGCACACAACTAAACAGAACAGGGGTAATGGGTGCCATTTCTGCCCTCGCCCCAGGCACACAACTAAACATAACAGGGGTAATGGGTGCCATTTCTGCCCTCCCCCCAGGCACACAACTAAACAGAACAGGGGTAATGGGTGCTATTTCTGCCCTCCCCTCTCAGCATAAAACTAAAAGAGGTAGCCGGAGAGACATAAAACTGAACATAACAGAAGTAGCTGAGTAGTATAACACCCCCCCCCCCCCCCGCACACAACTAAACATAACAGGGATAACTGGGGACTATATCCACCTGCCCACCTACCAAAGTTAAAGATAGCTGGGGTATCTGGGGACTACATCAGCCCTTCCCACCTCCCAGGTATATTATACATAACAGGTGTAACTGGGGGCTATGTCCGGCCTCCCCGCGCCCCAGGCACACAACTAAGCATGACCAGTGTAACTGGGGACTATGTCTGCCCTCCCCTCCTCGTGAGCAAAAAATAAAAACAAACATCTAGCTAATGCGTAATGAAGATAGTGGGGCACAAGGACTACCCTACCCACCTGCAGAGCATAACAGGGGTAATGGGGGAGTAGGACTGTCCTCCCCACCTCCTCAGTACACAAATACGCATAATGGGGGTAATAGGGCACTAGGATTGCCCCCCCCCCCTAGCTCCCAGTAACACAGCTACCCATAATGGGGGTAACAGGACACTAGGATTACCCTCTTTAGCTCCCAGTAACACAGCTACCCATAATGGGGGTAATAGGGCACTAGGATTGCCCCCCCCCCCCCAGTAACACAGCTACCCATAATGGAGGTAACAGGACACTAGGATTACCCTCTTTAGCTCCCAGTAACACAGCTACCCATAATGGGGGTAATAGGGCACTAGGATCACCCTCCCTAGCTCCCAGTAACACAGCTACCCATAATGGGGGGTAGTAGGCACTAGGAATACCCTCCCTAGCTCCCAGTAACACAGCTACCCATAATGGGGGTAACAAGGCGCTAGATTTGCCCTCCCTAGCTCCCAGTAACACAGCTACCCATAATGGGGGTAACAGGGCACTAGGATTACCCTCCCAGCCTCCTGGGCACACAATTACGCATAACAGGTGTAACATAAATAGGACTTCCCTCCCAGTCAGGGCATTTAAGGTCATGCGTCAATCAAAATAAAGAAAGAAAAAAATGCAGCATGCTGTAGAGTTGGAAACTATTACCGCCAGACCTATTAAAAGCATAACTTACGCAAATACAGTAAAGATAGAAGATTAAATTCATGCCTTTCACAGAGGAACTTTCTAAATATGTTCCATCTACATGATGTCAATCAAACCCTCTGTGGTGATGGGGTGACTGGGAAACTCATGCTTGCGGTGCAACCAACTACACTTGTTCTAGTAGAAATAATGATTGACGAGCCAGGCAAGCCCTTTGAAGTCACCCCTCAGGCAGGTATGTGTTACATACACAATACTGTCTTCTCGGAAGTACAAGAATTGACTTTTCTGGGATGCTTCACAACAGTTGTCTCTGCCTTCCAAGAGGGTTCTAGGATAGCCATGCCAACATTCCAAGATGTTCTGCAGCAGTTATACCAACAACAACAAAGGGTTCTGGAAGAGCTGTGCCAAAACCGCAAGACGGGCTGCAGCAGCTGTTCCAACACTGCAAGAGATGCTTCAGCAAATGAGCTAAAACTGCAAAAGGTGCTGCAGGAGGTGAGCCAAAATTACAACAGGTGCTGCAGCAGCCATGCCAGCAATGCAAGAGGTGGTGCAGCAGCCGTGCCAGCAATGCAAGAAGTGGTGCTGCAGCAGCAGCTGTGCCAAACCTGCAAGGGGCGCTGCAGCAGCTATGCACGAGGTTCTGCAGCAGCTGTGCCAGAAATGCAAGAGGTGCTGCAGCATCTGTACACAAACTGCAAGAGGTGCTGCAGCAGCTGTGCAAAACTGCAAGAGTTATGTCAGAAATGCAAGAAGTGCTGCTGCAGCAATACCAGAAGTGCAGCAGCAGCTGTGCAAAAACTGCAAGATGTCAAGAAGTGCTGCAGCAAGTATATCAGAAATGCAAGAACTGCAGCAGCTATGTCAGAAATACAAGAAATGCTGCAGCAGCTGACAAACCTGCAAGGGGTGCTGCAGCAGCTATGTCAGCAATGCAAGAAGTGCTGCGGCAGCTGTGCAAACTGCAAGTGGTGCTGCAGGAGCTGTGCAAAAACTGCAAGGGGTGCTGCAGGAGCTGTGCAAAAACTGCAAGGGGTGCTGCAGGAGCTGTGCAAAAATTGCAAGGGGTGCTGCAGGAGCTATCAGAGCTGCAAATGTTCTGCAACAGCTGTGCTAGGCTTTAGCTTACAAGAAAGGATTTTAAGTGCTCTATCAAGGTTCTGCAGCAGCAATGCAAATATTGAAAGAGATCTGCAAAAGCTATACCAAGGCAGCTGCAGAACCTCATGCCACAACTGCAAGAAGTTCTGCAGCAGCTCTGCCATACGCAGCTGTGACAATGAATCAAGAGTAGACATGCTGTAATTTCAATGCCAAGCGTGCAAGACTATACGAAGCACCTATGCCAAAATGACCCACTTTATTGGTGCTACCCAGGGCTGATGTAGCTGCAGGAATGTGAGCCCACCACATGCAAAGCGTGCCAGGGGGATGACATAACCCTGCCACCCACCCACAGCCCCCCCTTGCACATACTTTACCCTCTTCTTCTTCCGATTCCTCCCCTTCTGCCAAAGGTCTTCAAGTCTCCTCCGGATCTTGAAGCAGAGAGAAGAGCCCACACACCATGCAATGTGCAGCTGCTGCTCCTCATGCTCATTCCTCATTAACTTTTCTATCATGTATGTTTCCCCTGGCCAGCTGCACCCCCAGCCTCCCCTCTGCCACTCTCCCCCAACTTGCCCTCCTCGGCACCCTCTGCGTTGGCCGGATCCGGTGCTGATGCTGCTGGGGTGGGAATTTTCCAGCCTGCCCCTAGTTGCACGGCAGCAGCAGCAGCATCTAGATGAAGCGCTCCATTGTACGAGCCGTGCCCCGTCCAGCAGCAGCACCGCAAGCCCAGCTGCCCCAGCCAAGAGCGTCAGCGCTGACATCAGCAGCCGGGCTTGTCTCCGTGACGTCAAGCCTGCGCTATAAATATCCCCCGGGCGGGGGCGGCGCTCCTGAAATAGTACAGAGGCGCGGATAGGGGGGAGCGCTGCCTGCGGCTTCCCCTCACTTCTCAGGAGGAAACTTCACTTTCCGCACGTGCTGCTGCGCGTTACCGCGCTGGAGGGCGCTAGCGATGGGCAATGTGACAGATGTGTGCTGCCTGCACGGGGTGGCCTCGCCTGGGGTCACAAAAAGGCCACAAGACAATTTTTTTTGTTTGGAAATGGAAATTGAAAGCTAGTATTATGCAACTGCAATAGTAGTAGTTATAATAACTAACTATAAGTATTATGCTACCTTCCCACTATTATCACTGACATTTTCCATGGTTTTTTTTCATATTTACGATTCTGCATTCTGTGATTTTTTTTTTTTTTTTTTCCAGATCTATTATTGTGTTTGATTAAAAGGGAAACTTTAAAAAAGCTAGTATGTTACTATCTGTGGCTTGTACCAGCCCTCTGCAGCCGACCTGTGCCTGCACCGGTACTCTATGATCCTTCGGTCCCCAGCCGCGGTTTAGTTTCAGTTTTGCCACTGCACCTGCGTGGCCCTGGCCGCGTGCATCTTCATTTGCGCTCCCAAGATTGGGAGCGTCCTGAGCAGGCGCAGTAGAGATTTTCTTCTACTGTCTCCCGTCACGAGGACGCGCACGCCTAGGGCCATGCAGGTGCAGTGGGTGGCGACAGGCTCGGTCGCTGAAATATGATCCTCCGGCGGGGACCCGAATGATCGTACAGTACCGGCGTGGGCACAGATCAACTGCATGCACTTAGGCCCGGTTCACATGGGCAGGCAAAATGGTCCGATTAGCGCACTGTACCGGAATAAGTCCTAACGGATGCAAACGGATCCAATGTATGGCCCCTTTCACACCAGAGTGTTTTCATTGCGTTGCGTTACCCGTTTTTACCACAGGGTAACGCTAAAGCACTGAAAGTCTATGGGACATTTCATACCTGATGCAATGTAATGCTCCGCCAGAAGCATTGCATAGCGCGTTAGCGTTCAACTTCTGCGATGATGTGCGTTGACCGGAAGTCATGTAAGTCAATGTCACCGCAGATATTAAACTGTTTTGCTTTTGCAGTGCACATGCGCAGAAGCATATTTTTTCAATACACTTCCTTGCAATTTGTATTTCGGCCACAGGAAATGAGCGCTAGAGAGCGTCACTTACAGTTTGGTTTGCAGCCAAGAATTACATTACTGTGCATCAACGTAGGTGTCCCAGAAGCTTCTTTTTAGTGGTGCGATACGATCATCCGATCACACCGCAATCAAAAC
The DNA here is from genome assembly GCF_040937935.1 of Hyperolius riggenbachi. NCBI lineage: Eukaryota > Metazoa > Chordata > Amphibia > Anura > Hyperoliidae > Hyperolius > Hyperolius riggenbachi. Next base: position 272,401,985 of record NC_090652.1, on the reverse strand, counting down.
GCTGGTGTGACCCTGCCTTACCCAATGGATCTGTTCACATTGCTCTATTAGAACGGATACGTTTGGCACCGCTATAGCAGTAACGTTATACTGCACGGAGCGCATAAGGTTAATCCGGCGTACCCCGAATTACATCTCCCTCCGAGTTGCTGCAACTTGGAGGAGGAATAGTATTTAACACCACCGGGGATTTGAGCGGCAGCAGGGTGAGATGACATTCTGCTTACCCTGTGCCCAGGTCACCTGCGGCCTACATATTCTTACCCTGCACCCTTTGTGAAATACTGACCAGGGAAACCGTTCAAAAATTTAAAGTGGACCTGAACCCAGATGCCCTCTCTGCTCTAAAAGATACACAACAACATAATAACCTTGAAACAAAAAAACATGTATTTGTTACAGCTCATATTATGTAGGTAGAAAAAAATAAAGTCTTGTAAAAGTATTACCTTTTAATGGCTAACTGATAAAGTTAAATAATGCAAGCTTTCTGGGATCTAGTCCCCTTCTTCAGGCACATTGCCAGATGTAAGCTGAAGTAAAACACTGATGCAGGTAAATAGCAAACACAAAGATGGCAGTTGTGCTGGTTACTGTTTAGCAGTTAGATGTCAGGTGATCAGGTGACATTTTTACAGCTCATACAAATCCTAAAATACATCTGCAGTTTGTCTACTTCCTGATTCAAGGAAGCAGACATATTGTTTACAGCCTGTGCTTTCAATGGGCTTATCTGCCATCTCCGCCATGGCAGTCATGTGACACAGGGGAGGGATCAACTTACAATTTGTGATTAGACACCAAAGAGGAGGAATTAAACAGGCTAAACTCTCTTTTTTTCAGCGTTATTTCTTCTATCCTATAAGTTCCAACACCTGTTCTAATGTGCTCTCGATTACTACAGCCTTTTGTAGTTGCACTGTCTCTGTAATATATCTAATCTTCTTTTCTTTGTCAAGCTTTGTCGACCCAGGAGGAATGCACTGCCTCTGCTGTGATAGGGACAAGTTATTCACGCCCCCTCCACTCTCCTGTGTGCTGTGTGTATGAGTCACAGGCAAGGTATCTGCTTACAGCCAGCATGTCTGCATGGCTCCCAGACAGAGCTGTGACCATGTGAACAGCTGTGAGTGCAGAAAGATCAGTTTAAAGCCCAGACAAGCAGCTAAGGCAACATGTGGGAGAAACATTCCAGCAGTCAAGTCAGGCTTGAGAGGAGCCACTGCAAACGGGCACCTGCTCTGATGATGTATTTCCTGTTTGGTGGCCATCTTCATTGTTTACAAAAACAATGAATAAAGCAGTGATTTTATCACCAAGAAAGCAGCAGGAAACGGCGAAAATGTCACAGAGGGGGCTAGAAGAAGACAAACAGGCTGGTGCGTTTATTTATGTAAGATTTTCACAGTGCAGATTCTCTTTAATACATACATGGTGCATTTCTCTCTGTTTTCCTTGTGTCCAGTGCAAGAGTTCAGGTCCACTTTAACCTCCTTGGCGGTATGAAAAATACCGCCAGGAGGGAGCGCAGCAGTTTTTAAAAAATTTTTTTTTTTTTAAATCATGTAGCGAGCCGAGGGCTCGCTACATGATAGCCGCTGCTGAGCGGCATCCCCCCGCCCGCTTCGATCGCCTTCGGCGATCTCCGATCAGGAAATCCCGTTCATAGAACGGGATTTCCTGGAGGGCTTCCCCCGTCGCCATGGCGACGGGGCGGGATGACGTCACCGACGTCACTGACGTCGGGACGTCATTGGGAGTCCCGGGCCACCCCTCGGCGCTGCCTGGCACTGATTGGCCAGGCAGCGCTGGGGTCTGGAGGGGGGGGGGGGGGGCCCGCGCCGCAGCAGATAGCGGCGATCGGGCAGGGGCCGGCGGCGATCAGAGTGCTGGCGCAGCTAGCAAAGTGCTAGCTGCGTCCAGCAAAACAAAAATTATGAAAATCGGCCCAGCAGGGCCTGAGCGGCACCCCCCGGCGGCTTACCCCGTGTCACACACGGGGTTACCGCCAAGGAGGTTAAGAATAATGTTCCTCAAAGTTAAACTGCAAACTATTTTTTTTATTTCAGCATCAGCGGCATATACTGTATATTATCCTTATATCATTAAATTAATGCAGAAAACGTTATGTTTGCAAGGGACAGGGCCAAAAGCCAGAATTAGACGGCCATGTTCTTCAAGCTTTCAGGCAGCACTACAGACACAGTTCTGAAGAGAAAATCATGGATAGACTCAGGAACACTTCAAAATCTGTAAACCCAGTTTGTTGCTGGATCTACAACTGGAAGTTAAAACACTACCAGTGGAAAAAAAGAGCAATTTATAAACTAAGTATAGATAGGATCCAAAAACACAACTGATTTCTCTAGGCCCAAATTAATTTAAAGGGGACCTTAAAGGATACCCGAAGTGATGTGACATGATGAGATAGACATGTGTATGTACAGTGCCTAGTACACAAATAACTATGCTCTGTTCCTTTTTTTTTCTTTCTCTGCCTGAAAGAGTTAAATATCAGGTATGTAAGTGGCTGACTCAGTCCTGACTCAGACAGGAAGTGACTACAGTGTGACCCTCACTGATAAGAAATTCCAACTATAAAACACTTTCCTAGCAGAAAATGGCTTCTGAGAGCAAGAAAGAGATAAAAAGAGGAATTTCTTATCAGTGAGGGTCACACTGTAGTCACTTCCTGTCTGAGTCAGGACTGAGTCAGCCACTTGCATACATGATATTTAACTCTTTCAGGTAGAGAAAGAAAAGAAGGAACACAGCATAGTTATTTGTGTGCTAGGCACTGTACATACACATGTCTATCTCATCATGTCACATGTCACTTCGGGTATCCTTTAACTGAGAGGGATATGAATGTTTAAACAATACAATTTGCTTGGCAGTCCTGCTGATTTCTTTGGCTGTAGTAGTGGCCGAATCACACACCTGAAACAAGCATGCAGCTAATCCAGTCTGACTTCAGTTAGAGCACCTGATCTGCATGCTTATTGAGGGGTTGTGGCTAAAAGTATTAGAGACACAGGATCAGCAGGAGGGTCAGGCAACTGGTATTATTTTAAAAGGAAAAATTAATAAACCTGCCCCATCCCAACTTTTGAGAACTCTTTTTTTATTGTTAGAATTAACAAGTGCTGTCAATAAGATTGGGGATACAAAAAAAAGCCGTTACTCTTCCCCATATTATATTTGGCAAATGAACAGCAATATAAATCACCTGTTTGCCCATAATTGGTACCCCCCCCCCCCCCTCTCACACACACACACAAACAAATACACCGTCACAAACCCAAAGCATCTTCACTAAAGTTCAGAGCTCTGTGGCCACCCCCGCTGTGTTGGCATGCCCCCCCCCCAGCGCCCAACTATAAGGACGCTGTTGTTCAGCTGAGGTGGGCTGCAGAAACACAGTGGGCGTGGCCATATCTCTGCAGGTTTTGGGCAACTAGCGCCTTTTTTTTTTTTAGGGGGAGGGGTGTCTTTATTTACCAATTATGGTAATTTCACGGTGAACAGGTTATTCCTATTCCTATTCATTTGCCAAACCTACAATTGGATACTTAATAGGGAAGAGAAGACTAATGGCCTTTTATGTTACACTGGAGGTACTCTTTAAATTCAAAAATAAGCACAAATTTTACTAACACCGATTATATTTCTAGGTTGCGGTATTTACCATGTTGTCTTTCTACTATAATGAAATATAGGCTTTGCATGATGTACAAATCATATTTTGTATTTACAGTATATTAGACAGTCCAAATTTCCAGCGAAGGATCGTCACCACACCAAGTATTGATAGCTCTTATACTTTATTTAAGGCATAAAATGACCAGCAACCACAGCCTGCTGTTTCGACATTAGCTACCTTTCTCAAGTTGCCATTATGTCAAGTACCTGACATGTTGCCGATCCTTCATTGGAAATTTGGACTGTGACCCTGTGGTACAGGGGAGAGGATCTAGGCACACACTTGAATATTTGAGCCTGAAGGTGGGTGCTCCCAGAACCAGGTTCACAGTATATTAGACAGTGTCACAAACCTTTTTTGAAACGGTTGTATAATGAATACAGGCCATGAAAAACAACAGATTTGTGTTTGCTGCAATGGTTATGTGAATTGTTTTCCAGCTAGTCAGTAAAAAACAATAGTATGACCAGAGATGTATGTCACGGCTTGTGGCTGGAGATCACCCGACGCATTCGTGGGGCCTACAAATAGTTCTTGGACCACAGTCTGAGAATGACTGACCTAGAGACGTCATGATAGTCATTGTGGAGTTTCCTGCGTAACATTGGCTCTACCTCCTTCTTACACAAGCAGGGATGCCCTCTGTCCACCGTGACTCATCGTGTCCACCAGTGGCGTCAGCTGACGGAGTGCCACGGGATCGCTGCCCAGGTGAGTATCACACTGTGCTAAATTAAGAAACTCTGGGCATGTTCGATCCCCATCTGACATCAGCTGAGGCTTTCATTCCCTCCAGCCCGTAATAGACCCTGTCGTGTGATGCCTGACGTACTTCTGGAGGTTCCCATTGTGTCCCGTGAGTGTGCAGAAATACAAACCAGCTGTTCTAAACTTTGCCTTCCCAGGAATGCGTTTTTGGCAGGTCCACATGCTTTCTCCAGTCAACAAGTCTTTTACTGTTCTATAAAAAACCTTAAGCGGTATTTAACAAAGCAGCTTGTCGAATGGTTTTACCAACGAGTGTTTTAAACACTATGGAGAAGGGGATTTTCAATTTCCTGCTTCTTCGTGGCATTGTTGAACATTCATCAACGTTATCCAAACATCCCTCACCGTCGCTGCAGAGAATCTCCACAGATAACCGAAAAACCAATCATTTTGGGTGAAGTGAATTTTGAGAATGTTGAATATATTATGAGGACATTGAACTATACTGTACTGTTCATTGCAGGCACTTTTGCTCCATGTACACTAAAGGGCACTCCGGGCCTTTGCCTGGTTGGCCTGGGCCCAGAAACAGCCCTGATTGTGCTTCTCCCAAGAATACCATGTGCTATGATCAAAAATCACACCATATATCTGTTCTCTAAAATGTAATGGATAGTCAGAGCATCTTAAAAGCTGTTTCTAGAAATTATTGATTTGTAACTAAGGTTAAGGTCAAAGGTTATCAGCTGGCATACATGAAAAAAAGAGCGCAGGGGATTGTCACTAGTAGAATATTGCTAAAATTAATGATATTCTACTGCCGGATTCCAACAGTAAAATATAGGTAATGTTTACCGATATTTTACTATGACTAAACCTGACCCTACTCTCACATCCTCCCTCTACCGATGCCTAACCCTAAGACCCTCCTCCCTCGGTGGTGCCTAACCCTAAGAACCCCCCTGGTAGTGCCGCCTAACCCTAAAGCCCTCCCTCCCCAGTGGTACCTTACCCTCCCCCCCCCCCTCCTAAACCGTAGCCCCCTCCACACACTTATATTTGGCACATCCTGATGTTCTCTTATAAAAATCCATCTATGGGTCAAAAGATGTGACTTTCATTCTGGAAAGTTGAGAAAGAGGCCAGTGGAAACTTTGTAGGGTCTTTTCAGATGTTTGTGGCCTCACTGGGACAGAGAACATGACAGTAGAATTCCTCTTAAACTGCACAGGTGGGGGATGGCTTGATGCCTGTGTTCTTGTCGGTTGCGTGTGACCCAATGCAGATCAGGTGACATGCCGTGCAAGTGACCCCATGCAGGTCAGATGACACGTCGAGACCCGCAGGAAAGCCACTGGGAGCTGCAGTAGGTGTAGAAGAGCCTGGAGATTTGGTAAGTCACTTCTGCTGCTCCCCACTCTTCAAAACACAAAATTCCCACCCCCTTTCTCCCCACCCCCAGGCATAAACTACAAAAGTGTTTAATAATTGTTTGTTTTGACAGTTATGTCACTAGTTTTCAAGGTATTAAGGTGCCCATACATTGACCAAGAGTCATTTCTCTCCGATCAGAGAGAGGTCTGTTGCCTGCCCATACACTGCAGGCTGATTCCCGGTAGATTTCAGCTATTGGCCTAGCGAGTGACGCCGCCTGCCTGATCTCCCCACAAATGTAAATCCCCGCCCCCGGAGTATGAAATCTCACCTGTCCTGCTGCCATGATTCCCGGCCTCTGCCGACATCACTCCCAAGCGCCACCATGTGGTGACATCACACACACACACCAGGTGCTACACGTGGTGACGATGGTTAAGGCCGGGAGTTGTGGCGGTGGAGCAAATGAGATGTTACACTTCTGGTAACCGGGAGGGGGGGGGGGGGGGCGGCCAGGCAAGTTGTTTCATCATGCTATCGAACACCGTTACCTTCAGATGAGTTCTTTTCAGCATGTCTGATCGACATTTGACCGATGTCATTGATTGGCCATGCTTGTTGTGGCACTGATTTTTGTCCGATTCAATGAAATTATCAAATTGGATGGTTGACGGGATTGGTAGATGTATTGACAATAGAAACAGCCCCAGAGACAATGGAAAAGGAGAACTCTGTCTACCATATAAGAATAATTCAGTCCAAACTCCTGAAACAATACAAAGCCATCAGGAGGCCAGAAGCCCCCATGCATGTGTTGGAAGCCCCCTCTTCCATATACAGTACCCCCCCCCCCCCATCCCCATTCCATGTAAAGTCACCTATCTTTAAAGAGACACTTAAACCAGAAAAAAAAAATGAGTTTTACTCACCTGGGGCTTCTGCCAGCCCCCTGCAGCAGTCCAGTGCCCTCGCAGCCACTCACTAATCCTCTGGTCCCCCGCTGCCAGCTAGTTTCGTTTTTGCCGACAGGCCCGTCAGGACTGGCCACGCGTAGCTTTTTCCACATTCCCGACTGTAATTAGCGCTATTGCGGGCCGCAACGCGTACGAAAATACGCGTTGCTGCATATCTATGCGTGCGTAATGCGGCAACGCGTATTTTCGAAACTAGGTGGCAGAGGGGGACCAGAGGATTAGTGAGTGGCTGCGAGGGCACAGGACTGCTGCAGGGGGCTGGTAGAAGCCCCAGGTGAGTAAAACTCATTTTTTTTTCCTGATTTAAGGTTCACTTTAATGCAGCACCAAACCCCACCACATGTGCTGACACGCCCACCGCATCTCCAATTCCATATACAGCTGCCATTTCATCAACAGCAGTGCTGCCTCCTCTTCCAGGTGCGGCCCTCCCCATGTTGCAGACCTACTCTTTCATGTACAGCAGCCTCCACTCATAGGGGGGAATGCAGCCCCCTCAACCATGTACTGCAGTCCTTTTCCATTTAATGGACAGCCTCCTCGCCCATGTACTGCAGTCCTCCTCTTTCATTTAAATTAATGGACAGCCCCCTCACCCATGTACTGCAGTCCTCCTCTTCCATTTAATGGACAGCTCCCTCACCCATGTACTGCAGCCCCCTCTTGCATTTAATGGACATCCCCCTCACCCATGTACTGCAGCGCTCCTCTTCCATTTAATGGACAACCCCACATCCCTGCACACCCATCCTAATTTTTTATGTGCAGTCTGCTATGGACCACATCCCCTTCTTATATTTGCAGCTCTACATCTTCTGCAGCCCCTACTGTTATGTGTAGCCTCTCTGCCCCCCATAAATTGTGATTTGCTGCTCTCATTCATGTTGCACCTGCCACTAATTTCCATGTGCATCCCCCTCCCTCCCCCCCCCCCCCCCCCATCATTGCAGATTCAGAATCCCTTCTATGCAGTGCCCTGCATGGGCCTTTGTAGAAACCAAGTGATGTTTAAGAGCTGATTGGCCCGTAAAAAGTGTATATAAAGAGGAACTCCAGTGAAAATAATGTAATAAAAAAGTGCTTCATTTTTACAATAATTATGTATAAATGATTTAGTCGGTGTTTGGTTTGGTAAACGCTTTCCTCTCCCTGATTTACATTCTGACATTTATCACATGGTGACATTTTTACTACTGGCAGGTGATGTCAGTTGTAAGAGATGCTGCTTGCTTTTTTGAGAGTTGGAAACAGCTGTAATTTCCCACAATACAACAAGACTCTCACAGTGCAGTGAAAATAATGTAATAAAAAAGTGCTTCATTTTTACAATAATTATGTATAAATGATTTAGTCGGTGTTTGGTTTGGTAAACGCTTTCCTCTCCCTGATTTACATTCTGACATTTATCACATGGTGACATTTTTACTACTGGCAGGTGATGTCAGTTGTAAGAGATGCTGCTTGCTTTTTTGAGAGTTGGAAACAGCTGTAATTTCCCACAATACAACAAGACTCTCACAGTGCAGTGAAAATAATGTAATAAAAAAGTGCTTCATTTTTACAATAATTATGTATAAATGATTTAGTCGGTGTTTGGTTTGGTTTGGTAAACGCTTTCCTCTCCCTGATTTACATTCTGACATTTATCACATGGTGACATTTTTACTACTGGCAGGTGATGTCAGTTGTAGGAGATGCTGCTTGCTTTTTTGAGAGTTGGAAACAGCTGTAATTTCCCACAATACAACAAGACTCTCACAGTGCAGTGAAAATAATGTAATAAAAAAGTGCTTCATTTTTACAATAATTATGTATAAATGATTTAGTCAATGTTTGCCCATTGTAAAATATTTCCTCTCCCTGATTTACATTCTGACATTTTTTTAAATGGTGACATTTTTTTTTACTACTGGCAGGCGATGTCAGTTGAAGGAGATGCTGCTTGCTTTTTTGGCAGTTGGAAACAGCTGTAATTTCCCACAATGCAACAAGACTCCCACAGTGTGATGTCAAAACCATGGTCCTGACATCACTTTGTGGGAGGGGTTTCACCACAATATTAGCCGTACAGAGCCCCCTGATGATCCATTTGTGAAAAGGAATAGATTTCTCATGGGAAAGGGCGTATCAGCTACTGATTGGGATGAAGTTCAATTCTTGGTCATGGTTTCTCTTTAAAATAGACGGCATGAACTGATATGACATTGCAGATGCAGGATAGTGAATACTGAAGCATGGCTGTTCACTGGAGTTTTCCCCCGTGGTTAATCATGTTCGTAAGTGCGTTGACTTAAGCAGCCTAAATTCTGTTTAATAGTTTTTCCAGTAGTGTTACGCTGGTGCTGGTGGTGGTGGCAGCGGGCGGATGGAAATTCCATGGGAGGTGTGAAGTGAGAGGGCCCCGTAGAGCAAACACTAATGGTCTTATGTCATGAATTCAAACAGGCCCTCCCAAAACACGCTGAAATCCTCAGCACTCTATAACTCTATGTTGGCTTTCCACGTTTATCTGACACACGTAACAGATTGTAAAAGCATGTGGGGCCCCGGTAAGGATCTGCCGTGATCCATGGGACCTGTTTACAAACAAACAAAACGTGCGGACAGCGTTCATCACTTTTAAAGGGAATCTGTAACAAAAAACGAGCCCCTAGTGGGTACTTACCTCAAGAGAGGGAAGCCTCTGGCTCCTAAAGAGGATCCCCGCTTCCTCCTCAGTAGAGAAGATTTAGCCCTGGGACCCCCGAATCTCCTTGTTGGGCTGCGCACATGCGCAGTAGCGGCTCTCCACTCAGGCTTCAGCAGAAATAGCTCAGCTTGATCTGGTTCGCTATACTGCGCAGGGGCGAGCCGTATGCGCCTATGAAGTAGAGCGGACCCGATTGGGTTTGGCTCAGTGATGGGTCGTTCGCGAACGAGCCGGCTCTAAGAGCCGGCTCTTTGAAGTGAATCAGAGGAGCCGATGCTCACTCTGAGAAGAGCCGATGCCTCAGCCGCCCCTTTTAGCTCTGCTTTGCTCCGTAATAAAGGGCGCTGAGGCATTCTGGGAGTTGTAGTCCTCCTCTTGCAGCTTGTAGGAGTGTTTGGGGCGGAGCAGAGCAGTAGCAGGAGGGATTGCCTCAGTCAGAGAAGTAGTCTGGAGTTGGCATGGAGACGGGGGCGGGGCTTTTAATCCGATTCTGAGTGGTGTTTAGTGATATTTAATTAAGAGCTGATTCAGAGCCGTAAGAGCCGGCTCTTTAATGGGAGCCGATTCAGAAGAGCCGATTCTCTGAGAAGAGCCGGAATTCCCATCACTAGTTTGGCTATTTCCGCCGGAGCTGAGAGCCGCTATGTGTGCAACGGTATTGTAAAGATTATTGCTCTGTGTCCGGGGGAGCCATCGCTGGATCCAGAAGGCTGAGCAGGACGGGGGGAGAATCTTTAGGTTCAAGAAGCTTCCTCCTCCTGAGGTAAGTACCCCCCAGGGGCTCTTTTTTTTCATTTTTTTTACAAATTCTCTTTAAAATAGCATTGCCACTTTTACCAATATTGCATTTATAAAAGGGAGACCATATTTTCCCAGGGGCTTCCCTCACCCTCCTCGACCCCACCTATCCAGCGCTGAGACCCTCTGAACATACTTAACAAGGGCATGTTGGCACAAATAGGGCCATCACTTGCACAGTAGCATGTCTTTTTCCTCTGTGCAGACCATACTTGTGGCTACGCAGTGTGGCAGCGTTAATACTTGGATGGGAGGGGCTAAACTGAGAAGAAGAAGAGCGTCCCTGGCATGCAGCAGTTGGGTGAAGGAGGATCACAGAAGCTTTTGGATCATCCAAACACTTCCTTCTACTGAGGTAAGTCACTTTTCACCTCTTCCTCTCAAGTTTTCTTCAGGCTGGTTCCACACATTGGGCTTGATTCAGTAAACCGTGATAACAGCACGGCCGCGCTAGCTTTTTCTCGTGCAATCGCGAATACTGCGAGCAAACATTCGCAATTGCGTGAGGAAATTCACGATTGCGGCCGTGCTATGAGTTATCACAGTTTAGTGAATCAAACCCATGGTGGGGTGCAATTTGCAAGCGGCAAAAGGGCTCACCGCAGCGCATGGCACCATTGCATGCAGATTTGTCCCTGCGGCAGATAGCGCTAACAAGGAAATCTGCATGCCCCCCTGAACGAGTATGCAAGTGACGTTAGAAGTCACTTGCGTCTGTCCCCTAAGTCATGTGCACACTTCCAGACAGTAAGTGCGACACGCAGTTTCGCCAGTATGCGTATGTGCAAGCTATAAATACTGTTGCGGTGCCAGTGACTCCAATGCAGTAGTGCAGCAAGTGGTACAACTCACACCACGTGGCAACACGCTGCAAAGTCTGCGACGCCAGTAGCAGTGTCGGCTGGGTACTAAGGCCTGTCTCACTGAAATCAATGGCCACTGTTACGGGGAAGCAGCAGGGAGGGTCAACGTGACCTCTTAGTGTGAAGTAGCCATAAGCCTCTTGCACACTTTAGAATATTGTCACCTGGCGGAGATCTTCTCACAATCCCCGGGGCGACAACTCATGACTGACAGGTCAACTATCATAGGGGCAACTTGAGCAATTGCTCCAGGACCCTGAGCCAGCTGCCAAGCCCCTCCCGGTCTACCCCTGCAGCATTTAGTCAGTGTAGTGACTCACCCGTCCTGGCTGGCGCACTCCTCCATTGGTCTGTGGTCCATCTTCATTCCCGCCAGCCACCTCTTCTCAGAGACCTGGTGGCATATTGCATAACATGCAAGATTAGTGCCTCCAGTAAAGCAAAGTTCCCATTATATGGAATTCAGGCAACTGGAAGTCTCAACTCACCGGCATGCCTGAAGGATAACAGGGACTTTAATCTGGGCTGGTTTTGGAGCTTTTAAGAGACTTACCGAGCCACCAGCGATGTCTAGCAGCCTTCCTGCATCACCTAGCGGCTTCAAGCTTCCGTGCATGCAAATCAGCATGTCATGTGACACAATGCGGGTCAGGTGACACTTTGGCTTCCCTGCACAGAGGAAGCCAGAAAACGCTAGGAGTCCACTAGGTGCAAGAGGAAGGATTCTAGACATCGCTGGAGGCTCGGTAAGAATTTAGAGTGGGGGAAAGAAGGGGGGGGGGGGGCTTTTTTAGCTGTTTGCTCAAGCAACCTGCAAGCACATGTATAGGGTATCAGGCAATCCCCGCTGTTGCCGGATACTCGGGACTCTGCTGTATATGAAACAGAGTGGCTCAGTGTTTTCTGTGTACACATCACAGACTGAAGCAGGCAGACTATGAGCCCTGTGTCACCAGTTCCTGCTCTCCATATACAGTGCGGGCACCACCGTGCCAGCCAGGGCCTGGTATATGCTCCCTTGATGTATAGGGGTGTCATTATGATAATGAAGCCCCTTTTTCAGCTAATCCAATTAGGAGGCCATGCCGACATATGATGGATTTCTAAGAATTTGCTTCTCATAATAATAAGCTGAGTGGGAGGAAACTGCCTTCTCTGCTCTGTAATAAACAGTGTCTATGTATCATTCTTGTTCTATTACTCATCAGAGATGATTAAACGGTGGCAGAGCGGAGCTGCCTTGTGCCCAGATCTGCCATTCCTGCCTCTGCTGCACATTCCTACAGCAACAGCCAGCCAGAGAGCCCAGCGCTTAAAGAGGAACCCTAACCCAGGATTGAACTTCATCCCAATCAGTAGCTGATACCACCTTTATTGGGAGAAATCTTTACCTTTTCTCAAATAGATCATTAGGGGGCTCTGTATGGCTGATATTGTGGTGAAACCCCTCCCACAGTGTGATGTCATGACCATGGCTCTGACAGTTTGCTGTCTGTGAACCTTTTTGCATTGTGGGAAATAATGGCTTTTTCCAACTGCCAAGCAAGCATATCTCCCTCTGTGCAATGAACATTCTGTACAGATCACCTGGCAGGACTATGAATGTCGCCACCAGTGATACATTTCAGAATGTAAATCAGGGAAAGGAAACATTTTATAATTGGCAAACATTAGCTAAATATACGGTAAATATATACTGTAAAAAATAAGCAATTTTATTCATTATGTCATTTTCACTACTGTTCCTCTTTAACCCTTTCCAGACCATGCTATTTGCAATCTACGTCCTGCTGGTGGCTGTGCAGCTCTGACAGGACGTAGATTTCAACATCGCCACTGCGCGCCGTTCCGCCCCAGCCCACTCGTCAGTATGACGGCAGAGCTCTGTGACCCGGTCAGGGGCCGATTTCATTGGCTTCTGAGCCCATGATCACTGTGAGCCAATCCTATTGGGTTACATTGATGATAGGGTCTAACCCACACACAGAGTTCTGCCGCCATAGTGACAGCAGAGAGGGGGCCCTGCCGCAATGGGAGAGCAGCGTGACCATATAGGTGCGGCGAATGGTCGGTAAGCCCCGTTTTGCAATACCAGCAGTCTCTGGTCCTTAAAGGACATCCGAGGTGAAAATCTGATGAGAAAAACAATTGTATCTACCCTCCTTCTCCTAAAAATAACTTTTTTAGATATCCCACAGTTGTATTTTATATTTAAATCTAGTTTTTATGTTTTTACTGTTTCATTGATTCTGCTCAATGACACCTTCATTGAAGTTGATGCTAGAGGAAAAATCTATGAATTATTGACCCTTTTTATCTCTTTCCTGCTCCCCAAAGCCATTTACTGACAGGAAAGTATTTTATGGCTGCAATTACTTATCAGTGAGGGTTATGCTTATAGTCTGACCCGGTCCCAACCCAGATAGAAACTGTCACTTGCATACCTGATGTTTAACTCTTTCGAGCAGAGGAAGAAAAAAGGGAACACGGCATAGTTATTTGTGTGCTAGGCACTGTACATACACGTCTATCTCATCATGTCACGTGTCACCTCGGTTGTCTAAGGGGCCAGAGACTGCTGCTATGGAAAGGGTTAAATGGTTCATTTCTGGGTGGCACAAGATCACCTCTGGCACAATGGAATTGCCGGCTATATAGAAAGTTTCTCCATTTTTTTCTTTGTTTATCTTCCCCCTCTGCATAAGACAAATGAAGCATATTTGAGATTTTTTTTTATTATAAATCTATTTGGTGCCTCAGAATTACAACTGAATGATCTCAGCAGAGTTTGGAAAACATTTGTAAGGAAGTGTACTCTTTTCTTTCTACCCCTATCTCAACTACTGCCATTTCTTGGTCTTTTTAGCTCAAAGGACTTATCACAGGCACAGCGGGTAAAGGTGCCCCATACACTAATGGATATCACCCAACATGGCTGCCGGATCGTAATTTTTATCAACTGTTGACCAAAATAGATAAAAGTTATCAATTGCACCAAATCCAGCACTGGGACCCTTCGGACATATTTGACGTCATTGTTGATGCAAACAGGAAGTATAGGCACTTGGGGGAAGGTATGAGCGAGAGAGGAAACGCTGATTGCTGTTGGCCCCCTCGGATCAGGTAAGTGATGTGGCTACAGCTACTTACATTACATACAGGGAGCAGACACCGGAGAGTGCAGGGACCCTCTTCTGCACGGGTGCAAAGGAAAAGAGGAAAACCTCCATACATGAACTGAAGCATGGTTGCAAAAACATATTCATCTAACCCGTGTCAAATATGTTCGAAGGGTCCCAGTGCTGGATTAGTGCGAGCCGGGGCGTAACTAGAAATCACTAGCCCCCCCTGCAACTTTGGATGGGGCTCCCTCTCAACCCCTTTCCTCCCCCCCCCCCCCCCCCCCCTCGCTTTCTGCACAGGTAAACTGAGAACCAATGTTATTCAATGAGCTAGTGCACACTTACATGTGTTTCCCCATGCAGATAAAAACAGACAGCAGTGAAGCACTACTCACATTTTCTCTATCAATTACATTAGCTTCTGTGATAATATGTGCATGTTTTCACACATACAGACACGCATGGTGTGCAGAAGACACATACAGAAAACAGACAGCTTATTACACTCACTCTGTCCATCTCTAATAGAGCAGAAGTGGCTCTGCAGACTTCTCCAGCCTCACTTCAGTACACAGCACTTGGGGAGGGGGTGGAGAGGTTGGGGGCTGGGCCTGTACACAAGACCTTGCTGCACACTGAATAGGGACTGTCTACAAATCTTTGTATGATTCCTTATCAGTGGCTGAGCAGGTGCAGTCATTAGAACAATTGTGCAGAAAGCAGAATGTGTTTTCTCTCTGTGCCCTTAGTTGTCAGTTTCTCAGAACAGGGAAAAGAAACTTCTCCCCCCCCCCCACAGGGCCCCCTGTGGCTTCTGGGCCCCCCTGCATTTGCATCCCTTGCAGGGTTTATTGTTACACCCCTGGGTGTGCGCGAGGAGGATGGGGGAAGCCTTCAGATTATTCAGACGCCTCACTCTACTGAGGTAGAGTGAGGTAAGTATCCTTTTTATTTCTTACAGGTATGCTTTAAGCCTGGCCACACTGACAGTCTCTTTCCTGTACCTGAAGTTTCATGGGAAGCGCACAGGCGCTTGTCCAGGCCAGGCTCAGAGGTTGGTCACACCCGGGTGACTGTACATTATGGATCAGCAGGGAGAGTAGTGAAGCATATATTCCTCACTGCCTAACGACGGCAAGCTCCAGTCAATAGAATGAATGAATTGTTGTAATTGGCGTAGTCTTTTCCCCAGTCAACATCTTTCAAAATGTAATGTCCAATACATACTCATTGGTATTTCAATAATGAATTAAGCCCATGGGGTCAATTTACAAACTTAATTAATGCTGTGAAGCCATCCAATAAGCCTCGCCATTCATCAGCCTGTGTATGAAAGGAATGCAAATGCGGCTTATTATACTGGCGGATTCAGCGGCGCAATATGACACAGATAAAGCAGATTGCGAGGTCGGGATTTATTGAAAGGACTGCTGTAGTGAAAATCCTGTTACCCTTATGGTCATTCGTGTAAGAGAAGCAGAATGGAATCCTCAACATGCTTTATGTCACGAAATGCTCGGGAATGCCACATTCTGATACCTGACAATTTTAAATCTATCAAGAGGGCTGCCAACAGGAACTGGGATCCCCCTTTCCATTTGGTCTCTTCCACTTCAAGACCTCTAACAGCCATGGCTTCACTGCAAACAGCTGCTGCCCTGTTAATTACTGCAGTGCAGTTAGCAGAAACCTTGTCAGGTGGAAGAGGCCAAGTGAACGACACCTGCTCTGGAGGGGAGACCCTCATTTGGGAGAGATGATGAGTTGGGATCGATTGACTGAATCTGTCAGAGATGCCATAATGTGGCCAACCAATCAATTTTGCCCGAATTGATGGAAACGACTGATCAGCCATGCTGGAAAATCTTAGTCGAAAGGGCTTGATTGGGTGTGTGGCAGTAACAGAGTATGGGCCAGTGCACACCAAAAACCGCTAGTGGAACCGCAAACGCTTAACGTTTTTTAAAGTTGTTTTTCAGAGTGATTCTAGGCATGTGCAAGGAGGTTTTCTAAACATTTCAAAGCGTGTTCCACTGCGCTCAATCAGTAGGTATATCCACATAAAGTCGTTAAGCCACCAATGAGTGCTGCTCCTGATTTACTCTGGGATAAGAGTAAGTATGCTGGTAAAACAGAAAAAGGAAGAGGAGAGGAGCGCTCTCTGGTGCATGCCTTGCGTTTTTTGGAGCGTTTTTGATATTCTGTTACAGTACAGGTGTAACTGAACAGCTATTGGAAACAAAAATGCTTGAAAAATAGCTCTGATCTAGCGCTTTTCTCCTATACTTAACATTGAGGCAGAATCACTTTAGAAATCAGCAAAAATGCTGCAGGAGCTGAGTTTGTGTTTGGGGAAAAAACGAATCGCTCTGGTGTGCACCATCCCATTCAAATACATTAGCCAAGCGCTTTTCAAACCACAAGCATTTTTTAAAATGCTCAGAACCGCTCTTGGTGTGCACCAGCCCTTAGATATCCAGAAATCGATTTCATGTTTTAGGGGATTGATGGACCCCCCGGATAGTCTACCTCCAAGTGTAAGTGTACTCCTAGGGCCAATGGTGAGTGGAGCAGACTCTCCTGTCATGAAGGCACGACTCCTCACCTCCTACTGTGTTTGGGGTCTTTTGAATCGTCATCGCCGGTCCTATAGAGCATTCCCATTCCTCTCGCGGCCCCCTTGTTCCAGCACTCTCTTTCCCCCCCCTCCCCCGTTAGCAGTCTTCAACCAATGAGTCAAAGACTGGGCTACCACGGGACACGAGCCCAAGTGCTCCCAAAGAAGGGTGGCTCCATACTGGCTCCATACTGCGCCTGCATGAGTACGCGCTCTCTCTCTCACACTATAGAGCCGTCTTTGGGAGCACTCGGGCTCCCGTAGACTTCCAAAGCCTCCCCAGCAGGATATTTTAATGGCTGTATCGGCACTGGAACAAGAGGACAGTGAGAAGAACAGGAAGGCTCTATAGACCAAGAGCCTTCCTTCTCCATAGGTAAGTATCTGATTTTTTTTGTTTATTCCCTTCAGTATTGCTTTAAGGCTACTTGCACACCAAGACGTTGCGTTAGGTGCTACGTTAAGGTCGCATAATGTGCACCTAACGCAAGGCCTGGTGCTCTTCGATGTGGACGTCAGAGTGAGCCGCGCTGTGCAGCTCACTCTGGCGTCCGTGATGCGTACTCTTGGACGCATGCGGCATCACGTGGTCCCGCCGGCCAATCGCCGCACAGAGCTCCAGGAAGTAAACACTGCACGTCACAACGTGCAGTGAATATTAATTAGCCATGTGCCTGGCCGCTCTCCCCAACATGACTGTGCATGTGCAGACAGTCTAACGTGGCTATAGCCGCTCTAACGCCGTAGCATGCTGCACTGTCGGCAGAACGTGCAGCGTTACATGTAACGCAATGTGGGCATTGTGAACAGCCCACTTGTGTTACATTGCTGTGTGTTGGGGGAGCGTTACAGGCTGCACTAACGTGCGCCTGTAACGTCCCTGTGTGCAAGAAGCCTAAATGGAACCTGAGGTGAGGGGGATATGGAGGCTGCCCTATTTATTTCCTTTTAAACAATACCAGTTGCCTGGGAAGTCCTCCATCCTGTGTCTCTAATACTTTTACCCATTTAACCATAGACTACAAGCAAGCATACAGCAGATCAGGTACTCTGAGACCTCGTTCCCATTGCGTTCCGATAGCGTGTCCGTTCGCGTTGGCAGTTTTTTGAGGCATTTGTTTTCTTTTCCCGGTGCTTGGGTGGGCGATGCGTTTTTGTTAAAAGCGCTTTTCTAAGCGCTTTTCCAGATCGACGCAAGTCAGGAAGTGAACTCTTTGACCCGGAAAAGAATAAATACAATGTATTTATTCTTAAAAACGCAAACGCAATCGCTGCACAAAGCCATTTTGTGAGCGTTATTCCTATACCTTCCATTCAGGGCAAATGGCCCTGAAAATGGTCATGCAGCACTTATGTCAACTGACCCAATATGAACGACACCATAGGAAAGCATGTTGTAGCCGCTTTAAGGGCGCTTTTGAAAAACGTCAGTGCTTAAAAAAGTGCAAAAGCGCCTCTAGTGTGAACGAGCTGGTGCACACCAAGAGCGGTTCTGAGCTTTTTTAAAAATGCTTGCGCTTTGAAAAGCACTTGGCTAATGTATTTGAATGGGATGGAGCACACCAGAGTGATTAGTTTTGTCCCCAAACGCAAGTCCTGCAGCATTTTTGCTGATTTCTGAGGCGATTCTGCCTCAATGTTAAGTATAGGAAAGTGGAAAATCGCTCTAAAAAGAGCTAGATCAGAGTGCTTTACTGTAACAAAATCGCCTTAAAAAATCACTTCAAAAAGCGATGAGCGTTTGCGATCACACTAGCGCTTTTTGGTGTGCACTGGCCCTGACTCAGATTTTACTGGATTAGCCATATGCTTGTTCCAGGGTTTTGACTCAGACACTACTTATGCCAGAAGATCAACAGGGCTGCCAGGCAACTGGCATTGTTTACAAGGAAATAAATATGGCAGCCTCCATATACCTCTCACTTGAGGCTCCCTTTAACTACTTCAAGACCGCCCCACGCCAATAGGCATGGAGCCGCGGCGGCAGCCCCAGGACCACCTAAAGCCGATTGGCGTAAGGTCCTTGGGGCGAGTTTGCAGGGGATGGTGTGTGCCGATACCGGCGCATCCCCGCTCTGATGGTGCTGCTAGGAGACTGTTTAACCTGTACAGCGCTGCAATCTACGGCTGTCCCCTCTGTGGGCTTGGAAGTGATCCGCTGTCATAGGCTGAAGCCTATGACAGCCGATCACACTGATTGGCTGGCGGGGGGAGGGAGGGGGGAAATAAAAACATTTAAAAAATAAACAGTAACATTTATTAAAAAAATGTTAACATAAATATTTGTAAATATTTGTGGGGGTTTAACACTGCGGTCCTCAAGTGGTTAAGCTCTGCACAGCCAGTCAGCCCTGTCACCGTCACTTACCGAGCCACATATGGCCACCCACTGTACGAGGCCTGTTGTCCTTACGTGAAAACCTTATGGCCACTTCTCTCGCAGCTGAATTCTGTTTGGAATCGAAAACTCAAAAGCCTCACGGTTCAGCTCCATTTTCCCAGGATTTACTATTAATCTGGTACCCTGGAAAAAAACATTAAAGGGCAATTCATTACGGAATAAAATGTCTTTACTATATTTTTTCTTTGCAGCTGTAAAATTTGGGATTAAATGTCAGCTTGAAAAAGTTCAGGAGAGTTTACCATGATCTGCACTTTGAGAGAGTAAGCATTAATTTTCCCGCAGACAATAAAACTTCCTCAGATCATCTTCTTCGCCCGCTTCCACAATGAGATACAATAAACCTTTTTCCCTTTGCTAACCTAAATCAGGCACAAATCATTTGGCAAAACATAGCTCTAATTCACCTACACTCAGGAAAGGCTAAGTCAAGATTTGCATTTTACTTCTGTGGCTTTGCTTATGTACCGCTAGTGTGATGTCCCCGGCTCAGGCAGCCAGCATTGCGCCAACATTTCCAAACCAGATACTATTAGGGTGGTGCATGCAGCTGTGCACCTATCACTCATGGCTTTCACCTAGCTGCTGAAAGGCATTCTGGGAGAGAGAGATAATGGGCTAAGGATACTGAAGACGGAATGGCAGTAACACACCACCACCATTATTTATTTATTGTATTTATAAAAGCGCCAACATATTACGCAGTGCACCATCTACCTGATGCAATGGGCACACGTCTCAGATTTCTTATATGAGAAAGAATACTTCATAAAGGGTTCTTTAAGCACCCCCCAAAAAGCAACTTACCTGAGGCGTCTTGCAGCCCCCTGGACTCATCCTGTGCCCGCTCTGTCCTTCTGCGTCCCTCCAGAAAGCACCAGCGACCCCCACAAAGCTTGCCGGTCGTGGCCAGTTGAAAGCTACTGCACGTGCATGGCCCTGAGCCACGGGCAACCTGATCACACTTGCCGGGAGCGTTCTGCGCATGCACAGTAGCGATCTTCCCATATTGTGCATGCGCAGAATGCTGTTGGCAATGGCAGCACATGGTGTGCGCATGGCAAGCCAGCTTGTGCTGTGGGAGTCACTGCTGCTGGCTGAAGGGTCGCGGAAGGACGCTGCAGGCACAGAATGACTCCAGGGCACTGCAAGAAGCCCAGGTAAGTTAAACTGCTTTTTTTTTTTAACTTAAGATTTCCTCTATGACAGGGATGTCAAACTCAAATATACAGGGGGCAAAATTAAAAACTAAAAGCAAATTTTCTTTACAATGCAATGTACCTTTTCTTCCATAGTCTAATGTAGGGGTGGGCCAATGTTTTGCCTCATGGGCCCCAAAGCAATCTTAGATGTGTTTCTTTCCAAATACACATAATGCAGCAGTGATTCCCCCAGAATACACATAATGTGGCAGCGTCTCCTCCAAAATACACATAATGCAGCAGTGTTTCCAAAGAATGCACATGAGGCAGTGTTCCCCCCAAAATTCACATAATGTGGCAGTTTTTCCCCAAAATACACATAATGGGGCAGTGTTACCCCCCAAATACACATAATGGGGCTGTGATTCACCTATAATGCACATAACTGGCAGAATTTACACCCCAAAATACAAATAAAAACATATAAGTCAGCATTTCCCCCTTAAAAACAAAACACATTAGGCAATGTTTTCCCCATAAAATGAGGCAGAATACACATAATGTGGCAGCGTCTCCTCCCAAAAAATCACATAATGTACCTACATTTCCCCAAAATACACATAATGCGGCAGCATTTCCCCAAAATACACATAATGTGGCAGCGTTTCCTCCAAAATACACATATTGTGGCAGCGTTTCCCCCAAAATACACATATTGTGGCAGCGTTTCCCCCAAAATACACATATTGTGGCAGCGTTTCCCCCAAAATACACATATTGTGGCAGCGTTTCCCCCAAAATACACATAATGTGGCAGCGTTTCCTCCAAAATACACATAATGCAGCAGCGTTTCCGAAGAATACACATAATGAGGCAGTGTTCCCCCCAAAATTCACATAATGTGGCAGTGTTTTCCCAAAATACACATAATGTGGCAGTATTTTCCCAAAATACACATATTGGGGCAGTGTTACCCCCCAAATACACATAATGTGGCTGCGATTCACCTAAAATGCACATAACTGGCAGCATTTACACCCAAAAATACAAATAAAAACATATAAGGCAGCATTTCCCCCTTAAAAACAAAACACATTAGGCAATGTTTTCCCCATAAAATGAGGCAGAGTTCCCCTTTAATGTTTCTTGTTTCCCTCCCAGATAGTACCTCCCAATATTCCTGGTGTCATTGGTGGCACATGGAAAAGACAACAATGTACTCACCTGACAGGTTACTCTTCTCTCGGCCTCCAGCATCGCTCCCTGATCTTCATTTCAGCAAGTCCAGCTGCAAATCTCCCGCAATGATAGGCAGTGCTATGGGAAAATGGTGGCTGGAGCCCAGCACTGGAGACACAAATAGACTTCAGTGTTGAGCTTCAGATGCCATTTTCCCGTAGCCCTTCACTGCCAGACTCCAGAGACTCCCAGAGATGTTGGGAGTAGGCTCAACAAGGTAGCAATAGAGCATGGCTTACACTTTATCACTCTGTATGGAGAGAGGTGGCTAGGCGAAAGGAGCGGATCTGCGCACAAGCTGTGGGCCAAATGTGATAAAAATACCTGAAAAAATTGGCGGGCCAAATTATATGGCACGGCCTGCAAGCAAAACTATTTTGGTAAAATATGTACCTCTACCACACTTTCGCTTATACCTCTACCACAGCTCAAGTCACACCCAGCCACACATCCACAAAGGTTCCAGTTATGCCCCCCCCCCTTATATCCTATCATGCTCCCATACCTCCAGTAATGACCCCAGCAACCTTCAGCTATGTCTCCAACACAATTACAGTCATTAACCTAACACCACATGTACAGCAATGCCCTCCATACCTCTAGTCACAACCTCACCACACCTACACTCATGTCTCCACAAGACCTCTGGTAATGCCCCCACCACATCTCCAATCACAAACCTACTCCTCCACTACAGTTCCACTTATCTTCTCACTACAACTTTAGTTGTGGCCCCACTTAACCTGCAGTAATATCCCCACCACACAACTCCATTAATTATCACGCCACACATACAGTACAGCTCTTCATTCCTCTAGTCACAACCTACCACACCTACACTCATGTCCCCACAACAACCTATTTCAATGCCATTACCACAGCTCCAGTCACAAACCACCACCGATCACCACACTTCCAGTGTGAACTTACATTGACAACCTACCTCCAGTCATGCCACTCTTTCAACTAAAGGACCACCATCAGGAAAAGTTATATACCTGGTGCTTCCTCCAGCCCCCTGCCTTTGGGCTGATCGGTCCCTTACCATTTTCCGAAAGCCGCCTGGATCCTCCGCTAGGCAGCTCAATAATTCCGCCAGTCGGGGCGTACCGCGCATGCGCAGCCTGGCCACACACCCTACCACCAGGAGAGTTCTGTGCCTGCACAGGACTATTCCGCAGCCACGGAACGCTCCCAGCTACAGGAGCGCACACGGCAGAACTGCACCTGCGCCGACTGGTGGAATTACTGGGCCACCTAGCGGAGAATCCAGGCGGCCTGGGAAGATGGCGAGGGACCGATCAGCCTGAAGACTGGAGGAAGCCCCGGATATGCATAATTTTTTTTCTTTTATCGGTCTCAGGTACACTTTAACTCTGTTGTGAATTATGAAACAGTGTGACCCTACTTAATACACATTAATTGGACCACCTGACTCCACCTCTGGAAAATATGCCTGGACTCAATTTGTACATAGTGACACAGCGCAAATGGCAACGCTATGTAGGAAAGGTGGTGATGATTAAAGGACAACCAAGGTGACATGATGAGATAGACATGTGTATGTACTGTATAGTGCCAAGTACACAAATAACTAAGCTGTGTTCCTTTTTTTCTTTCTCTGCCGGAAAACGTTATCATCAGTCATGGAAGTGACAGTTTCTGTCCAG
Organism: Hyperolius riggenbachi; assembly: GCF_040937935.1. Classification (NCBI taxonomy): domain Eukaryota; kingdom Metazoa; phylum Chordata; class Amphibia; order Anura; family Hyperoliidae; genus Hyperolius; species Hyperolius riggenbachi. Next base: position 272,378,684 of record NC_090652.1, on the reverse strand, counting down.
GCCAGGACCGGGTCGGACTGGGTCAGACTGTAGCATAACCCTCACTGATAAGTAATTACAGCCATAAAAGTTTCCTGTCAGTAAATGGCTTCTGAGAGCAGGAAAGAGATAAAAAAGAGTCAATAATTCTGATATACTTCAATGGAGGTGTCATTGATTGAGCAGAGACAATGAAAAAGTACAAACTTAACAAACTAGTTTTAAATATGAATTAAAACTGTCGTATCTAAAAAGTCATTTTTAGAAGGAGGAGGATAGACACAATTGTTTTTCTCATCAGTTTAGTTTTACCTCGGATGTCCTTTAAGTCACAGGATGATAGCATAACAGGCCACAGGAGGTCACATTGCTATAGGGGGGATTAGGATAGTCACATTTGTTATACAGTGCCATGCCCCCTTCCCCAAGCAGATGTTCCCCAACGTCACAGGGTGCACCATAAGCAAAATGAGAGGAGGGTGTGAACGCAGGGGTTGGGTCATCATGGTCTAGCCAGCCAGTGTGGTCCCCTATCCTTTCCTTTGCTCCATTCAAACACTGGGAAAAATGACTGGTTTTGCTAAGTGTGCATTAAAAGTTTATTTACACTAATATATTCCGCCACCTGCACTAAAGCTATCCCGGTATCCCCCAAAGCCTTCTTGCTCTACTCAGCAGTACCCCTGAACTTGTTAGCAATGACGTCATACTTGGGATCCCGTGCAGAAATCTGACATGGTTTGGAGGCGGGCTTTGGTTCATTGGGACACCCCTCATCGTGGCACTAAAGTTTAGTTATGGGGAAGACTTGTTGCACCCATCGCTCTCCCTCCCACTACATGTCATTGTGCTCAATGTACATCAAACCAACCAGCTTGTCGCTACCTCGGCCGTGTGAGATGCGCAGTTCTATTGTTACTTTGCAGCTGCTCGACTTTCTACCTCCAGTACTTTGCATTGCAATTGTAACGCCACGTGTCTGCGCGCGCTTCAGGAAAATAAAGCGATGCTGTGACAGAACGGGATGCAGGGTGTCACGTGACGCATCCATCTCTTTTCTTCCCCGTGTGAATGACACATGATAGTTACATTGTAACAAAAGCGCTGGAGATGCCGGGGATTGAACCCGGGACCTCACACATGCGAAGCGCGCGCTCTACCACTGAGCTACATCCCCCAGCTGACTGCGCCCTTCGTACCTATTGGATAGGAAGCGCTTCAGTCCGGCCACGTGTTCCCAAAGCTTTTCACTTTGTTCTGCCGTGTGATCCTTCCTTTTATTGTATCCTCCCATGTACTGCTCTTGTGACACACAACAGCGCACACGTGATAATAAACCTAGACACAGCAGCAGTCATATCTGCAGAAGATCCTACGTTTCCGTTACGTCTAGAATGTAATAAAGTAACGTTCTGCAGCACTTAGGAATAAAAATCAAAGCTACACAGGAGAAAAAAAAATCTTGCTTGCATTGGCCGGGAATCGAACCCGGGCCTCCCGCGTGGCAGGCGAGAATTCTACCACTGAACCACCAATGCTTCACATGAACTTAATCTGTACATAGCTCTGCTACTAGTTAGATTTTGTGTGTTTCATACATGAAATACTTCATTTCCTGTACTCCCCTGTTTGCCTTTGAGGAAGTTCTGTCCCTTTACTGCAGACAATGCGGTCCAGGTGAACCTCAATTCATTGCAAGCCTCAAGCAACACAAGCAGCTAGATCAGAGTGTTCCTAGAATCTTGCTAGCTATGATTTCTTTCAGCTATTCATAAAACCCAGCCTCTAAAACACAAAAAAATCATAGTGATGAAAGTTTATTTCATACAAATCTGTAGAGAAAAAAAAAAGTTAGATACTCACCATTGTAGCGCTCTGATCCTCAGTGCCCTCTCTGCTGGTCGTCAGGACCCTCTTTGTGGTGACACGCCCCTTCATGCATGGCCACACTGCGCAGGTGCCTGTAGCCTAGGTCCCACACCTGCGCAGAAGCACGTCACCACATGTGAACGCATGAGCATCTCCATGCTACTGTGCAAGTGTGGGCTGTACTTTGCATCTGCGCGAAACGGCCATAGTGTTAGATGGAGGGGAGGGTGGATGCAAGCAATGTTCAATATTAAAGAAAACCTGTAATGAAAAAAAGTGTCCCTGAGGGCTACTTACCTCGGCAGGGGGAAGCCTCTCCATCCTAATGAGGCTTCCCCCGTCTTCTTCACCTCAGGAGTCCAGCACTGGCAGCCGCTGAAATGAAAGAGAACATGTGGTCAGTGCTGGTGTGAGCATGCACACTAGTGGATTCCCACTTAAGGTGGCCACACACCATACAATTTTTTCAATATCTGTTCAATTTAAGAATTGCAATATATTTTTCTGACTGATTGTAAAATCTATTTAAAAAATATGACCAATGTACCACACACCTACGGTATGTTCAATTTTTCCCCAATTATGATATAAATGATTGGAAATGCTGAGAAAATTGCTTGGGTGTCTATATTAATAAATTGACAATCTAACACACACCATATAATCTTTAGAGAAATTGAAGAAAAATATCTTGCATTCCGGATAGATAAAAATCGGAAAAAAAAACGCGAAATCCGATCGGATTTTTCAGTCGAATGAAAAAAAAGCTTTAGATTTTTTCGGGAGATCCGATCGTTTTTTTTTCCGAATTGCCGTAAAATCGGATCATTTTATTGTATGGTGTGTGGCCACCTTTAGGCTTTGGCAGAAATAGCCAGGCCCGATCAGGTCCCATTTACTGCGCAGGAGAGAGGCGCCTGTGCATTAGAGCGGACCCGATCAGGCTCAACTATTTCAGGGGGGCGCTATTGTGCAACTGCGCACGCCGACACGCCCCCGACAAAGGAAATCTATGGGAAGAAGCCCCAGGTTTGTGAACACCCTTTGGTTAGTTCATCTCAGGTGTGCTTCAGTCATGTGACAATAGGTAAATATGACTTCCTAAATAATCTGATCTGTAATTCGGGGTGGAGAGAATTTGCTGATGGTTCGTAAAAAAAAAAAAAAAAAAAAAGATAAATTGTTGTTATGCACTTTTATAGCACTTCACAGAATACATTGAACAATTTAGGGCAAACCTGTAAGGTAGGTAAAAAAAATACTTACCCAAGAAGTGGGAAACATCTGGAACCCTTCAGCGGCTTCCCATATACTCCTCGACCCCACCACTGCAGGCCAGGACACGTTTCTATTCATGTGTGAGCGCAGCTGTACTGCGCATGTGTGAGTACAGTCCACGCCTCCACAGTAGCAGGAAGCTGCACACGCTTGGAGGGAAAAGCCATACACGAGTGGCTCTGTGCTATTGTGCAGGCGTGCACTGTACTCACACATGCCCCATAAGGCCAAGGTTGATCTGGGAAGCTCCTGGATTATCCAGAAGCTTCCCTTTTTTATTTTAAACCAAAACTGTGGTGGTAAAATAAAGTAGTACGGATACGGAACTTCAAACCGACACCAGAAGCTACATGCAGGCTGCAGCATTTTGAAAAAATGTGATCGACCGCAGTGCTTGTGCAATCCACAGTGCAATCGCATTGAGATGAACGATCCCATTCATGTCCATGCGGGATGCAGAGGATCCCAGCAGTAAACGACTAGGATGGTTGCGGACAGTTGCCTATGTGAACCAACCCTTAAGCTACAGTGGGATGCGAAAGTTTGGGCAACCTTGTTATTAGTCATGATTTGTTTTGTATACATTGTTTGTTGTTACGATAAAAATGTCAGTTAAATACATCATATAGGAGACACACACAGTGATATTTGAGAAGTGAAATGAAGTTTATTGGATTTACAGAAAGTGCGCAATAATTGTTTAAACAAAATTAGGCAGGTGCATACTTTGGGCACTGTTGTCATTTTATTGATTCCAAAACCTTTAGAACTAAATTATTGGAACTCAAATTGGCTTGGTAAGCTTTGTGACCTCTGATCTACATACACAGGTGAATCCAATTATGAGAAAGAGTATTTAAGGGGGTCAATTGTAAGTGTCTCTCCTCTTTTAATTTTCTCTGAAGAGTAGCAACATGGGGGTCTCAAAACAACTCTCAAATGACCTGAAGTCAAAGATTGTTCACCATCTTGGTTTAGGGGAAGTATACAGAAAGCTGTCTCAGAGATTTCAGCTGTCTGTTTCCACAGTTAGGAACATAATGAGGAAATGGAAGACCACAGGCTAAGTTCAAGTTAAGGCTTGAAGTGGCAGATCAAGAAAAATCTCAGATAAATAGAAACAACGAATGGTGAGAACAGTCAGAGTCAACCCACAGACCAACACCAAAGACCTACAACATCATCTTGCTGCAGATGGAGTCACTGTGCATTGTTCAACCATTCGGCACACTTTACACATGGAATTGTTTCATGCCTGAGTGATGCAGAGAAAGCATTTTATCTGCCCACAGCACATACAGAGCCGCTTGAGGTATGCTAAAGCACATTTGGACAAGCCAGCTTTGTTTTGGAATAAGGGGCTGTGGACTGATGAAACTAAAGTTGAGTTATTTGGGCATAACAAGAGGCTTTATGAATGGAGGAAAAAAAACACAGCATTCCAAGAAAAACACCTGCTACCTACAGTAAAATATGGTGGTGGTTCCATCATGCTATGGGGCTGTGTGGCCAGTGCAGGGAATGGGAATCTTGTCAAAGTTGAGGGATGCATGGATTCCACTCAGTATCAGCAGATTATGGAGACCAATCTCCAGGAATCAGTGACAGAGCTGAAGATATGTCGGGGCTGGATCTTTCAACAAGACAACAACCCTAAACCCTGCTTAAAATCCACTAAACCATTCATGCAGTGGAACAAGTACAATATTCTGGAATGGCCATCTCAGTCCCCAGACCTGAATATAATTCAAAATCTGTGGTGCAAGATAAAGAGAGCTGTTCATGCTCAGAAGTCATCAAACCTGAATGAACTAGAGATGTTTTGTAAAGAGGAATGGTCCAAAATACCTTCAACCAGAATCCAGACTCTCATTGAAGCCTACAGGAAGCGTTTAGAGGCTGTAATTTCTGCAAAAGGAGGATCTACTGAATATTGATTTTATTTCTTTTTTGTGGTGCCCAAATGTATGCACCTGCCTAATTTTGTTTAAACAATTATTGCACACTTTCTGTAAATCCAATAAACTTCATTTCACTTCTCAAATATGACTGTGTGGGTCTCCTATATGATATATTTAACTGACATTTTTTATCATAACAACCAATGATTTATACAGGAAAATCATGCCGATTAACAAGGCTGCCTAAACTTTCGCATCCCACTGTATATACTCATCTCGTGACCCAGGACAATGGATCTCAGCGACGTCCCACCACGACTAGCAATCCCTGATCCTGCTTCCAGCTGGCAGGTATGATCTGTCACATGACGGGTGCAAATGAGAATTCAAGCATTCGCGGTACTTTGAGTGGGAGCTGTCGGGGGAACTTAAAGATCCGAACCGCCGTGATGGTCATTATCGCCGTGCAGCACTAAGCGACATTTGCGTGATCACCTGCCTGTGCCCACATCATGAGATCACAAAAACGTCACTCAAAACATAACGGGATGTTGTCACGGGATGTTGTCTGGAAAATTGTGAGGTGGGTACAGGCCTTCACAGAAACAAGTTTCCACTTGAGAAATTATGGCTAGTGCCAGCTGTAGTTTCATTTACCCGTGGTGACATGTGACATGACGAGATAGACATGTGTATGTACACTGCCAAGCATACAAATAACTGTGTTGTGTGTATCCTTTTTTTCATTCTCTGCCTGAAAGAGTTAAACATCAGGTATGTAAGTGACAGTTCCTGTCTGACTCAGGACTGGGTCAGACTACAATGTGACCCTCACTGATAAGACATTACAACTATGAAACACTTTCCTAGCAGAAAATGGCTTCTGAGAGCATGAAAGAGATAAAAAAGGTCAATAGTTCATAGATTTTAGCTCTGACATACTTCAATGAATATGTCATTGAGTAAAGACAATAAAACAGTAAAAACTTAAAAAGTAGATTTACATATGAAATAAAACTGTGGAATATCTTAAAAAGTCATTCTTAGGAGAAGGAGGATAGATACAATTGTTTATTTCATTCGTTTATTTTCACCTCGGGTATACTTTAAAACAAAACAACAAACAACCGTCAAAAAAAAAAAAAAAAAAACAGTAAAAAACAAAAACAATTATTTCTCCTGTCTGCCATTAGTGCTTTCCTCAGCAGTAAATAACAATATAGATAAAAGTCCTGTATAGCTGCTGCCTCCACCGCCGCCAGCCTGAGGGGATGCGAGTGCGAGCCACAGATCAGTAGATGAAACTGACACACGACTGCATGTTGTATACAAACTACCAGATAATATCTTATTGATCTCTGGGGCCTCTGACACGCTCCCAAAGGCAAGTTATTATATATTGTGATTATGAATCAATCACCTAACAGTGGTTCTGGCACCCCTCTCAAAGTATTAAAAAGAAACAACGACGCGGGAATCCATAAACTGTTTTCCTAAAGCAATAAAATAGAGTCCTGGGTGAAACGAGCGCCGGATCAAGGGACCCGCGGGGAGGGAAGCAAGTTCTGCTCTCACAACGTAACCTTTAAAGGGAACCTGTTCTACATGTACTGTAAATGTGTTTATTTAGATATCTTATAGCCGTGGCTTCTCCCAGCAGGACACAGACAATGCACAGAATCACAGGATCAGGACGATGTATGGCCCTGATAATTCCAATGCTGGAAATAGAACGAGGGCAAGAAGCACAATTCTAAACAGACAGAAGCTGGGAAACACTCTGTGTCATGAGTAAGATACATTTCATTGCACTGCTTAACCTCCTGCCGACCGTGTCACGCCGATGGGCGTAAAGTCCTGGGGCCAGCTAATGCAGGAGATCGCGCGCAGGCTGCGCGCATCTCCTGCTTGGGGGGGGGGGGCGGAGCTCCACCCCGCCTTCAGTCTCCGGCAATCGCCGCTCAGGAGACTGTTAGATGGTGTGATCGCCGTCTATTTACATGTACAGCGCTGCGATCGACAGCAGTGCTGTACTGGGGACAGCCGTGTGACACAGCTGTCCCCCTGTGGGACAAGAGAGCGATCGGCTCTCATAGGCAGAAGCCCATGACAGCCGATCGCCATGATTGGTCGGCTGGGCGGAGGGAGGGATTTTAAAAAAAAAATAAAAATAGGCAAAAATAATGAAAAAATATAACATAAATATAAAAAAAAAATAAACAACTGGGGGGCGATCAGACCCCACCAACAGAGAGCTCTGTTAGTGGGGAGAAAGGGGGGGGGGGGAATCACTTGTGTGCAGAGTTGTGCGGCCCTGCAGCTTAGCCTTAAAGCTGCAGTGGCCCGTTTTACTAAAAATGGCCTGGTCACTAGGGGGGTATAGCACTGCGGTCCTCAAGAGGTTAAAGGAAATCTGAAGTGAAGATAAACTTATGATATAATGATTTGTATGTGTAGTACAGATAAGGAATAGAACATTAGTAGCACAGATATGAGTATCATATTGTTTCCAGTGCTGGAAGAGTTAAGAAACTTCAGTTGTTATTTATGCAAAAGAGCTTCTCTGAGCTCTTAGACCCTACTTGGTTTGGTGACAGTGCTGTTTTCTGAAGCACTTATCTCAACCTGTCTTTCACTGTTTCTTGTTTGTTGAAGGAATTTTATGCCATAAAGTTCAAAGGGCCATTAGCTCTGCTCTGTTTCATCATTTAAAATACAGAGGCCCATATGAAATTCACTTTTTCACCTGAGTTTTCTCCTAGATGATATTTTCATAACTTATAAATAAAGTGCATTTTTAAACAGGGGCAAGCAAGAAAATACTCAAATATACATACTGTATACAGTACATATACAGTATATACCTGCATATATTGTATATATACTTTTTCAACTTATCAACTTATTTTACTTTTTCAACTTATTTTAAATACAAGATGAAAATGTAACTCCTAGGAGAAAACTCAGGAAAAAAGTGAATTGCAAATGGGCCCAGAGTGTAATTTGAAAACTGCAAATATTAGAGAATGATGCAGTGTTATAGAAAAATAGCTATACAACTGAAAAAAATATGAGACTCTTTTCTTTGCTACTAGTATTCTATTAATTATCTGTACTACACATACAATTCATTATATCATAAGTTTTCTTTTCAGTTGCAGCGTCACTTTAAAGGACCATTATCTCAAAAAAAAAAAAGTAAAATTTAAAATATATGTAAACACATACAAATAAGAAATATATTTTTCCAGAGTAAAATAAGCCATACATTACTTTTTTCCTATGTCTCTGTCACTTATAGTAGGTAGTAGAAATCTGACATTACTAACAGGTTTTGGACTAGTCCATCTCTCCATAGGGGATTCTCATCATGGCCTTTATTCTTTATAAAGACACTCCCTGAAAAGGATTTATACAATGATAGAAGAGAAGGGAAATCTTGCGCTTCTGGGCACCAGGGATGTGTGGGCAAAAGGACTTGGTTTCACATAGCTGGCTGGTCATTCATGCCTGGCTGAAAGGCATTCTTGTATAAAAACAGAAAAAATGGGAAAACGGAGGAGCGCTCCATAGTGTAAAAACAGATTTATTAGGTTAAAATGCGCATAAAACAATTGCACGTACTAGAGAGTAGATGCATACAAGCATATCAAATGGAACCCTGGGGCGCCGCCTTCTACGTCCTCCGTGGCCTGCGGGGGTCGTTGTCCTGGTGGAAAAGACGGGGGGTGGGGGGGGGGTGGTGGCTAGCCCAAGGAACTTGTGCGTGCTGGCAGCGTCACAACGCGTTTCGGCGAATCCTCGCCTTCATCAGGTTACCTGATGAAGGCGAGGATTTGCCGAAACGCGTTGTGACGCTGCCAGCACGCACAAGTTCCCTGGGCTAGCCACCCCCCATCCTTTCCACCAGGACAACGACCCCCGCAGGCCACGGAGGACGTAGCAGGCGGCGCCCCAGGGTTCCATTTGATATGCTTGTATGCATCTACTCTCGTACGTGCAATTGTTTTATGCGCATTTTAACCTAATAAATCTGTTTTTACACTATGGAGCGCTTGTAACGATGGGTGTCAGCAACCAGAGAGAGAATCTGATTCTTGGCGATCTGCAGTATCCCCAAGAATACAGATATACCTGATTATTGGGGATCTGCAGAATCGCCAATAATCAAATATGTCTAACCTCTAGACACCTGAGTGTGTAAGTATTTTGGTGCAACAGTAACCTTTGGACCACCGGGGTAGCAGGTGGTCCAATAAGTAGAGAAGACCCTACTGCAGTCAAGGACACCTGGAGAGGGAGTCCCTGACTGATAAGGAGCAGTGTCCCCTCTGTAGAGCAGGGGACCCCTGCGGAAAGGCTGGACACCATGCGGGGGGTGACAGCCAGAAGGTCAGACAGGCCGGGTCGGCAACAGAGTATCAGATATACAAAGTACCAAATCAGAGATCAGAAGAATAGTCAGGAAAGCTACAGGTCATAACAGATATCAGTACAAGGCATAGTCTGAGGTGTGAGGTCCGTGATCTCAACACCCTGGAACTATGCTAGAGAATAACACAGATGATATACAGTATTCCTAGTCTGGGGTGTGAGGGCCGTGATCTCAACACCCTAGAACTATGCTAGAGAATAACACAGATGATATACAGTATTCCTAGTCTGGGGTGTGAGGGCCGTGATCTCAACACCCTGGAACTATGCTAGAGAATAACACAGATGATATACAGTATTCCTAGTCTGGGGTGTGAGGGCCGTGATCTCAACACCCTGGAACTATGCTAGAGAATAACACAGATGATAAACAGTAACTGGCTAAGTGTGGATTCCCAGGTCCTCCTGGTTCCACCACACTGAAGGATCTGACTAAGGTCTGAGTGCTAACACATAGGCATTCGCAACGCCAGACAACCAGCAACTGAACAGCAGGAGATATATATAGTAAAGCGCCCCACAGCGCCGCCCAGCTCCCATCAACCAATCACTTACTGAGCAGGGATCAGCTGACCGCCCTGATCAGCTGATCTTCCTCCTATTGGTATAAAGAGCTTGTCTTGCAGCGCGCGCGCGTAGCTCTCCATCTGTGTGCACTACTAGGTCCAGACAGCCCAGACACATGTTGCTGCGGGGAAACCGCCGCACTGGACGCGGAATCCGCCGCCTTACCGTCAGAACACGCGGCGGCCCCCACGCCATTCCTCCCATGTGCACCACCAGTTCCAGACAACCCATCCGCATGCTGACGCGGACAAAGCGCCGCATCATAAGGCGCGGAATCAGCCGCCTTACTGTCAGAACATGCGGCATATTTTCCGCTATTCATCACAGCGCTCCTCCGTTTTCCCATTTATACAATGATGCTGGCCAGCCTCCCTGTTCACTGTACACTTTTTTTGGCAGTTGGACAGAGCAACTACCATTCACTAAGTACTATTGAAAGTAAAAAAAACCCTGATAACCTCCCATGAGGACGTGGGTTAGTTGAAAACCTGTCAGTTCTGTCAGATTTCTACTACCTACTGTAAGTGACAGCAACGTAAGAGTAAAGTAATTTATGGCTGGTTTTATTCTGGAAGAATTGCACTTATTTGTATGTGTTTACATGTTTTAAATTTTAATATTTCCGTGATAGTGGTCTTTTACGAAATTGCTGCTATTAAATGGAGTTTCTAGAATGATGACCGAATAAATAGATTTTTATGAAACAATGGGGTATAGTCACAAACCTCCATAAAATGTACATGCACAGAGGGCGTGCATAAAGTTTAGCAGGGTGTTACGTAATCTATGTAGTGTGCTAAGCAAATTGCGTGACACATCAAACATGCAATGCCTATGTTACCTCTAATAAAGGGGCATACAAACTTTTTAGTCCAAGAGCCACATCACCGTTCTTAACTACCTGCGGACCGAGCGAGTATGAATCTACGGCGGGCAGGGGGCGCTGCGGTTCTGACCGGACGTAAACTCTACGTCCCATTGACCGCCCGCCCCCGCCGCAATGTGATGCCCTGCCGCCTCTATGACGGCAGAGCGCTGTGCGCCGGGCAGGAGCCGTTTTCATTGCCTCCTGGCCCTGTCATTACTGTAAGCCGTTCCCACTGGCTTACATTGAGTGACAGGGTAGGGAGCCAATGAAAGCGGCTCCTGACCGGCGCACAGCGCTCTGCCGTCATAGCGACGGCAGAGAGAGCAGCCTGCGGCGGGGATAGAGTGGGGTGTCCGGCGGGAGCGGCAAATTATTGTGGCGATTCGTTGGGAAGCGGCGGTTTGCTGGACCAGCACCCTCTGGTCCTTAAGGGGGCAGAGGGTACTGGTCCCGAAGGGGTTAAGAGTGCTAGGGGGCCGAACTAGCAAAAAGTAAACACAATTTTTGCTGACTACTGTTAGGACCACTATGCCTGTGACATTTTGTCAAATAAAACCTTTCCATAGGAAATAACCCATTTACCATGTGCAGATAGCACAGTGGCAGCTGCTAATCAGTGGCTGCTACTGCTGCTGGCACGGTGGCAGCTGCTAATCAGTGGCTCTTACTGCTGCTGGCACAGTGGCGGCTGCTAATCAGTGGCTGTTACTGCTGCTGGCACGGTGGCAGTTGCTAATCAGTGGAGGTTACAGCTGCTGGCACGGTGGCAGCTGCTAATCAGTGGCTGTTACTGCTGCTGGCACAGTGGCAGCTGCTAATCAGTGGCTGTTACTGCTGCTGGCACAGTGGCAGCTGCTAATCAGTGACTGTTATTGCTGCTGGCACGGTGGCAGCTGCTAATCAGTGGCTGTTACTGCTGCTGGCACAGTGGCAGCTGCTAATCAGTGGCTGTTACTGCTGCTGGCACAGTGGCAGCTGCTAATCAGTGACTGTTATTGCTGCTGGCACGGTGGCAGCTGCTAATCAGTGGCTGTTACTGCTGCTGGCACAGTGGCAGCTGCTAATCAGTGGATGTTACTGCTGTTGGCACAGTGGCGGCTGCTAATCTGTGGCTGTTACTGCTGCTGGCACGGAAAACCGCTGGGCTAATGTTAGTCAATGGGATAGTGCACACCAGAGTGGCTCGTTTTTTCCCCCAAACGCAAACACGGGTCCTGCAGCATTTTTGAGATTTCTGAGGCGTTTCTGCCTGTAAAGTATAAGTGGAAAACTGATCTGAAAAACGCTAGATTATATCGGTTTTCCAAGCATTTTTGTTATAGAAGCTGTTCAGTTACAGCTTTACTGTAACAAAATATAAAATCTGCTACACAAAAATGCTCCAAAAAACGCTAGGCATGTTTAGAAAATATCTCTAAACATGCCTAAAATCGCTCTGAAAAACAGCTTCAAAAACCGCTAGCTGTTTTTGGTGTGCACCAGCCCTTACTGCTGCTGGCACAGTGGTGGCTGCTAATCAGTGGATATTACTGCTGCTGGTATAGTGGCGGCTGCTAATCAGTGGCTGTTACTGCTGCTGGCACAGTGGTGGCTGCTAATCAGTGGCTGTTACTGCTGCTGGCACAGTGGTGGCTGCTAATCAGTGGCTGTTACTGCTGCTGGTATAGTGGCGGCTGCTAATCAGTGGATATTACTGCTGCTGGCATAGTGGTGGCTGCTAATCAGTGGCTGTTACTGCTGCTGGCACAGTGGCGGCTGCTAACCAGTGGCTGTTACTGCTGCTGGCACAGTGGCGGCTGCTAACCAGTGGCTGTTACTTCTGCTGGCATATTGGCAGCTCCTAATCAGTGGCTGTTACTGCTGCTGGCACAGTGGTGGCTGCTAATCAGTGGCTGTTACTGCTGCTGGCACAGTGGCAGCTGCTAATCAGTGGCTGTTACTGCTGCTGGCATAGTGGCGGCTGCTAGTCTGTGGCTGTTACCGTTGATGACACAGTGCCAGATTCTAATCAGTGGCTATTACTGCTGCTGGCACAGTGGTGGCTGCTAATCAGTGGCTATTACAGTTGCTAGCACTGTGGCGGCTGCTAAGCACTGGCTGTTACTGCTGCTGGCATAGTGGTGGCTGCTAATCAGTGGCTGTTACTGCTGCTGGCATAGTGGTGTCTGCTAATCAGTGGCTGTTACTGCTGCCGGCATAGTTGTGGCTGCGAATCAGTGGCTATTACTGCTTCTGACACAGTGGCAGCTGCCAATCAGTAGCTGTTAATGCTGCTGGCACAGTGGCAGCTGCTTATCAGTGGCTGTCACTGCTGCTGGCATAGTGCCAGCTGCTAATCAGAGGCTGCTATAGTGGTGGCTGATAACTTTCAGGCAATTCATTTAACCTGTTTACAATTGCAGGCAAACTGCAGCAAGCACTACGTTTTCAATTGGGTTAAAGTACACCTGACCCGGTGTCCCCTCCCCTTAAACTTTTAATAATGTTTTACCATCACAGCACAATCCTCCCCCCTCCAGTACCCCCTGTGGACCCCGTTCTGCTCAGTCGTAGTCTTCGACTGAGGCAGAACGTAGAATATGAGTGGGGAGGAAGTGACAGCTTTTCCTCCTCGCTGTGCGTCCATAATTCCGCCCCCTCGACCTGCCGCTTTAGTTCCGTATCTGATTCATTGCACACAGCATGCAGGGGAGCTGCGCTGTGTGTGGGCTTGTGATAATTGAGGTTGGATATCCTTCCGACCTTAGTTACTACAAGTCCGCACACAGTGCAGCTACCCTGCGCGCTGTGTGCAATGAATCAGATACAGAACTAAAACGGGAGGTGGAGGGGGCGGAGTTATGGACGCACAGCGGGGAGGAAGAACTGTCACTTCCTCCCCGCTTATAATTATTGCCAGAACGGGGCCACTGGGGGCGCTGGAGGGAGGATGATGGTGCTGTGTGGTGTGACAAAGTCACAGCACCAGCAATAAAACAATTTTAAAAGTATATACAACTAGGTCAGGGGTACTTTAAGGATTGCACCACTCTGTACAGTGCACCGTGGTTACTATGTTTACCACTGTTTCACTGCGATCATCAGAATGCATGCACTTTGAAAATTGGACTGAAGGGCATACAGTGTGGAAGCACCCTAATGCCGCGTACATTCTGTTTCACCACCCAGTCACTTTGGCGCAAGGTGAGCTGAATAATGGTTCACTATGCTGCCGCTGAGATTCTGGGCATCACTACTATTAGCGTTGGGCTCACGAGTCCCTCTGCGTTACAAACGTCTTGCATGCGTCCCTTGGGACGCGTTGCAAGACTCACTACCACGCACTTCCTTCTTCAAGCTGGAACTAGGAAGTGTGCGGTAGTGAGTCTTGTAACGCATCCTATAGGACGCTTGCAAGACGTTTGGAACGCAGAGAAGGCGAAGGACCTATGGGTAACTAACCCCCCTCTCCCAGCTGCACAGCTGAGGCAATTAAGCCTCATTTGAATCACAAATTCGAGTCCTTAGGGAGCTGTGAGCCCAACTCTGATTACTATTCCCCCTCTGAGTCGTAGCAACTTGGCGGGAGAAGTACTTCGGGGTCCGGCAATAGCCAGAACGCTGAATTATGGCTATACTATAACACTATACACTATAACATTGTGGCAACAGCAGCGGCCAGTTCAGGCGCTATGTGGCACCTGCCGTATGCCAAGAAGCCCTTTCTCGCTAATGCCTCCCTTCTTGGTAGTAGGGCCGTACAGTATACAGCTTTACTAGTTATGCAGAGCAGGCTGATCGAACTAATGAGGCTCTGCCCAGCCCAGTGAGTGGTAAAAGCTTGGCTCAGTTTTCCAGATTGGAAGCCCAGCCACACCCTCCTCCATCCCTGCTATCTCCCTTGACTCCGTGCCACAGTTCCTCCCACCTCTGTCATCCCGTCTATAACCCTGTCCCTCCACCTAGTGATGTCATTGCCTGGACTCTACACCAGTACGGAGGCCATACAGTAATAAAACAGGGCAGGTGAAAAAGTTGAGTCATAGCTGGTTCAAGATCCAACTTTGATTACTTTCAGGGCTCAACAGATCCCTGTTTCAGAAAGCTGTCAGTGCTGCCTAAGTAGTAAGGAATGTACAGTATACTGCACATTACTACCAGATATGGAAGCTGTGACCCACTACAGGCCAGAGTCTTTTAAAAACAATTTGATACTTACCTAAATAATGGGAAGTGTCTGGAGAGTCCAGAGGCTTCTCCGACCCTCCAGCAGCCCAGTGTTCCAGCGCTGAGTTCCTCTAAACATATTTAACAAGAGCTTGTTAAATATGATTCTTGCAGCCGTGTCCTATGAATGAGCTCATCCATACTGGGCATGTGCGACTAAGGTTGCCGCATACTGAGTAGAATGTAGCCGCTCATGTATGGCTGTTTGCCTCCGTGCAGAAGTACTACATTCTACTGGGCATGTGCAGACCTTTTAGGTGCATGCCCAGTATTGATATGCTTGTACAAGATGGGAGTGGGCTACTAGAAGGAGAGGGTCCCTGACAGCAGCGGTGGGCTCGATAAGGATCTTGTAAGCCTCCGAATCCCCCAGAAGGCTTCCCACTACCAAAGTAAGTACAGCAAGAGCCCCAGTATCCGGCACAGGTGGGGATTGCCTGATACATGTGCTTACCGGTTGCTTGAACCGTCGTTAAATAACATAAACCCCCCCCCCTCCCCACCCGAGCAGCAGGAACTACTCACCGACATCCAGGAGGCGTTTTCTATGCATTCTGCAGCTCCCAGTGGCTTTCTGGCGCCCTCGGTGTACAGCTCACGGAGTGTCACCTGACCCGCATCAGCTCATGTGACATGCTGGAACCCATGCATGGATGCCGGAAAGCTGCTGGGAGCTGCAGAATGCATAGGCGATGGCACCTGAACCCTAAAGAGACTTCCCCCTTTCTCCTCACCAGAGGGGATCCAGCGCTGGCTACCCCAAAAATTCCCTTGTTGAGGAACATCGGCAGTGCATGGGTAATGTATAAACGGGGGGATCGGGGAGGATCCCAGGCAATCGGGGGTGCCGGATACCTGTACTAGCTAGCCTAGTGCTAGCTAAAGGTTTTGCAGCCATGTGATCAAATTAATTAATCCTGGGGGACTCCTGAGGCCAGTGAGCGGTATGCCCGACATTAGTGAGCGGTATGCCGACATGTTGTTGGGCATACCGCTAAGGAGGTTAAAAAGGAACTTCAGTGAAAATAATGTAATCAAAAAAGTGCTTCATTTTTACAATAATTATGTATAAATGATTTAGTCAGTGTTTGTCCATTGTAAAATATATCCTCTCCCTGATTTACATTCTGACATTTACCACATGGTGACATTTTTACTGCTGGCAGGTGATGTCACAAAGTAGCTGCTGCTTGCTTTTTTGGCACTTGGACCCAGCAGTAAACAGTTGTTATTTCCCACAATGCAATGAGGTTCAAAAGCTCTTCCCAATGTAATGCTATGGGTTTTTTTTTTTTACAAAACCTCATTGCTCCAGTGTGCACAGACACATAGGATAACATTAGCAGCAGATTTAAAAACTCAAAACGCTCAGAAAAACTCCTCTGGTGTGCAACAGGCCAGACAGGAAACTGTCCTGACATCACACTATGGGAGGGTTTCACCACAAAATCAGCCATACAGAGTCCCCTGATGATCCGTTTGTGAAAAGGAATAGATTTCTCATGTACAAGGGGGTATCAGCTACTGATTGGGATGAAGTTCAATTCTTGGTCATGGTTTCTCTTTAAATTAGTATTCCACCCACAACATTTGAAAGAATTGGCAGAGGTAAGGTAGTATGTGTTTATGCATACCTGATCAGTGGCTGTCACTGGATAAATGAAAGAAAGGCATGAGGCACTGTTCCCACTTGCGCCGGATCACTTGCGGTCAGTAGGAGCCGACAGTGTGGTGTCCCCTCCGATGGTCTGCTGTGGTCTGGCTGGTGCCTGGGGCAGATGCCCATAGGCTATATGGAAAACGCATCTGCTTTTCCGAGATTATCGCGGACCGCACAGAAGTGCAGCCCGCTTACTGCAACAGCAGGGCCGGTTTAAGCAACAATGGGGCCCCAGGGCAAAATAAACCTGGGGGGCCCCCCCAACAGATACCCCGGAGCAAAAATTGGCATTAAGGGACCTTTTTTGCAGCTGGTATAGTCAGGGTTTGAAGCCCCAATCGGTCGGAGCTCCACATTCTGGCTACCCCAGCCTGCATGGGGGACAAGGGGTTAAAAAGTTTCAGGAGGGGGGACCCCAAATAATAAAAAAAAAAAAATCCCACACTCTAAACATAAAAAAAAATTGGGAAAATAGGAAAAAAAATGCCAGGAATCTTCATACAGCCATATTGCGGCTGTATAGCGATCCCTGGCCAAAGCGCTGCGGCTGCGTATGGACCCCCTGGAAACCCCGTCAGGAAATGTATTGCTCTTTCTTTTGATGCCTGTAAAATTACACTACTGTTAGGTTTGCTACTAAAAGTGACATTTACCGCATGTAAAAGTATACTTTTTTCCTTCAAAACTTTAAAATCGATTTTCTCAAAAACTATAAGGTCTTTTTGAAAAATTGTTTTTTCCTCTTATTCCCAATGATCTCCTTAACATATCCTGAAAATTTAGGGTTTCTAGAATTTAAGCTGGATTTGCTATTAACCATTGAAGTCGGCTGTTTTTTTAAATGTGTATCTTTTTTCCTTTGAAACTTTAAAATCGATTTTCTCAAAAACTATAAGGTCAATTTGAATTTTTTTTCCCTCTTGTAGCCACTGGGGGCCCCTACAAGCTCTGGGGCCCTGGGGCAGCTGCCTCCTTTGCCTCTATGGTAGCGCCGGCCCTGTGTGAAACAGATCCAATGCATACATTGCAGGCTGACAAATGTTCCTCCTACTGTATAAATAACTCCTGTATAGGAGCCGTTCACTGTCAGTTTTGCGATTAACAAAAGAACAGACGAAAAATGTCCGTTCTCAGCTCAAGTGGGAACCCAGCCTAATGCTGGGAATACACGGTTCGTTTTTGCCTTCGTTTAAACCTTCGTTTCGATTGTGCCTTTTGTCCTTTTCGATCCCGAAATAATCAGTCATACGGTTAATATCACCACCCACGGTTTCGTTTTTTTTTCCGATTCTGATGGTTTCGTTTTTCCAATGATCGAAGGCTGCAAAGAAACGAAACGAAAATCCCTTTTTACAGGGACGGACTAGCATAAACGAATATATAATCGATCTGAACAGCCATCAAGCCTACCAATGGCTCGATTAGATGGATAAAGAGAGATAATATCAAACATGTTCGATCACTAGTCGTTCGTTTTTGGGGTCTATTAATCGAAACTATAATGAGATTATGACTATTTTCACATACGTTTTCAACACTCGATTCGTTTACCGAACGAATCGAAGGTTTAAACGAAGGCAAAAACGAACCGTGTATTCCCAGCATAAGAGGCAGGCAAATGAATAGATAGGCATAAAAATGTTATAAAGAAGATAGACTTACCTCCATACAAAGTCAAGAGACCAGGTAAGTAGGATATTGTTCATCGGCACAAACAACATTGTGTCTCGGTTCACGTTTCTTAAGGTAATTAGTGCCTAAGGAAACCATAATAATACAATGTATCAATGATAAACAATAACAAATACACATTTAAATTATAAATTGTCCAAGGGGCTTCTAAAAATGTGGTGTAATAAAGCTTTGCAGCTTCTGGCTGGTCCATTTATCCACACTTCTACAAATTCGTAGTTAGCAACACAATCTGCTGGCCCATTGTTGAAATCCAACAATCTCTTCACTGGTTTCAAAACACTGGTGTGCAAACCACTGCCATTTCACTGAACATGAACTCTGCTGCTCAAACCACTGCCTTCCAGTGTGTGGTAAATTGGTAGACACCTATAGTGCAGGTTCTATTTTTACAGTTGTATTTCATAGAATTATGTAAAAATGCAGTTAAAAATACATGGCAATTTTGCAATAAGGCTTTTTTTTTGTAATATACTGTAATTAATAGACACGTGTGCATCAGATCACTAGTGGCTTTTTTTTCACTGCCCAACATCCTGCACCCCTCTCCACACTCCAGCTCTACTCTTCTATTGGTTGACATGTCAGTGATTCAGTCCACGTCATTGGGTAACCGAGCTCCCAGTCACAGCCTTACTATTGCTGATTGGAGGAGAGGCATGGCCATCACAGTCACAGACTTACTGGGTATATGGCTGTGGGGGGCAGCAAAGAAATGTGGCGGTATGCAGGGACTCGAGGGATGCATTATGGGAGGGAGATGAGTCCTGACCCCTCTAATCTGACCGTAAAGAACCACTATCGCGAAAGTCGTAAAACTTAAAATGCATGTAAACACATTCAAATAAGAAGTACATTTTTTCCAGATTAACATGAGCCATAAATTACTTTTCTCCTATGTTGCTCTCACTTACAGTAGGTAGTAGAAATCTGACAGAACCAACAGGTTTTGCAGTAGCCCATCTCCTCATGGAGGATTTTCAGGGGTTTATTTATTTTCAGAAGCACTTAGCGAATGGCAGTTGCTCCGTCCAACTGCCAAAAACGTGTAAAATGAGCAGGGAGGCTGGCTAGCATCTTTATATATGGTAAATCCTTTTCAGGTAGAGTCTTTATAAAGAATAAAGGCCATACGGAGAATCCCCCATGAAGAGATGGACTAACACAAAACCTGTCAGTTTTGTCAGATTTCTACTACTCACTGTAAGTGACGGCAACATAGGAGAAAGGTAATTTATGGCTCATTTTACTCTGGAAGAAATGTACTTATTATTTGTATATGTTTACATGTATTTTAAATTTTTCGCGAAAGTGGTCCTTTAAATGGCTTGAGGGGGGCTTTGCCTGCATGGTAATAAAAACTCTCAGAGGTAAGTGGATATGTACTTAGGTTAATTAGGGTGGGGCAAGAGAGAGGATAGTCAGAAATAATTTTTTTTTTTATTGAGTTTTAACATGGCCAGAGGCCACAATAAATTGCTTTTTTTTTTTTTTTTACAGAATTGGGAAGAGTTAAAACCTCTTGAGGTTTTTTATATGGCTATACCTAAAGGTGCCCATACACTAATTGATTTCCCCCAGCAGATTCAATCACTGTGATCGAATCTGCTGGTATCGATGCTCCCACAAGACCACTATTTTTATCGATTTCCAGTCGAAATCAGTCCATACAGAAGATCTTGCTGGAAAGAAGCTGGGGCACAGTGGTATTTACAAAATTGCCTGGGGCCCCAGAGTCGGTGATGGGTTCCTGAGGTCGACCCTCAATTAATAGTGCTGCCCATGGCTCCTGCAGAGTACTCATAGTGATTTAGACCAGAGAGGGATGATCTATTTTTTGGCTTAACCGGGATTAAATCGATCAATGTATAGCCCAGGGCTGTGGAGTCGGTGTTGGAGCAATTTGGGGTACCTGGAGTCAGAGATTTCATAAACTGAGGAGTTGGATGATTTTCGTACAAAATCCACAACCCTGGTAGGTATTAGACTAAGGAGTCGGAGCCATTTTGGGTACCTGGAGTCGGAGGTTTCATAAACTGAGGAGTCTGAGTCGGATGATTTTTGTACAAAATCCACAGCCCTGGTAAGTACTAGACTAAGGAGTCGAGGAGTCTGAGCCATTTTGGGTACCTGGAGTCAGGGTTGGAGTTGGAGGCTTCATAAACTGAGGAGTTGGAAGATTTTTGGACCAACCTCTCAGTCCTGGTATAGCCACCTCAACTTCCTCTTCCTTGCAAACTTGTGACATAGAAAAAAAAAAAGTTAGACACTTACTCAAATAGTGGGAAGCCTCTGGATGCCCAGATTGTCCTCCATCTCACTGCTGCTGCCTGGGACCTTCTTCTCCATGTACAGTAGCACAAAGCCGCTCGTTGCTGAAAGCTTTTCAAATTTGCTTAAAGCAGGGGTGTCCAGATTTTTTAGCTCCGAGGGCCATATCAGTATTTGTGACATTGCTAGAGGGCCGAACTAGTGAGATTAAAGTGGATCCGAGATTAACTTTTACTTATTGCATAATTGTGTTCATTTCCTATGGTTTATAGGGCGTTCCTCAAGCCAAATACTTTTTTGTTTTTGTTTTAATACTCTAATTCCCTATAAACTAAACAAGCCTCGCCCACAGCCTTTCAGAGAGCCTTGGCACTGTAGCAAGGGCTCATGGGTGCTCAGTCTGGGCAGGAGGAGGGGGAGGTATTACTAGCCAGAGATTTCAGAGGGAGGATTAGGCTGAGTGCTGAAGATGCAGATAAGCTTCTGCCTGTGTGTAATGTTTACAAACAACATGGCTGCTGTCAAATCACAGGAAGAAATAATCATATTGGATTTAAGCTGTTTGCAGCTAGATTTGTTGTGTAAACTTTAGATAAGATATATAGACAAGTTACTTGTTATAGTTTTTAATCTCGCTCCGCTTTAAACACAAGTTTTACTGATTGCCTCTCTTGCCAAATGTTCAGAACTCTGTGAGACGCTGCTCCTGGCATAGTGGTGACGGATGATCAGTGGCTGCTGTTGGCACAGTGGTGACTGGTAATTGGCGGCTGCTTCTGGTTCAGCAGTGGCTTCTGCTATAACAGGCCCTCCCATGCTATGGCGCTGCGTGCATCAACAATGGTAAAGATGCAGCGACATCACTTGGTCTCCAGGAAGTCGCCACCTTGCCTCAACACTCCCATATTTGCTATAGGGCTACAAAAAAATGGCTGCATTAATGGACATATTTTCCAGTGTATACTGTAAAAAAGGTCCATGGATGTGGACTCCAGCAGCCATTTTTATAGCCCTATACTGAACATTATGGGACTACGGGGGGGTTGAAGTAGAGTGGCGTTTTCAGGGACATATCAGCTTCCAGGGGCTGGAGGAAGTCCTGGGTAAGTAGATTTTTTTTTTTTTACTCGGACCTGTTCTTTAAGGTGCCCAACATTGATACAAGAGTGATTCCACTACAGCGCTTGCCATTTTTAAAACTGTAAAAGCAGCAGCACTTTTGGAGCGATCCCTACTAAAGGGATCCAGGGAAAAATCGCATTTCTTCAAATATAAAACAGAATCACTTTTGAAAATGTTCAATAAATCACAATCTCTTAACGTAGGCTCCTTGCGATCACTAGGCAATCTTGCACTGTGAGGTTTGGCAATTTTTTTGCTATTCTCATTCCAGGAAATGAGAAATGCGACGTAATCGCTAGGAAAATGCGACATGTCCCGTTTGTGATAGTTGGAAATCGCAAAAGTGCCTCAATCACTGCAGTGAGAGTAATCCCATAGAATTACTCATGCAGCATCACTTTGCTGATCACCGGCTATCAACAAAGTTCAAATCGCCAGCAAAAAGTGCCCCAGTGAGGAGGCGGTCTTAGCATCTGATATGGCACCCAGTCCCCATAATGATCGCTTAAAGCGATCACAACCGATAGTAATACAATTTTTTTAGTAATCGTTTACTTTTTGCAATTAACGCCATCACAGCCACTGCAACAAAGCTATATGTGGTGCTTTTGCAATTTTAAAAACAATGCATGGAGCTGAAAAAGCCCAACGGAGAGGTCAACCCCTTCTACACCATTCTTTGTCTGGAGTGGCGCTTTAAGATGAGTTACATAACAGGGAACATGAGCTCCTCGGCTCTCGGGAACTTTCTGTTCTCTGCTGTATGAAGCAATCCTGGCAGCTCCTTTTCAGCCTATTCCTGCCGCAGCCAGTCTCACACTGAGCACAACTTGTTACAAGTCTCCTCACTGAGCAGCATTGTGACACCACAAGGGGCGGGCTGTGGGCTCTGCTTGTGATTGGCTGCTGGGAGCAGCGCTCTGGCTGAGGATTGGACGGAAGAGGTGTCAAGCAAGAGAAGGCAGCAGAGTTACTTCCGTGTTGGGAGGGATGCTGCAGGGCCTCCCTGGAAGCGTGCTGTATCTGTATGGCTATAGGCACAGGTGGTGAGAGGTGCTGGAGGAGGACTGCCTGTTGCTGCTGCCCCTGTGCTGTGACTGTGCATGGTGCCAGCTGAGGAGGATATCCCCCTGTGTACCCCTGACTGTGACTGTCTGTACTACTGGTCCTGTGAGTACACATGATGCTGTGTGTCCAGCATCCTGCTAATCCTCATACACTGCCTGCCATGCACACATCTATCTCCATCATACACTGCCTGACCCATCACACACACCTCAATGACAGCTTGCCTGTGCAACCATCACACACCATTTATGTGCTTAGATCCCACACTGCATTCCTGTCTAGCGCCTTGCCTGCGCCCCTTTTGTCTAGCGCCTTGCCTGCGCCCCTTTTGTCTAGCGCCTTGCCTGTGCCCCAGTCGTCTAGCGCCCTGCCCGCGCCCCAGTCGTCTAGCGCCCTGCCCGCGCCCCAGTCGTCTGGCGCCCTGCCCGCGCCCCAGTCGTCTAGCGCCCTGCCCGCGCCCCGGTCGTCTGGCGCCCTGCCCGCGCCCCGGTCGTCTGGCGCCCTGCCTGCGCCCCAGTCGTCTAACACTCTGCCCGCAGCCCCCCTTGTCTATTGCCGTACTTTCACCCCCTCATCTATTGCCCTGCCTATGTCCCCTTGTCTAGCACCCTGCCGAAGCAACCCTCAGTTTGCACCCTGCCTCCGTCTTCAACACGCATAGCTTGCACCTGTCCCTTTTATTGGAAACAAATTCCTATGTTCCTCTTCTAATATCCTTCTTTTTGACCATAAATGTATTTGCCATATAAAATATGTACTGCATTTTCTATCAAAACTTTAACTCTAAATTCTAATATAAAGGCTAGCGATGGAAGGAAGGTTGGACCAGTCTTTTTCTCATAAATTCTACACATCTTGCCTGGCTTTTGTGTTATGGTGTTAATAATTATCATTGTATCTGCTTTACATAGTTGTAATCATTAATACACTTCCTCATTCTTTGCTCAGGCATTGCCACTATCCTTGGGAGATTCTGGGAAGGAAGTTTAGTGGTGGGGGAGGGGTTGCCAAGTGTAAACTTTGCACAAGTGCCCATGACTCTGTTGCTTTGGCTGTGGTTATTCAGCGTCTGAACATTTATCATTGGTAAAGTGGAAATCCTGGTGGTGCTTTTCAGCGCTGCTAGATTTGGGCGCAGCTGGTGCCTGCATAGACTACAATAGGAATCGCTCCTATTGCAGCGCTCAGTGAGTAACGTCGGCTCCGTCAGAAGACGGAGTCGAGGTTGCTTAAAAAACTATCCATGGCGGCCTGGAGGGGGAATAGTAATTAAAACGGCCCGGACTTGTGCAGAAGCAGGATCAGCCATACACCGCTGTATCCTGCGCCCAAGTCTACCGGCGCCGATTTCAAATGTACTCCGCTTTGGCACTGAAGTTGGTAGTTAGGATGGCCTAAATCCCTCAGGTGACAGATGGGGGGGGCGGCGAGTGCTGTATAGAAGCCTTGCTCTTTTAGGATTTGTTTACATTGCGTTCCACTCGCGTGTGCATAGGCGGTGGGCTTATTTTGAGGCGTTTTTTCTTTCCGATTCCCGGCGCTTGTGTAAACGATTCTTTTTCCAGTGCATTTTTCCTGAGCTTTTTGGTAATTCCCTCCCTGACGCAAGTCAGGAAGTGAACTCTTTGATCCGGGAAAGAATAAATACAATGTATTTATTCTTAAAAATGCCAACGCAATCTCTCCACAAATCGGTTTTGTGAGCATTTTTTGTGGAAACAAACAGCTTAGATAGTATCTATCTCATAGAGAATCATTGTGTAAGCTCTTTCAGGGCGATTTTGAAAAAAATCGCCCGTGCTTAAAAAATAACAAACGCCTGCAGTGTGAACAAGTCCTTATAGTGGAGAGATGCATCTCTGTCCATGGGGAGTGTAGGAAGGTCCCGTGGATGATGGAGCGGCCTCTGGCAGGTGCACTCAAAAGACTCCTTTACAAAAACTAGATTCTTGGCCAACACTGTCCTTAAAGTATAAAAATAGAAGACCGAGAGCCCAATATAGTGTAGTATGTATTAAAAGGGAATGGGATGTAGTATGAAGTGTAAGTATTATACTCACAAACCAGGGTTGCCTCCAAAGCAACCACTGTTCAGGCAGGTGGGGAGAACAAGCCTGTCCCCACTCAGGAATAAGATGTCGCTCTCTGTGGATAGGAGGAAACTGTAGGGTAGATCACCCTTCCACCAAGGGTGGACTTCTGGATGCGCAAAGATGTACAGAGGCACCGGTAGGATAAAAGTTGCTAAAAGGTTTAAAATTGTTTCTCTTGCGGTGGTGGACCAGCCAACCATAAACAGACCAAAATGCTGTCGAGATTCAAAGATTATGCAATTTATTCAATTACTCCCAATGAAAAGTCGCAACGCGTTTCGCAGGCATGGACCCGCTTCTTCAGGCAATAAAGGACAGGAGCAATACACAGCGTGTAGTCTAGAAGTTGCTTACAGAGGTGCCAAGCAACTTCTAGACTACACGCTGTGTATTGCTCCTGTCCTTTATTGCCTGAAGAAGCGGGTCCATGCCTGCGAAACGCGTTGCGACTTTTCATTGGGAGTAATTGAATAAATTGCATAATCTTTGAATCTCGACAGCATTTTGGTCTGTTTATGGTTGGCTGGTCCACCACCGCAACAGAAACAATTTTAAACCTTTTAGCAACTTTTATCCTACCGGCGCCTCTGTACATCTTTGCGCTGTCCTTAAAGTAAACCAGCGGTCACAAAAGCTAAAGAAACAATACTTACGTCTTCCCGCGATCTGCCTTTCAGCTTCGATCAGCCTCGGTAACAGGCTCAGTCAGACCCAGTCTGGGTCTACTGCGCATGCATGTGTTTTTTTTTTTTGTTTTTTTTTTGGGGGGGGGGGTGGTTAGGATTTTGAAGGTGGGGCTAGGCTTTATGAAAGACATAGTTCACCTTCAAGATTTTTAAATTTTCAATGTTAATAAAGATGAACAGGGAGCTAAGCCATTAGCAGTTAGCCTTTTAATAAACTTTATTGCACTTACCAGGTCTCTGTATTTCCTTCCTTAACTTGAAGCCCCGCCCTTAAAGCGGTCACAGGCGCTTCTCTGATTGGTCCCAGAGAAGCACCTATGACCTCTTCCTTTAGGGGGCGCGGGGCTACTGACGGAAGGACGCCTGCTAAATATAATAAACGTTTTTTACAAAAAAAAGGTAAATTGCTAATCGGAAGCACTGTACAGTTTACTGTACAGTGCTTCCAAGCGTTGGGGAATGGCCATCGAAATCGCAATAGGAATCACTGCACACGGCGCTGCGGCGATTTTTAAAGCACTGCAGTTATTCCTAGTGGGCTCCTAGCCTGAGGAGTTATTAGAGGCACACAGTACCCTGCAGTTATAGTTTGTTAAACCCATTCTATTCATGCGTGTTGATGAGCATGAGGCAAGCACGCTTTAAACATGTGCTGCAGACAGAGGAAGCATGACTCATGACTTGCTGATTCATTATGAAATCACATTTGGTAACGGTTAGTGCTATGGGAATTCCTGGGCTGGGCACTACTATTCTGTTACGTATATGTGACAGCAACGTTTTGGAAAGAAATCTGTTGCCAAATCAGCTGCCGTATAAGCGCTGGAACATAAATCGTCGTATAACTTAAAATATACAAACCCATGTAGAGTGACAATAGTTGTGTGCGTGTGTGTGCACGTTATTTGTGCATTAGGGTAGGGTAACCTGGAAATGCAGATATTCCATATCTCATAGCAGCTTTTCCAGAAAAGAATTGAATGCTAGTTGGTCAGTGTATGCCGATCGGAAGATGTTAATGCAGTGGTCACAGCTTGCCCTCAATGAAAGCTGTGTGTGTAAATTCCAGACTTTAGCGTATTTAATAAAACGGAACAAAGAGCCCTGCTGTGGATGTGATGTGTAGATCTGAACTGAACTTTTTTTTTGTTGTTTTTTTTTTTTTTTCATCAACAAGAGAGGAACTTCACTGCACTATGCTGATTTTATGCAAATTTGCATCTCATTGACCATCTCTGCTAGCCAGTCAGAAGCAAGGCCTCCATACCAGAGACTGCAGCCACCTATCAGTTTGAAGCCATGCCTCCCTTATAGAGGCTGCCAGCCATGATAGGTTACCAATCAGCAGGGGGCGGGGCTTCATCTGACAGAACAGTCATCTCCCCCTGCTCACCCATATGACTGAATAGGGAGTGTTCAGACCAACTATGAGGAAATCATGGAGGAGCCACGCCTCCTTTATACAGTGTTCTCCCTAGATTTTTTTTTTTCCAGCTGGGTGGCAGGAAAAAGTAGCCGGGTGGGGAGTGATGGGATAATGCAGGGCCTCCTCCAGCATAGGAGGAGGAGGTGAGCCGATGATAGCCGGGTGGTCAGGAAAATTAGCTGGGTGGAGCTTATAGACTCTGACAGCCGTGATAGGTTATGAATCAGCAGGGGGCGGGGCTTCATCCTACAGAACAGTGAATCTCCCCCCTGCTTACCCATGTGACTGTAAAGTAGGGCTGCACGGTTTTTCGGTTCAAAATCGAAGCCGCGGTTCGTGTCAAGACGATCTGGTGATCGTCAGTATCCTCGGGTTTTTCTCAGTGCCCGCCCGCTGCCTGCACGCTTGTCTGGCCCGCTTTCCGCTGTGCGCCGATTGGCCAGAGCCGCCAGAAGCAGTGAATATGTATTATGGTTAATGAGCGGGGGGGGGGGGGGGGTCTACTCGAGCGAGCGGCACACAGCTTTACCAATCGCTGGATAGCGATGGAATGACGGCAGCGGTAGGCGGAGCTGTACAGCGCGTACAGCTCCGCCTACCGCTGCCGTCATTCCATCGCTATCCAGCGATTGGTAAAACTGTGTGTGCCGCTCGCTCGAGTGGACCACCCCCCCCCCCCGCTCATTAACAATAATACATATTCACTGCTTCTGGCGGCTTTGGCCAATTGGCACACAGCGGTAGGCGGGCCAGACAAGCTGGCGGGCACTCTGAAAACTGCAGATAGTGACGATAACTATATCGTCTTCACGTGAACCGCCCCCCGCTGCCCTCACATGAACCACCCCCGCTGCCCGGCTCTTAAAAAGGAACTCCAGTGAACACTGCTGACAGGTGATGTAGCTGCTGCATGGTTTTTGACAGTTGGAAACAGCTGTAACAGCTATTTCCCACAATGCAGCAAGGTTTACAGACAGGAAACTGCCAAGAGTACGTACTTTTCTTGTTCTTGTGGGAGGGGTTTCACCACAATATCAGCCATACAGCGCCCCCTGATGATCCATTTGTGATGGGGTATCAGCTACTGATTGGGATAAAGTTCAATTCTTGGTCGGAGTTTCTCTTAAAGCAATCGTCCGCCCGCAGTATCTGGCTAAACTATACTGGGGGCATAGTGAATTTAGTGCCAAAGCTCAATTTGAAAAAAATCGTAAAAAATCGAAATCGCAATTTTTGAGAGAAAAATCGCAATTTCAATTTTTACCTAAAATCGTGCAGCCCTACTGTAGAGGGAGTGTTAAGACCAACTATGAGTGAGGAAAGGATGGAGGAGCCACGCCTCCCTTATAGAGTCTACCAGCCATGATGGGTTATGAATACAATCAGCAGGTGTGGGGGCTCCATCAGACAGGGCAGTCAGTTTCCCTGTGCATCCCCATGTGACTGAAGAGGGTGTGTTCAGACTAACTATTAGCAAGGAAAGGATGGAGGATCTACAGTATAAATTTTTATTTTTCAAAATCAACATTTACTACAACATTTTTTTGAGCATAAGTAATTTAATATAATGTTCTATTAAATGCATGTAGTGGTCACCTGTTGGAGGTTTTTTGCTGGTGTGTTGTCATTGGCACGACACACAACATCAGGTAGTCGGGACCAGAAGAGGCTTTTCCTACACAGATTCCTGTCTATTTTTCTTGGAATCCCTGTATGGGGAGGAAGCATGCTGACAATCTGTACTGCGATCCCTCTGAGACTGGCAGAGTACCTAACGGTCACTGACAGGGTAGCAGGCTATTTTGGGTTGTGAAAGGTCACTGTGGTATGCTGGAGATGAACTATGGCAGCTGTAGTATGACATTATAAGGAGAGTTGCCCGGACCACTTCAAGTGTTTCTCAAATGTCAACTTTAAGAAATTCCCAAAGAATCTAACAGTCTTCGTTCTGTACCCGCATAGTGAAATGTGTTTCCTTTATTGCATTAAAATGCAAAAATAACAAAAACCAGCCTGGAATGGGGCTGGATATTGGTAACCTGTTGAGAACAATTTTCATAACTAAAAATGGCCATGCGTATTACGATCTGATTCTACAATCCAGTCCAGTCTTAAACAAGCAAACTGCAAATTCAATCACACTTAAAGGGTACCTGAACCGAGTAAATTTATTTAAAATAAACACATAATGTAGCTGCAAATGAAGGTATATACTAATGTTTTCTGCAGCATTTGGTTCATTTTCAAGCTGCACATATTTCCATACAAAATTAGCATAATGCTGCATCAACTCGAAATTATTTGCATTCCATTGACCACCCCTAATCCTGAATTCCATGGCCAATTTTTATCTAGGATGTGTACGAAGCTCAACTCTTCTCATCAATACGAATGATGTTTTAGTGGTTGATTGTCACTGTTGGTGAGTTTTGTCCAGTCTCTGGCTGGACAGAAAATGAGAATTGAAAAAATACAATGTGTATATACACAGTGCTGCCCATAATTATTCATACCCCTGGCAAATTTTGACTTAGTTACTTTTATTCAACCAGCAAGTACCGTATATTCTGGCATATAAGATGACTCCCCAACTGTATGGAAGATTGCGCTGTGCCCATAAGACACGACTCTTTCACCCTTCTGGCCCATCCTTGTATCCTATTTACCTCCATTCTGTCTCTCAGATGTCGCACGTGTGCGCCTGCGCCGCTTCACTACAGTCCTCAGCAGCTAGATCTGAGAGACGGTAACAGGATAGGGCGTATCAAACGGCATCAATTACACCCGGCGTATAAGAGGACCCCTTTGATGGGAAATGACATGGGTGTCTCCCTAAAGATTAATAAGACGATGTACAAGAGGCAGACGATGTACAAGAGGCATTATCGTGGAAAAAATAAAACATTTCTCAGCTTTTATTTACGTTTGAGCAAAAAGTGTACAGTCCAAAATTATTCCTACCCTTCACAAACTGTCACAATCTGAGGGGAAATCCAAAAGTTCTATACCATTCCATATAGTCCAAGCTGTTCGGAAGCATCCTAATAACCCTGATTAATTGGGAACAACTGTTTTAATCACCTCAACAGGTAAAAAACAGCAGCGCTCTGCTGTTGGTTTGTAGACAATCATGGCTAAGACAAAAGAGCTCAGTGAGGACCTGCGCATTGTGGCTGCTCACAAGTCAGGAAAGGGTTACAAGGCCATTTCTAAATGTTTTCAAGTTCCAGTGGCCACAGGTCAAAGTGTTATTAACCACTTAATGACAACCTGGCGTATAAAAACGTCCTGCTAGAGCATCTTAACGGCTCAATGACGTTTTTATAAGTCAGACAGCGCTGCTGACGTTGTGCACAAGCATTCCCAGGCACGTGAAAGTTGTGGGGGGGAAAAAAAAAACTGAAAAAGTACACCTTCATTTCCAAATAATATACTGTCACCATACTTTGTACTAGGGACATAATTAAAACCTTGTGATAACCAGGACAAATAGGCAGATAAAATGTGTGGGTTTTATTTACGGTAGCTGTGTTTATATTAAAACTATAGGGGGTGAAATTGGAGAAATTGTGTATTTTTTAATTTTTTCCTTGTTTTTCCCCTTTAAAATGCATAGAAAACTAAGTAATTACTGAAAACAAATATCAACCTCAGAAAGCCCAATTGGGGGTGAAAAAGCAAGATATAGATCATTTAATTGTGATTAGTAGTAATTAAGCTATTGGCAAATGAAAGGGATGAGCACTGAAAGGTGAAAATCGCTCTTATCCGTTAGGGTAAAAACCCCTATGGGGTGAAGTGGTTAAAAAAATACAAGATGTTCCGCACTGTGGAAAATCTCAGAGGACGTGGTTGGAAGCCAAAAGTGACACCTGTGCTGGCCAGGAGGATAGTGAGAGATGTGAAAAAGAATCCAAGGATCACCACCAAGGCCATCCTGGTGAATCTGGGCCATCCTGGTGAATCTGGGCTCTGCTGGTAGCAATGTCTCAAGGCAGACAATCCAATGGACACTGCACACTGCTGGGTTCCGCGGATGCAGACCAAGGAGGATGCCACTTCTCCAGATAAGGCACACAAAAGCTTGCTTAGCCTTTGCAAATGCTCATCTGGACAAAGAAGAAGACTTCTGGTCTTCAGTGTTATGGTCAGATGAAACAAAAATTGAATTGCTTGGTCACAATGATGTTTACTTCATTTAGCGTAAAATAGGAGAAGCCTTCAATCCAAAGAACACCGTCCCCACTGTCAAACAGTGGTGGGAACCTAATGCTTTGGGAGGTGTTTTTAAGCCAATGCAGCGTTCTCCCCAGAAATTATTTCCAGCCGGGTGGCATGAAAAAGTAGCGGGGTGGGGCAAGATGAGAAAATGCAGGGCTAGTGCTTCTGTGCGCAACTGCTCACAGCATAGGAGGAGATGAGCCGATGACAGCCGGGTGCTCACCAAAACTAGCCGAGTGAAGCACCCGGCTAAAAGAGCCTGGGGAGAACACTGTAATGGACCAGGGAACTTAATCACAGTAAACGGCATCATGAAAAAAGTGCAATAAGTGAGGATTCTCAACGACAACATCAGGCAGTCTGCAGAGAAACTTGGCCTTGGGCACCAGTGGACATTTCAGCATGGCAATGACCCAAAACACACAGCAAAAGTGGTGAAGAAATGGTTAGCAGACAACAACATTAACATTTTGGAGTGGCCCAGCCAGAGTCCTGACTTGAATCCAATTGAGAATCTGTGGAGGGAGCTAAAGATCAGGGTGATGGCAAGAAGACCCTCCAACCTGAAAGATTTGGAGCTCCTTGCTAAAGATGAACGGGCAAAAATACCTGTGGAGACATACAAAAGGCTGGTCTGCAATTATAGGAAGCATTTGATTGTTGTAATTGCCAATAAAGGCTTTTATATTGCTTATTGAGAAGGGTATGAATAAATTTGGACTGGACACTTTTTGCTCATATATGTAAATAAAATTTTTTTTTTTTGTTTTGTTTATTTTTCACCACAATCATGCCTCTTTTACATCATCTTATTATCTTTTGTGAAACACCTATGTCATTTCCCATCAAAAAATGACTTGCTGATTGAATAAAAGTAACTTTAAGTAAAACATTGCCAGGGGTATGAATAATTATGGGCATCTCTGTATAAGTAGATAATTACTTGCTCTACTTAACAGATTTATTGTACTGCACTGTCCATGTTTTGATTTCAGTTAATTTTATATAGTAAATAAAGATAATTCTATTCCTGGCATTTACCATCTTGGTTCCCTCTGACTGAAGCCAATTATGAGGTTATTTCCTCCCTTACTTTTTTTTTTTTTCTCCTACAATCTGCATTGTAAATACATGTGAGCACAGCATACATCAGATTTTAGCAGCATCACACTGAACTGCCCTCAGCCAATCAGTGGGGAGCAGAAAAAGGGGGGGGGGTGACAAGCTTCCCTCTCGTCGGCAATGTACCAAATAGAGCCAGTCTGACTGAGATAAGATTTATTACAGCAGAAACAGTTTGGATTAGATTGGAGTGCTTGCAATGCAGGATAAGGTTGTAGGCTGCATAATAACTACAGAGCAGAGGGTAACTGGAATTTGATTTTGTGGCTGACAATCCTGCTTTAAAACAGTTATGTTCTCACATTTTATCTGCCTGTTTTGCACGCTCAGCTATTTTAAGTTGTCAGGCGCTGTTAATTGCTGTCCTGCTACGCCTAACAAGGCAGCTGTTATTGTTACTAGCCTGACGCTGGCTGCCAAGCGTCTTTACAATTTGCACTTCTTGTGGCTTGAAGGTGCCTCTTGGAATAAAACCCGTTTCTGTTAGCTGGGGAAGTGTTTTGTGTTCTCTCTTTTGTTGGTGTTTTCCCTGTGTTATTTGCCATCCTGTCTTGTGATGTAGGCTTGTTTGTCTACAATGTGCAATGACAGCTGAAAATTACTTTAAAGTGGACCTGAACTCGGAACTTCATTTCTGCTCTAAAAGATAAGCAGCAGCATAATAACCTTTTAAAGAAAAAAAAAATATTTGCAGCTGATACAAATCCTGCAGTAAATCTGCAGTGTGTCTACTTCCTGCTTTCATGGAAGCAGACATAGGGTTAACCTCCTGTGTTTACAAATTAGCTTCTCTGCCAGGGCAGCCAGTTGACACAGCCGAGAGATCAAATTACAGTTATAAGTAGTCATATATGAGGCTAAACTCTCTAAATACATAAAGGGTGCATTTCACTATGTTTTCCATCTGTCCTGTGCAAGAGTTCAGGTCCACTTTAAAGTATAAGGGCCTGTTCAGACTATGCGCGTTCCTGGACGTTTTCAGGGACCGTGTCTGGGTACCAAAAACGCATAGGAACGGCTCCTAATGCTTTTGAATGGGCTAGTTCACATGTATGCGTATGAGACGCATACGTTTCTCATCCGCATTGCTGCACGCAGTTCTGTGCGTCACGCATAGAAACGGACGCAATGAAAGTCTATGGACGCGTATCAAAAACGCGTACTATTGCGTTTTTAGCGTCCGTTTTCCTCTGCGGTTCCCATAATTCTTTTTTTTTTCCCCTGGGTCACGTGTGTGTGCAAAACGCAATAGAATACGCATTAGAACGCAAGAAAAACGCATGCGTTTTTCAACTTGCGTTTCTTTGATTTTAAACGCATTCTTCATACGCAGATAGTCTGAACAGGCCCTTAGGGCCCTTCTCCACCAGCGCGTTTGCGCTGGCTGAATCGCAAAAACACAAACCGCTAGCGATTTTACAATCGCTACGGTTTGCTTTTTAACATAGGAATCGCTGTAGGTAATTTCCACTACCACGATTCGTTTTTTACTTGATGCCGCGATTTTGCTATGCAGTGCATAGCATAGCAAAATCGCGGCCGCAAACGTCGGGGAATCGGCGGTAATTGCGATTCAGCAATCGCTAGCGTTCAGCGTGAACGCTAGCGATTGCTAGTGGAAAAGGGCCCTTAGTGTTCCCGGTTGAGTTGATTCACTGCACAGTTCTTGGTTTCCTTTGTTACTAGGTGTGCTTATTTGAATGTAACATTCCTTGCAGTGATGGTTTCTTTGTCTTTGATGTACCTGGAGGCATAGCCAGTTGTAACTAGTT
Organism: Hyperolius riggenbachi; assembly: GCF_040937935.1. Taxonomy (NCBI): domain Eukaryota; kingdom Metazoa; phylum Chordata; class Amphibia; order Anura; family Hyperoliidae; genus Hyperolius; species Hyperolius riggenbachi. The sequence continues at coordinate 272,344,449 of NC_090652.1, read as the reverse complement.
GGTTCAGTTTGAACCATCTGCAGTAACCAAGGCTGTCTCTAATTAAGGTTGGGTGAGTCTCTGCATTCTAATGTTTAACTCCCAAAGGACAAATGACCTTCACTCCTGATCTTGTGGCCCTGCATAAGCCTCCTACAAATGCTTGATAGAGGTCTCCTGAGACAACTGTTAATCGACCATTTCTGGTAAGAACGTGGATATTTAGCCTTGAAGCAGGTAGATTGGGCATGGGGACACTAGTCACCAACTCTCATAGACTGTAATGCACATTTGAGGCTATGGGGTGCTCAGTGCTTATTTGGGGCATGAGCACTCGGCTATGATTTAGAACACCTATGAGTTTGGCTACACTGTAGATTTTAATCCTAGACAGTTGTTTCTAACGGCACCTAAAACCTAAGCATGTGTATGCGGCTTATAGTGGAATGCCCCTTCTGTTCATAACAAAATCAGTTAGGCTGGGGTCACACTTGGAATTTACCCACAAAGCAAAACCGCTTTGCTTGGTTCACACATAAAAAGGTGTACAGTCCTGTTAGTTTCATAACAGTTTTGTGTGTGTTTTCTATGGGTGTGTTTGCACAAAAGGTGTACATTTCCGGGCCAGTCTGGGAAAACTGATAAAAAAATGATGCAAAAATGACAAAGGCAGGCCTGGATTGAAAATGTACAGATTTATGTGTGAACCAAGTCTTAAACGGACAGCCCCCAAAATCTATGGGTTCCTTCATGTCTAATGTGGATTTTTGCAGGCGGGAAAAAACTAGCGGCCTTCTGTGATGTTTTGGACACTGTGCACATTTTCTTTATCTTTTGGGGGCCCCGTTTCCACTGGCGAATGGGATCCAAAGGGATGCGATGTGGCTAAGCGTCACTTCCGCTCCCATTCACATCACTTCCGCTTCCATTCGCATCAGTTCCGCATCGGGAGATGCTACCGCCCATGAGAGGAGGCGGCACTCAGATGCGGCCATGCGAGAATCTGCAGCATGATCACTCTGCACCGCTCCGCATAACCAGCATGCAATGGAAACTGTTCCATTGCCGTGCATTGGTTTTAGTTCTGCTGCGGTGCGATGCAGTGTGATAGCCACATCGCACCGCTTGTAGTGGAAACAGGCACTTTATATTTGCTGCTTTGGAAAAATGCAAATGTCTAAGCTTTAATCCCAGCCGAAACACCATTTACAAGGAGTTTGTACATTCTCCCCCATGCTTAGTTGGATTTCACTTGGGTTCTCTCAAATTCCTTCTGAATGACGGCAAAAAAATATTATTATGAATTAGTATTTATATAACACAAACATCTTCCACAGCGCTGTACAGAGTATATAGTCTAGTCACTGCCTGCCTCTCAGAGGGGCCCTAGTCCTATGTCTATGTATGTATCGTGTAGTGTATGTATCGTAGTCTAGGGCCAATTTACGGGGAAGCCAGTTAACTTATCTGTATGTTTTTGGGGATGTGGGAGGAAACCGGAGCGCTAGGAGGAAACCCACACAGACACGGGGAGAATATACAAACTCCTTGCAGATGCTGGGATACGAACCTGGGACCCAGCACTGCAAGGCGAGAGCGCTAACCTTTACGCCACCGTCCTGCCTGACCACTATGCCACCGTGCTGCACAGTACTAGTAATTTATTATTGTGTACCGCTGCTACTTTCAGCAGTACTTCACAGAGTACACTGATTAATGTCACTGATGGTTTCTCAAAAAAGCCTTTATTTAATGTCCCTCCAGAACCTGGGGCCAATTTTTGAGGAAAAGCCAAATAATCTATTTGTGCATTTGGGATGTGGGCGGAGGCTGGACTACCTGGATGTAACCCCGACAAATGTGGGGAGGTCATACCCATTCCACGCAGATGGCTGGGAATCAAACATGGCAGTCTAGCTAAGGACAGAGGGCTAACCACTTAAAAGACAAATGAAGTGAGAAAAATATGGAGGCTGACATATTTATTTCCTTTTAAACAATACCCATTGCCTGGCAGTCCTGCTGATCTATTTGGCTGCAGTAGTGTCTGAATCACACCAGAAACAAGCATGCAGCTAATCTTGTCAGATCTGACAGTAAGTCAGAAACATAGCAAAGAAATGAACAGCGCTACTTAAAAACAGATGAATGCTTACCTGCAAAAAAGTGCAGACCCCACTCATGGGATTCAAATACACAATGAGCATACACATGACTGGTCTACCACTTGGAGGATGTTAGTTTCCACTAACAATTTGCAATTTGTTAGGTACTTGTCCCTCCCACTGTCGAAGAAGTCTTTTCTCCATGGGAGGGGACCTAACACTAACTAAATTCTACCTATGGAAACAGATTTATAGTTGCAGCGCTTCAAGTTAAATTATCTAATCGGGCTGCAAGATATAAAAGGGGTTAAGCTCTCCACCCCTACGTTTTAAAATTACAGAAGACAATAATATCTGCGCCAAATACAGTAAAATACTATACTTTTTATTTTCTGTTTAAAAATAATGAATTAAAATTAATTAAAACAACCTCCACCTGATAGACGTTAGAGGAAGAATGACACCCTTGTGCTGATTGACATCATAAAACCACCACTCCAAACTTCCTTTATGATTCCGCACTCTGGCGTTTTCTATCTACCTAAACTAAAGGCCCATACACACGTCGGATTTGCGCGAACGACGGGTCGTTTGAACGTTCCGTCGTTCGCACGTTTCCGCATGAAATCCGGCGTGTGTACAGACTATCGTTCGGGAGATAAGACTGGTTACCAGCGATCCGCCCGGCGGATCGTTGGTAACCAGTCTTATCTCCCGAACGATAGTCTGTACACACGCCGGATTTCATGCGGAAACGTGCGAACGACGGAACGTTCAAACGACCCATCGTTCGCGCAAATCCGACGTGTGTATGGGCCTTTAGTCTATCAGGGCAATCACTTGAATAGTTCTTATCAGAGACAGAGTCTTCTTATTGATATGTTCAATTGTGTATATCACCAGGAATATGGCCAGCTTCCACAGTCACTAATAGACGTTTTTCCGCTTTACTCAGTGAAAGTTGCAATGAAGATGATAATTAGAGTCATCAATATTTGCGGAGGTGCACCTCGTTTAAACTCACTTTTAGCGTGATGATCCAGGAAAAGGGAAGAGGAGAGGGTCTCAGAATCCTCGTAGTTTAGAGACAACAAAGTTCCTCTTTTTTCTCAGCAGTGGGGAGTCTATTTAGAATGTGAATAAAGAATGGAGAGGAGGAGACTTTATTAAGAAAATGTCCAGAGCAGAAACGAAATGGATATACACTCTGAACAGCTTGGCTCCGAAAGGGTTAAATTCAGATGTGGAGTTGTTTGCATTTGACTAAACATGAGAAGAATTATAGATTGTAAGGAACGGAATCCCGTAATGATGAAACGGAATTCCGTAAGAAATTAACAGGCTAAGATATTACGGATATATATGCAAATTACGGAAAGGGAGGAGAGGCGGAGAGAAGGAGAGAGTATAAGAAGCAACGGACCCAATGAGGAGTAGCCCTGAGGAAGGTAGGTGTGCCTACTGAAACATGTCGGCTGATTGGCTTTGAGAGTGGTGACGCCACCCGAACATCCGGTAGAGTACGCCGGAGGTCTGTCAATCTGTTGGGTCCGGATTACGGAATACAGCGGGAGCGTTTGTTTGCTAGACGCCCGGGTGAGTCTTAGGCCGAGACTCCCCACTGCTGAGAAAAAAGAGGAACTTTGTTGTCTCTAAACTACGAGGATTCTGAGACCCTCTCCTCTTCCCTTTTCCTGGATCATCACGCTAAAAGTGAGTTTAAACGAGGTGCACCTCCGCAAATATTGATGACTCTAATTATCATCTTCATTGCAACTTTCACTGAGTAAAGCGGAAAAACGTCTATTAGTGACTGTGGAAGCTGGCCATATTCCTGGTGATATACACAATTGAACATATCAATAAGAAGACTCTGTCTCTGATAAGAACTATTCAAGTGATTGCCCTGATAGACTAAGTTTAGGTAGATAGAAAACGCCAGAGTGCGGAATCATAAAGGAAGTTTGGAGTGGTGGTTTTATGATGTCAATCAGCACAAGGGTGTCATTCTTCCTCTAACGTCTATCAGGTGGAGGTTGTTTTAATTAATTTTAATTCATTATTTTTAAACAGAAAATAAAAAGTATAGTATTTTACTGTATTTGGCGCAGATATTATTGTCTTCTGTAAATTCTACCTATGCATATGCATAGCCTGGGCGCGCTACCAGTAAAATTGAGAATTGCGCAAAAAAAATGGGATCAGCGCATCACCATGCCGCCTCTGAATGGCCTCAGCTCAGAGATGCGCTGAGCCCCCCCAGAAACTGCAAACGCACCAGTAAGTCAGAAACCCCTAATCTGCTGCATGCTTGTTCAGGGGCTGTGGCTAAAAGTATTAAAAGGCGAGGATCAGCAAGACAGCCAGGCAACTGGTATTGCTTAAAAGGAAATTAATATAGCAGCTGCCATATCCCTCTTGCTTTAGCTGTCCTTTTAAAGTGTATCTGAGATGTTACACTGGCCCTTATTTGTACTTGCCTGGGGCTTCCTCCAGCCCCATGAGCACCATGGCTTCCCTCTCCATCCTCGGCCCCTCCTTTCTGGTAATACGACTCCCAGTAATTCGTTCAGTTGCCCCCAGTTGTGGACTTCTGCGTTTGAGCGGCTCGAATGCGTGCATGCCTCCCTCCGCCACGCTCCTGTCCCCTGGAGCATTCTGCGCAATACAACTGTGCAGGTGCACAACACTCCAGGCTGCAGGAGCCAAGCCACGCATGCGCAGAAGCCCGCGACTGCCCGACAGAACGGAGGGGCATAGCGGCAGAACGGAGGTGCAAAAGAGGATAGCGAAGGAGGCCGTGGGGCTTCAGGAAGCTCCAGGGAAGTATAAATAGGGGCTAGTGAACCATCTCAGATTCGGTTTAAAGAGATCCTGTACTAAAAAAAGCCCTCTGGGTGATACTTGCCTCGGGAGGGAGAAGCGTCAGGGTCCCCGTCCTCTGTAGCTTCGGGGAATCCAGCACTGGCTCCCCCGAAACCTCCCTCAACAAGCGCTGATTTATTTACCTCTCCACGATCCTGCGCAGGCGCACTAGCGGCTCTTCGTTCGGATAAGGCGGAAATGGCCGGATCCGTTCTACTGCGCAGGCGCAAAGGACTCGTGTCTGCGCAGTAGAGCGGATCCAATCGGTATCTGCCATTTCTGCCTTACCTGAACGTAGAGGCGCTACTGCAGGGCTGTGGAGTCGGTACAAAAATCTTCAGACTCTGACTCCTCGGTCTATGAAAACCACAACTCCGACTCCGGGTACCCAAAATGACTCCGACTCCTTAGTCTAATACTTAACAGGGTTGTGGATTTTGTACAAAAATCATCCGACTCCTCAGTCTATGAAATCAACGACTCCAACCCTGAATCCGGGTGCCCAAAATTGCCCTGACTCTGACTCCACAGCCCTGGGCGCTAGTGCATCTGTGCAGGATCGCGGTAGGTAAATATTTACCTTTCCGCAATTCGGGGGGCTGCAGCGCTGGATTGCCGGGACACTGGAAGACTGGGGAAGCCTCATTAGGATCCAGAGGCTTCCCCCTCCCGAGGTAAGTATCTCTCTAACCCCAACCAACCCCCCCCCGCCCAGAGGGTTTTTTAAATTACAGATTCTCTTTGAGTTCATACACTTTTTCCATTTATAAATAAAGATATTCATGCTGCAAATGATTCCCGAACGATCGATTTCTGGCTGATCATGTTGACAGGAGATGTATGTCGATTGACGGCGGGTTGGGAGCGCATCTCTAGCAGAGTTTGATTTTGTGGAATAGGCAGCAAAGCTTACAATCGCCGCTCTGCCAGCTCCTCCTTCCGTGTCTTCTCTCCAGCCCTGAGCGTTCCTTCCCAGGGTGCCTATGTCACGTCATAAATGCTAGAAGCCAAACAGTAGAGGCTTTTAGTGACCACTTATGATATATGACACAGTGCCTGTATGGTTTGGTCTCATGGGACACAGGAGCTCTGGGAGAGAAGAGACAGGGAGAAGGGTTTGGCAGGGATAGAAGAGACAGGGAGAAGCACAGAGAGGTGAGTGATCTGCCACAGTGGATTCAAAAGGTGATGAATGGGTCCATTGTGCTCATACTTGCCCAAACTGCTTTTTAAAGGACACCTGAAGGGGAGAAGGATATGGAGGCGCCATATTTATTTATTTTTTAAATCGTGCACATTGCCTGGCTGTCCAACTGATCTTCTGCCTCTAATACTTTTATGCTGGGAATACACGGTTCGTTTCTGCCGTACGTTTCTCCTCTTGATCGTTTTTGCCGCTCGATTCTGCAGTAGATTCTTTTATCTTTCGCTTGTTTTTCTTATCTTTTTCCATTCACTTCTATCAGAAATCGAGCAGGGAAAGAATCGAAAGGGAGATCAGATATGTTGGAAATTATCTTTCGAACTACCGGTACCTAATCAGCTACAAAACGAACTGTGTATTCCCAGCATAAGTTATAGACCCTGAACACAAATGCAGATCAGATGGTTTACTTAAAGTGAACCTAAAGCGTACTTAAAATAAAAAAACAAAAACAAACAAAAAAACCAGATGGCTAAGGAGATGGAAGACTCTGGGTCCTATAGAGCCTTCCTGTTCCTCTCCTGGTCCCCTCATTCCAGCGCTGTCACTCCCCTTAGCAGCCTCTGACCGATGGGTCGGAGACTGCTCTCTTCTGCTGCGGGAGGCTTCAGTAGTCTTCAGGAGCTTGAGCGCTCCTGAAGACGGACAGCTTCGTACTGTGCTTTGTATGAGCGCACTCTTACGCACACTCGCACATGTGCAGTTGTCCTTTAAGGTAGAAAAGGATAGCGTGAAGTCATTGTTAGGTTTTGCAGCTAATTTATTATTGCATTATGGATGATGAAGCTTCTGAACCCTGGCATGTTGTTTTGGATTCTATAGAATAACTAAGTTTGATGAGCATTTTCTGTTTCCCTTTACGTACATTGACTTCTGTTCCAGTGACAAGTGTACAGTACAAGCCTTCCACGCCTGGCAGGAATATATGGGTTGGGTGGGAGGGGGCTTCCTGTGATAAGTACAGAAGAGATAATGACTCACTCGCAAATTCGCAATGACTGAACGCAGTAAATTTATACTTTATAGATAGAGCTGACTAATAGTGGCAGTGGAGTCTGACATGATCAGATGCAGTTATAGTGGACCTGAACTCTTGCACAGGGCAGAAGGAAAACAGAGAGAAATCCACCCTGTATATATTTAGAAAGTTTAGCCTGTCTAATTCCCCCTCATCAGTGACTAATCACAAGTGTATTTTGATCTCTTAGCTATGTCAGCTGGCTGCCTCAGCACAGCAGCTAATTTGTAAACACAGGATATTAACCCTACGTCTGCTTCCATGAGAGCAGGAAGTAGACACACTGCAGATTTATTGCATGTTTTGTAACAAAGAAATGTTTTTCTTTTAAAGGTTATTATTCTGTAGTTTATCTTTTAGAGCAGAGAGGCATTTCAGAATTCAGGTCCGCTTTAACCGTTAAATGAACACAATCGCAAAATTTATAAAAAAAAAAACTAAAGATTTATACTGAAGAGAAAGCCAGTAGAAGGGGATAGTAAAAGGTTATGAATTAATTAAGAAAATAAATGGCCCTGCTGTTTACGCATTCATGACAGCCTGAATGTGAGGGGAGATTACCGATGGAGGCTATACTGTGGGCTGCGCCTATCTGCCTGGCTAAAATCATGAGACCGTTTCACTACTGGCTGAAATGCCGTTGGACAGCTAGCAGCCCACAATACATCCTCCCATAACCTGTCAGTAAGCGTCCCTCACATTCAGGCTGTCGTGAATGTGTAAAGAACAGTGTAATTTTATTTTTTTAACTAATTGTTGACCCTTTACTATCTCTTCTACTACGGTAGCTTTCTCATCAGTATAATTTATTTTTTTATATAAATTTCGCAGTAGTGGTCCTTTAACCTCTTGACGACCAGCTAACGCTGATTGGCGTAAACTGGTTCTCTGCGGGTTTCCATGGAAACGGACGTTCCATGTCAGTTCACGGAGGGTGTCTCCGTGATCTGCCTGCGAGCCTCCGATCGCGGTTCGCAGGTGAAATGTAAACACGCGGGGAAGAAATCCCCGGTGTTTACAATCCCCGGCCTCTGATAGGCCGGGGATCGCCGCCGTTGGATAGGCTGAAGCCTATCAGAGGCGGTACAGGACGTATCGCCGTCCTGTACCGCCCACAGAGCCAGTGAGAGGGAGGGAAGGAGAGGGAGAAGGGAATAGCGCTGCGGAGGGGGGCTTTGAGGAGCCCCCCCCCCGCAAGGTACAGCAGAGCGGTGGCGATCAGACCCCCCCAGCAGGACATCCCCCCCTAGTGGGGAAAAAAGGGGAAGTCTGATCGCCCTGCCTGCAATACGATTTGTGCTGGGGGCTGAAGAGCCCACCCAGCACAGATCAATGGGAAATCACTTGGTCGGCAAGTGGTTAACATTTTTGGTTACTGGCATACATGGGCATAACTTAAGGTGACTCTATCATGCAGAGCTTGGTGTATTTGCTTTCTTAAAACAGAAGGAAATCTGCAATAATTCAGATGTAAGTGAACATTTGTGGTTACCCACAATGCACTACTACTGAATATGCAAATTATCCCTTTTCGCCCATAGCAAGCCTATAGCTTTAAATTTTACACAGCCATATCAAACCCACATGTCAAAGCCTGTTTCGGGTTTTTTGGTCCTCATCAGTACATGGCAGGGATTGATACGGCTGTATGAGATAGGGCTTGGACCAACACAACAGAGTAACCAAGCAGCTCAGGGTGACCCAAACCACTCGGAATGTATAGGTGGATAAAAGGGACCAAAAAGCCCCCCTACTAAAACGTTTTCAGTAGGGGGGCTTTTTGGTCCCTTTTCTCCCCCTATACATTCCTTGTAGTTTGGGTCACCCTGAGCTGCTTGGTTACTCTATCATGCAGAGAAACTGTAATAGTATTACAATGCAATAACACTTGTAAAGTGCTTTTCTCCCATAGTACTCAAAGATCCGTACATATTTGCAAGGTGGACTGTTAGGCCCAATGCACACCAAAAACCGCTAGCGGATCCACAAACACTTATCAGTTTTTGAAGCGTTTTTCAGAGTGATTCTATCCATGTTCAGAGCGATTTTTCTAAACACGCCTAGCGTTTTTTGGAGCATTTTTGTGTCGCAGATTTTATATTTTGTTATAGTAAACTGAACAGCTTCTGTAACAAAAAAACGCTTGGAAAATCACTCTGATCTAGCGCTTTTCAGAGCGATTTAGTACTTTCCTATACTTTGAGGCACAAACGCCTCAGAAAAGCAAAAATGCTGCAGGACAGGAGTTTGCGTTTGCTGAAAAATGAACCGCTCTGGTGTGCACCATCCCATTCACATTCATTAGCCAAGCGGGTTTCCCCTGCAAGCGTTTTAAGAAACGCTCAGAACCGCTCTTGGTGTGCACCAGCCCACACCGTAGGAAATAGTCAGGCATTCACCAATGCCAGACTAAACAGGTGGCTTTTCAGTTTGGACTGAAATGCTTCCTGGGATGGAGATGTCCAGACTAGGTGTGGCAAAGAGTTCCAAAGTGTAGGGGCAGCATGACAGAAGTCTCTCCACAGGTTTTGAGGTGGAGTAAAGCAAGTTATTAGATTGTGAGGCACTTGCAAAAAACCTTGCTGTAACTATCCAGGGTCCAGATTGTGCGTGGATTTGAATGTCAATAAGCCAGTTTTTAAGTAGAATTCTCCATTTTATGGGTAGCATGTGGAGTGAGTGAAGAGTTGGTGTTATGTGGCAGTGGCAGAGTTGTCTTGTTAACATCCATGCAGTGGCATACTGTACTAATTGTTTGGAAGGTCTGTATAGAGAACATTGCAGTGCTCCAGCCTTGATGTGATGAAGGCATGGACTAGGGTTGGGAGATCCTCTGAAGGAATGAGGTTTTTAATCCTTGTGATGTTCCTTAGGTGAACGAAGGAATGTTTCACAACAGCTGAGATTTGATTCTTGAAGTTTAATTCCCCATTAATCAGTACACCCAGGCTGCGCACAAAGTCTGACCTGTTCAGGTCTAAACTCCCTATTCTTAGTGGTGCTGGCTGAGACTGGAGCCACTTTGCTGTGAAGCGCTGACCTCTGATAAGAACCTCCAATATTAAGGGGCCCATACACTAACAGATTTTCCCGCCGATATACAACCGATTTAATCACTGTGATCGAATCGGCTGTGAAATCGTTGCGCAAACGCTGACCGAACGATCGATTTCCATCCGGTCGCCGACGGGTCGGGAGTGCGTTGATAGCGGCATTCGAATGCCCAACGACCGACGCTAGCGGCGATACATTACCTGATCCGGCTGGCGCGCGTCACCGCTGCTTCTTCTCCGTGCTGGGCTCCCGAGTCCGTCAGGCTTCACTTCTTCCTGTCCCAGCAGGAAGTTTAAACAGTAGAGCGCCCTCTACTGTTTAAACTTCCCTGGACAGGAAGTACAGTGAAGCTGGAGGCCAGAGCGGAGAAGAAGACCACAGTGACCGGGGGACTCGCGCCGGCCGGATCAGGTAATGTATGCGGGGGCCCGGGGGGCAGCAGCGGCAGCTTTACAGATGGGGAATCGATTTCATGCTGAAATCGATTCACAATCTGTTTGCAGTAAAGGCAGCCATACAATCCCTCTCTGATCAGATTCAATCAGAGAGGGATCTATCTGTTGGTCGATCTGATGGCAAATCGACCAGTGTATGGCCACCTTAAGGCAGTTATTATTCATTCACTCCTGAAGCTCAGCGAAGCCCACATTTATAAATGGAGTAAGGTCTGTCACTCCAGTTTAAATAATAAATACAACTGGGTGTCATCAGTATAGGGAGAAGAGGAATCTACAGTGACAACCGCTGGCCATATGTCACAGCATGCCACAGACTGAGAGGAGCATACGGAACTGTAAACCTAAAAATGGCCATGGACTGCTTAGCCATTGTCCCCCTTTTCCCCTTGCTTTGGCAATGCCTGTATGAATATTGGTCATGCCAGTAAAGCTATCTTTGATTTGATATGTCAGACCGTGTTTTTGGTCAATGTTTCCAAGTGGTAGCATGAAAATTGTGAACAGCAAAGGGGGGGATAGTATTGTGCCCACACCATGTCAAAGTAGTAACCAAAAATGTACTGGTATACACTGACATTTATTTATTTATTGTATTTATAAAGCGCCAACATATTACGCAGCGCTGACATGACTGGAGATGACTCTAGCACGGGAGTGTCAAACTCAAATACAAAATGGGCCGAAACTGTACACTGGGACCTAGTCGTGGGCCAACCTCAATGTCTACTGGCCACCTTCCTCCCTAATAAAGTTCTCAGGTGTCTAATAGCCCCCTCCAACCCCTATACAGTTCCCTGGTGTTTAGTGGTTCTCCCTCCCCTATATAGTTCCTTAGGGCCCTTTTACACTTAATCAGTTGGTGTGCGTTAGTACGCGTTGGTACGCGTTAGTACGCGTTTTTTCCCATAGCAGTGCATTGTAACAAAGATTTCAGTTAAAACGCGTTAAGTGTGAAAGGTGCCATAGGAAAACATGGGACTTACTTTGAAAATCAGTTTTCTTTCCGTTTTAACTGAGAGCAACTGATTAAGTGTAAAAGGGCCCTTAGTGTTTAGTGCTTTCCACTACTTACCCCATTTGGCTTTACCTTGTGTTCTAGGATTTCACCACGAATACAGCTTCCCTGGTGGTCTAGAATGGGCCAAACATAATGCAATGTTGGGAAACCACTTGAGGGCCAAATGGAATGGCTCTGAGGGCCAGGTTTGGCATGCAGGCCAGAGTTTGACATGTATGCTCTAGCATTTACTAACATGACTGCAGGTGACTCTAGTGCTCAGTGACCTTACTTGATTTGGCACTGTCGTCATCAATGGATGTGACATTGGCATTCACTATCATCATCCTAAAGTGACTCTGTACATTCACTAACATTACTGGAGGGAACGCTAGCATTTGCTGATCTCACGGTGGGTGACTCTAGTCAGAGAGGGATTCAGATGTAATGGGGCCCTAAGCAAGGTTGTAGATTTGAGCCCCACTTGTGGTCCTTTTGGTTAGCTTAAGTGAAGAGGGGTCAAAGAAGGTGGCAGGTGCCCCGTGACACCCACTAGGCCCCAAGCACCTGCCTAGGTTGCCTGGTGGCTGATCCTGCACTTGCTGAAATCACTGGAAGTGAACCTGGCACTCAGTGACATGACTTGAATTAACTCTAAGCTACTGTGCAATAAAGTTATATCTGAGTGGCTGACAATGTGGCCCCTCCCACTTAGACTGGGACCCACAGGAGCTGCTTCAGCTGCGCTTTGGAACCGTCATCCATTCCAAAAGCGCTAGGCTAATGAAAGGCAATTGAGGTGATTCCACAGGAGTGACTGAGATTACCTCAGATTGAAATTGTGGTTCCTGCATTATTTTTGGAGCAATTGCGTTAATACAAAGTATAGGATCACTGCAAAATTGATTTTCAATCACTGTAGAAGTTAGTAGCATTAAATTCAAAAGTGCTTTAAAGTGAACCCGAGGTGAAAATAAACTGATGTGATAAACGACTGTATTTATCCTCCTACTCCTAAAAATGACTTTTTTTTTTTTTTTTTTTTTTAGAGATATCCCATGGTTTTATTTTACATTCAAAGATTTACAAAGTAGATTGAATGTTTTATTGTCTCTGATCAAAGACAGCCTATTAATTGCCCCAGAATGCATAAACTGTTAACCTTTTTCTATTTCTCCCCTGCCATCAGAAAATGTTTACTGCCAGGAAAACTTTTATGACTGTAATCATTATTGCTTATCAGCAGGGCTGTGGAGTCGGTCCAAAAATCCACCGACTCCGACTCCTCAGTTTAGGATTCCACCGACTCCACGACTCCGACTCCTCTAATTTGCATATTACAATTTTGCTGATTAAAAGTATGTAACATGAAATTCGTCTCTTAACTGCCAACGCTTAGGAATTTTACAAGACAACTGAAGTGAGAAGGATATGTAGACTACTATATTTATTCCCTTTAGACTAAAACTAGTCCTTGGTAAGAGTACTTGTAAAAGGTACAAACCGGAACAAAGAACATCTATCAAGTGTGGGTGCATGTAAGAATGTGAGCAGATTGTAAACAGACAACACCTCTGTGTTCAATGTGCACAGCATTCTCAGTGGATTCCCTGCAGCTCTGTGGGGAGTGCATATGTAGAGTATAGTACTACTGTGTAACAAAGTAAACCTGAGACAGATGAAATTAAAGTTTTATACATACCTGGGACTTCCTCCAGACGCCTTCAGGATAATCAGTCCCTCGTTGTCCTCCTCCACCACCTGGATCTTCTGCTATGAGTCCAGGTACTTGAGCCAGTCAGGCGTAGTGCGCATGCACACACTCCGCCGCCAGGAGCATACTACACCTGTGCAGCACTATTGCGCAGGTGCAGAATGTTCCTGGCTGTGGGAGCGGCATGCGGCCGGACAGCGCTGACTGGCTGAATTACCAGGACTCATAGCAGAAGATCCGGGTGATGGAGGACAGCGAGGGACTGATTAGCCTGAAGGGGGCTGGAGGAAGCCCCAGGTATGTATAAAACTTTACTTTTCATCCGTCTCAGTTACCCTTTAATTTGTAGTTACCAAACCAAATTTTAACAACATATCAAATTATTTGATTTCATCAGCAAAGGGAGTGCATACATTTGCATAAATCAGCATCAATGCAGAATTATTTCCATCTCGTTGACCATCTCTATTAGTGACACAGCTACACATCAGGCTTTATTCTTACAGCATAGATGTTATTTAGTATATATAAGAGATTCCTGTGTACACATCATATATACAGTCACAATCAGATATGTATATCTGACCTTAAAAATACGGGGACTGCTTTATTGAAGCAGCACAAGTAACTAATTTTGATTGGTTTATTTCATTTTTGTGGACTAAGCACAGCTATTACTGTATATATACATTATTTTTAATGACTATTATCTGAGAAATAGAACATTTTATCATATTTTCTATTTTAATTACAGTTACAAATTCATTAGGAGTCGGAGTCGGTGCATTTTTTCCCGACTCCGACTCCAGGCACCCAAAATTGCCCGACTCCGACTCCACAGCCCTGCTTATCAGTGAGGTTAACTGTATTCCCAACAAGGTACTGACAAGGAAGAAGCTGTCACTTGCATGTCTGAAAATTAACTTAAAATAGACAAATGAAAACAACCTGGTTATTATATGTTGTGTACTGTACATACACATGTTTATCTCAGCATGTCACATGTCGCCTCGGGTACATTTTAAAGTCACCAGAAATTACTCCGGTAAAAAATTGCTACAAAAAGGCAGATTTGTATACTACAAAAAAAAACCTGTTTATTGATGACCTAACAGAATAAAAAGGATTTGTGCCTTTCTCCCTAACTACGTTTGGTTATTCCACAGCGGGTATGTCCAAAGTCTGGCCCAGGGGCCAAATGTGGCCAGTCCAGCCATTTCTGGTGGCCCCCAAAGCTCTCTACAGTAGTTAAATGGCTGTGGTGCAGCATGATGGGGCCAGCAGCAGTAACAGCCACTGATTAGCAGCCGCCACTATGCCAGCAGCAGTAACAGCCACTGATTAGCAGCCGCCACTGTGCCAGCAGCAGTAACGGCCACTGATTAGCAGCCACCACTATGCCAGCAGCAGTAACAGCCACTGATTAGCAGCCACCACTGTGCCAGCAGCAGTAACAGCCACTGATTAGCAGCCACCACTATGCCAGCAGCAGTAATAGCCACTGATTAGCAGCCACCACTGTTCCAAGCAGCAGTAACAGCCACTGATTAGCAGCCACCACTGTGCCAGCAGCAGTAACAGCCACTGATTAGCAGCCACCACTATGCCAGCAGCAGTAATAGCCACTGATTAGCAGCCGCCACTGTTCCAAGCAGCAGTAACAGCCACTAATTAGCAGCCACCACTATGCCAGCAGCAGTAACAGCCACTGATTAGCAGCCACCACTATGCCAGCAGCAGTAATAGCCACTGATTAGCAGCCGCCACTGTTCCAAGCAGCAGTAACAGCCACTGATTAGCAGCCACCACTGTGCCAGCAGCAGTAACAGCCACTGATTAGCAGCCACCACTATGCCAGCAGCAGTAATAGCCACTGATTAGCAGCCGCCACTGTTCCAAGCAGCAGTAACAGCCACTGATTAGCAGCCACCACTATGCCAGCAGCAGTAACAGCCACTGATTAGCAGCCACCACTATGCCAGCAGCAGTAATAGCCACCGATTAGCAGCTGCCAATATGCCAGCAGCAGTAACAGCCACTGATTAGCAGCCACCACTATGCCATCAGCAGTAACAGCCACTGATTAGCAGCCACCACTGTGCCAACAGCAGTAACAGCCACCGATTAGCAGCTGCCACTATGCCAGCAGCAGTAACAGCCACTGGTTAGCAGCCACCACTGTGCCAACAGCAGTAACAGCCACCGATTAGCAGCTGCCACTATGCCAGCAGCAGTAGCAGCTGCCACTACACTATTAGGCCTAGTGCACACCAAAAACTGCTAGCAGATCCGCAAAATGCTAGCAGATTTTGAAACGCTTTTTCTTCCTTTTCTGCAGCGTTTCAGCTAGCATTTTGCGGTTTTGTGAAGCGTTTTTGGTGTAGTAGATTTCATGTATTGTTACAGTAAAGTTGTTACTGAACAGCTACTGTAACAAAAACCGCCTGGCAAACCGCTCTGAAGTGCAGTTTTTCAGAGCGGTTTGCGTTTTTCCTATACTTAACATTGAGGCAGAAACGCCTCCGCAATCCAAAATCTGCAGCAGCCCGGGAGTATGCGTTTCTGCAAAACGCCTCCCGCTCTGGTGTGCACCAGCCCATTGAGATACATTACCCAAGCGGATCGCAAAGCGCAGCCGAACCGCTCTGGTGTGCACTAGGCCTTAGGGTTATTTCCCGTTTAAATGTTTTGTCAAAATGTCACAAGTTTAGTGTACCTGATGACAATCAGCTAAAATTTGTGTTTGATTTTCCTACTTCGGCCCTGTACCTCTCTTAAGAAGAGTGATTTGGCTCTTAGCCCAAAAGGTTTATCCACCCCTGTCCATCAACACACTGCATGTGACATAAACTGGTTCTTGGCTGTGCTAGTCATATTACTGAAATGCCATTAGCAAGGAAGTTTATATTTAGCAAACTTGTGAGGATTCTTCCGGTGCCAGACGTGATGATGCTGAATTACTGGTGGCATCCTGGCCACACCGCCTTGCTGTCCTTTTGCTGTGATATGGATTTAATGCCAGCAGCCCAATAGCATCTCCTCCCCTGAGGATGCCCAGACATGTTACCAACCAAACATCCCATAATGTAACTGGCTTACACTTTTGATTGAACGGTCTGAGAATTCAAAACGAGGAAAAAAATGGAATGGGCATCATTTTCTAAAATCCTTGCCATGATGGCAGTGCGATCATTTTTCATTGGACCAATTGAAAATGAAGAAAACAATAAGGAACAGTCAAACAAAAAGAAAGCAGTAACTTGTCACGTGCACCACCATCAGGGTCAACTTCAATTTAGAAGTGTAAGTTAAATCTGTAAACTGTGCTAGCTTGATATTTCAACGGAATGTACAATTATACAGGGAGAAGGGGGGGTGCATAAGAAACAAAAAAAATTAAATTTGCTTTAACAAAGACTATAAGAGAAAGAAAAAGCCCCTGGGGGTCCTTACTTCTAGAGTGGGACGCCTCTGGGTCCTAATGAGGCCTCCCCACCTTCCTCCTGTGTAGCCCCTATCCAGCGCTGGCACCCCCTGAAAATGCACGCGGGCGCAGTAGCACCTGCAGCACACGACGATATTTACCTTTGGTATCCAGCGCTGTACCATCTTCCCCCTCGGGATCTGGCAGAAATAGCTGAGCCCGATGGGGTCCACTCTACTCTGCAGATGCGAGATGCCTGCGCTGTAGAGCAGACCCGATCAAGTTTGGCTATTTCTACGAGAACCTGGGGGGGGGGGGGGTGAGGGAGAGAGAGATAGTACTGCGTCTGTGGAGGATCGGAAAGATGCTGCCCTCCGGCGGGCCCCAGCGCTGGATCCATGCTGTTCCTGCGGTAAGTACTCTGCAGGGGCACTTTTTGTTTTTATTACAGACTCTATTTAAATCTTTTAATACAGTTTGGACCCAGTTTACATTGTGTTTCCCCAGTGTGAAGAAGTCAGTTCATCTTACGCCATAATAAGCAGCAGAAATACTGTTAACAGTTGTTTGCATCATATAATAAACCTATACATGTTACCTATACTGGGGCACCTATTCCTGGCTATCTATACTGGATGCACCTATATCTGGCTATGTGTACTGGCGGGACCTATACCTGACTACCTACAATATATTGGGGCACCTATACCTCACTACCTGTATGGGAGCATCTATTCCAGGCTACCTATACTTGCTGCACCTATACAGTATCTGGCTACCTGTGCTGGCTACCTATACTGGCTACACCTAAATCTGGCTAACTGATATCCCACTTTTCCTGCTCTGGAATAGGTGCACTAGTACAGGTGCACCTATTCCAGAACAGGAAAAGTGGGATATCAGTACAAATCTGGTAATGTTGGATTCAGCAGAATCAGGGCCTCTACTAGAAAATGTTTTAACTGAAAGCTTTTTCATAATGCACTGCTATGGAGGAAAAAGAAATACATATTAACCTGCTGGGCGGTCTGGACGAGCTCAGCTCGTCCAGTACCGCCGGAGCCTGCCGCTCAGGCCCTGCTGGGCCGATTTGGCTCAAATAAAGTGCAGCACACGCAGCCGGCACTTTGCCAGCCGCGTGTGCTGCCTGATCGCCGCCGCTCTGCGGCGATCCGCCGCGAGCAGCGGCGAAAGAGGGTCCCCCCAGCCGCCTGAGCCCAGCGTAGCCGGAACAAAAAGTTCCGGCCAGCGCTAAGGGCTGGATCGGAGGCGGCTGACGTCAGGACGTCGGCTGACGTCGATGACGTCACTCCGCTCGTCGCTATGGCGACGATATAAGCAAAACAAGGAAGGCCGCTCATTGCGGCCTTCCTTGTTTATTCTGGGCGCCGGAGGCGATCGGAAGAACGCCTCCGGAGCGCCCTCTAGTGGGCTTTCATGCAGCCAACTTTCAGTTGGCTGCATGAAATAGTTTTTTTTTTATTCAAAAAAAACCCTCCCGCAGCCTGCCTGGCGATCTTAATAGAACGCCAGGCAGGTTAATGCATACCAACGCATTAAAGTAAACTTGAGATTTAAAAAAAAAAAATAGAAAAAATATATAGATAGATAGATAGACCCATACACATACACATACACACATATACATAACTGGGGCTTCCTGCAGCCCCCTTCAGGCTAATTCGTCCCTTGCTGTCCTCCTCCGCCTCCTGGATCCTCCCCTACGGGTCCCGATAATGCAGCCAGTGCAGGCTCAGAATGCTTCCGGGCAGCAGAAGCGCAATTGGCTGAACTGTGCCTTTGCCGACTGGCCAAATTACCGTGACCCATAGCAGAGGATCCAGGTGGTGAAGGACAGCGAGGGACTGATTGGCCTGAATGGAGCTGGAGAAAGCCCCAGGTATACATATTTTTTTTTTTTCATCTCAGGTACACTTTAAAGCGGAATATAACCCTGCATTTCAACTTTGCTCTAAAACATTATTTACAGTATATTATATGCAACCAGCATTTTTTTTTTTACTAGACCAGCATTGGAAGGGTTACACAGGGCTTTAAAGTCCCTAGAGATTTCTGCAGAGGCATCCGAACTTCAGTTAGATACTTTTTGTTTACAAATATGTATCTTTTAACCACCCTGGCGTTCTGATTAAATCGCCAGGGTGGCTGCGGGAGGGTTTTTTTTAAATAAAAAAAAAACTATTTCATGCAGCCAACTGAAAGTTGGCTGCATGAAAGCACACTAGAGGGCGCTCCGGAGGCGATCTTCCGATCGCCTCCGGCGCCCAGAATAAACAAGGAAGGCCGCAATGAGCGGCCTTCCTTGTTTTGCTTATATCGTCGCCATAGCGACGAGCGGAGTGACGTCATCGACGTCAGCCGACGTCCTGACGTCAGCCGCCTCCGATCCAGCCCTTAGCGCTGGCCGGAACTTTTTGTTCCGGCTGCGCAGGGCTCAGGCGGCTAGGGGGGCCCTCTTTCGCCGCTGCTCGCGGCGAATCGCCGCAGAGCGGCGGCGATCAGGCAGCACACGCGGCTGGCAAAGTGCCGGCTGCGTGTGCTGCACTTTATTTGATAAAAATCGGCCCAGCAGGGCCTGAGCGGCAGCCTCCGGCGGTGATGGACGAGCTGAGCTCGTCCAGACCGCTCAGGAGGTTAAGTGTTTATTGTGACTCATCTCTCTCACTGAGAAGGAGCTTGGAGGACAGCCAAAGAGTGTGTAACTGTTTATCAATAGATACATCTAACTAAATAGAATGTAACTATCTGAACATCTGCACGGAACTTAAAACCTCTGTGTTTAACCCTTCCAATGCTGGTCTAGTAAAAAAAAAATGCTTTTTGCATATAATATGCTGTAAATAATGTTTTAGAGCAAAGTTGAAATGCAGGGTTATATTCCGCTTTAAGTGTAAAAGGGCCCTAAATGTAGATTTTACCCTTTTAATGCAAAATAAGACTGCGGTATTCCTGGAAAGTCGTGTTTAGGATCATTATTATAGATCATACATTTTCTTCTCAGTGTATTTTTACTTGAGGTTTGCTTTTAAATATTTTTTTTTTACTTTTTGTGATATTTCAAAAGATATATTAAACAAAAAAATGATTTTTTTTAAAAAGAGAATTCTATTGGATAAATGCCATTGGTCTGCACGATTGGCGTTTTTCAAACGTACATGAAAAGTTTGTTTGGGTGAGTAATGAAAGGGATATTTCCAACCGCAACAATTCCAGGAAATGGCAACTAAGACAAGGGACCGTCCTTGAAAACGAGGGGCATTTTTCAACAGTGATACACACCAAACCCTGCAGACATCATACGTTTCCCTCGTGGTAAAAGGGGGAAAACCGTCTCATTGTTTTCTCTGGCAAGACTTTCACTTTCTAGGGGATTATGTATGTTTAGTGAGCAGACGTGAGAGTGACATCGCCTGTTTTGTGGATTTTAACTCATCTTGAAATTATCACAGGAAGAGGAAGCTTTGGCTTCTTCCTCTTCTGGCTGAAACTAATTTCTTTGAATTTACTTTGAACAGACTTTATCGGCAGGGCCAGTGCATGGCTTACAATTCTGTTTCTTAAAAAGAAACTCCGACCAAGAATTGAACTTGATCCCATTCAGTAGCTGATACCCCCTTTTACATGAGAAATCTATTCATTTTCACAAACAGACCATCAGGGGGCGCTGTATGACTGATATTGTGGTGAAACCCCTCCCACAAGAAGCTCTGAGTACCGATGTACTTCTGGCAGTTTCCTGTCTGTGAACCTTGTTGCCTTGTGGGAAATAGCTGTTTACAGCTGTTTCCAACTGCCAAAACAGCATACAGCAGCTACATCACTTGTCAGCAGTAAAAATGTCACCATGTGATACATTTCAGAATAAAAATCAGGGATTTAAAAGATTTTACAATGGGCAAACACTGACTAAAACATTTATACATAATTATTGTAAAAATGAAGCATTTTTTTTTATTACATTTTCACTGGAGCTCCTCTTTACACACATGCGACTATAGTTGTTTGAAATGATCGTTCACCGATCATTTCAAATGACGATCGTTTAAAAAAAACAGCCATCGATCATTAAGTCAAACGATGGACGAGCTAGATCGTTAAAAACGAAAGATCTGTCCTGGCGGATTTTTTTTTTAAAATGACGATCGTTAGCAAAAGTAGTACATCGTTAAGAAACGGTCGTTCGTAGTAGGCAAGACATGCGCACTTCGTTTTATAGTCACAGCACATTAAATTTTCCCCTCGTGATGTAACATTCGTTCTATGATTCTGCCCAGTGATGTGTTGTATACTGCATGATTATACCATCATTTTTATTTTAACAGGACAAAGTGTATTTTTGTATGTTTTGTCAACACTATATAATCTAGATGCTCTACTACATACCGACAGTATGAAATAGAAATTTAGTTATGTCATATGCGTAACGTTAGTTTTACAGTGTAACGTACGTTTTGAACCGTTCGTTACGTGCGGGCGGAACTTGCTATGATGTAACTTCCAGGAACAGTATGTGATGTTGTTCCGGATCGTTCGTTAACAAACAATCAGATCGTTACACACCTTTAAAAGCTAGGTCGTTCTTTCGTCAAAAGATCGTTCGTCGTTCGCAACAAACGATCTTTGTCGTATGTGTGTACGTAGCTTTAGACATCCTCGTAACCTTTCTGGCGTTCAATTTCCCCAGGATTTCTGTGCAAAAAGTGATTAAATTTTATAACTTTTTTTTTTTTTTCCTGTAACTTGCCAAAATGTGTCAAGCAAGGGTGTAGTATACAGTGCAGGAGAGTATTGATGTGTATGCACGTTTATACTGTTCACAGCATGGACGGTTATATCTGTCAATACCGCTAGGGAGGGGTTCTGTAAGTGGCAGTTTTTGTTTATTTAAACAGTCCTCAGAACTCCTTTAAGGTAGCCATACATACATTTGGTGGCTGATCGACCATCCGATTCGATCATTATTATCAAATGAAATTAAAATTGGTGCCGCCAAGAGCAGGGCTGTGGAGTCTATACAAAAATCATCGGACTCAAACTCCAGGTACCCAAAATTGCTCCGACTCCTCGACTCTGACTCTTTAGTCTAATTTTTACAAAGGCTATGGATTTGGTACAAAAATCATCCGACTCCTCAGTTTATTGAAACCACCGATTCCGACTCCAGGTCCCCAAAATTGGTCCGACTCCTCGACTCCACAGCCCTTGCTAAGAGCATGCCGATCGTCAATGCGCCCAATTTTGGGCCAGAATTAGTTGCATGTATCGATTGAACATGCTTCGAGCTGTCGTGGTCGAACAGGTGCGAAGTGGTAATGACAAGCATTATCGGGAAAAGCGACGACTAAGCCCCCCCCCCCCCCCCCGCCGTGACTGCTCCTTGTGTATAAACGTGCCCCCCTCCATGTGTGCATTTATACATTACCTGACGTGGTGCCCATTTGTCTCAGGAATCCCGTACCTCCATTCGCTCTATACCAGGCTTTCTCAACCAGGGTTCCTTGAGTACTCTGCAGGGGTTCCTTGGCATTTTCCTCTATCGTGGTGGATGTATAATGGAGCTCACTATAATAGGTGGTACTGTAACAAGAAGCACTAAATTAGGGGCTTAGGAGGCAGTATAATGAGTGGCAGTATAATAGGGGGTAGTGAAATAAACAGCCACACATACTTTTAAAGACCATGCTTCCTCCTAAATAAATGCAGGAGTTCCTCGAGATCAAAAAATTGTTTGCAGGGGTTCCTTGAGATCCAAAAGCTATTTGCAGGGTTCCTCCAGGATAGAAAGGTTGAGAAAGGCTGCTCTATACAGTAGAGCAGATCCGATCGGGCTCAGCTATTTCGGTCTGAGCCAGAACGGAAAGCCACTACTGTGCCTGCACCAAGCGCGCCTCTTGTTATAAGTCCGGAGCCGGATTACCACTGCACCTGTGTGCGTCACCGACCAGCTTGTGATTTTTCAGGGGCTGCCAGCACTGGATCCCTGAGGCTGACAATCGAGAAGACAGCCAAAAATCTTGCATTGTTAAAAAGGAAACCTGTCAGCCTCCATATCCCTCTCACCTCAGGTTCCCTTTAAGGACTGATTTGCTTTGTGTGAGAGACCAGGAAAACACTGCAGATCTGCAGTCACTAGAAAATGTAATGGAGGGTGAAGGTTTGCTTTAAGGAATCCAGCAGGAGACTGCCAAGGGTAACAGGTTCACGAATGCTCCTAGAACTAAAAGCCGTATTTAGCAAGCAGTTTTATTAGACGCCCTCCTGTGCCAGATGACATGTTGGGTCTGAGCACAAACACCAAGCAAACACTACGCTATTAATGTATGTGGTCTCGCTCCCCAGTGGAACAAGGGACGGCTTCATGCCTCGACCTCAGATTCCACTTGCTACTGTACAGGAGAGGGAACACAGCAACCAACAGATGGGTTTTCAGAATCATCAACGTCACCGCGTCTAAAAAGGCAAACACTTAGGTAGGGAACATGGAACCTGCTGACGAGCGCTGCTATTGGCCTAGCTATGCTTTTTATGCTTTCTACTTGTAAACAGCGAGTGTTACATGCAAGGTGGAGGCTGCCAAGGCTCGAGCAAAACTTTAAAAATACATCAATTTACAAGAGACAGTGACTGTGGTGGCCAATGGACAGCGCACCTTCTGTGGTTTATTTACTAAATATAAACTTGCCTTCTTAAAACATGACGTATTTGCAAATATTTAGCTTTAATCGGTAAGAAACCCGAACCCCACGGGTGATACTTACCTCGGGAGGGGGAAGCCTCTGGATCCTAATGAGGCTTCCCCCATCCTGCTTTGTCCTGGCGATCCAACGCTGGCAGCCCCTGAACGGTGGACACGTAAATTTGTACCTACCGCGATCCAGCGCAGGAGCCATAGAGGCTTTCCGATTGGCCTCAGGACGAAATAGCCGAGCCCGATTGGGTCCGCTCTACTGCGCAGATGCAAGTCGCCTGCACAGTAGAACAGACCCGATCGGGTTCGGTTATTTTCGCCTTTGCCTATCGGAAAACTGCTACTGCGCCGTCACTGGAGTCATGGAAGGTAAGTATTGCTACTGCTCCTGCGCCACAGCCCACATCCTTGTTCGCTGTGGTTCCGGGGGCTTTCAGCGCTGGATCGCTGAACGATCCGAATGGATGCGTTGCAAGCCTTCACTATGGAGCGATGAGGAAGTGCTCCATAGCGAGGCTTGCAATGCGTCCATTCGGGCGCTTGCACCTCTGAAACGCTGGGCGTGGAGCGGCATTGTGGGTAATTAACCTTGCCGCATGTAGCCGCTCAGCTGTGGCAATTAGAGCTCATTTGCATCACGAGTAACCACCGTGGTTAATTGTGATTTATCCGCAGAGAGCAAGGCTAATCGCCGGGAATTAGAGAGATGGGAGAAGCATCGTTCGGATCCAGTCAGATGCTTTTTACAGTGTCTCTTTAATGTGCGCAAGGAGGAACTCCCATGGTGCACCGCTTCTGCTCAGTGAGTGAATGTGCAAATCATTCCTTTATGTCAATGAAGAGCCAAATATATATCCAGAATGCTGCTAGTTTACAGGGTGTGTCTATGGCCACTTTTGGCCCCTTGCAGACTGGCAGCTGAACTGTGGGTTTCACGAGAAGTTCAGTCTCCCGTCTGACGTCCACCAGTGCAATTCGGGTGCAATTTAAATGCAACTGAATTGCAGTGGTTGTAACACGAAGCGTGTCAAGCGTTGACACGCCGTGGTGTTACTGGGCGGCAGTGGAGCGCAGCATGTCGAGTCTGAGCGCGGATGTGTTACCGGTCAGATCTCACTCCGTGTGGGGGAGTCGCCTGTACAGCTGCCTGTGTGAAAGGGCCCTGACAGTCACATCCTACTTGCAGACAGCTGTTTCAGGCTTAGTTGGTCTTACTTCATCAATACAAGGCATGGTTTAACTGAATGTCACTTAATTATTAAATTTGGTTATCTTTTACAATATTTTTTTTATAAATTCATTAGTCATTGTTTGCCCATTGTAAAATCTTTCCTCTCCCTTATTTAAATTCTCAAATTATCTTACATTTATCAACATCTTTACTGCTGGCAAGTAAATATATACTCTGAAATATTTATTTATAGTTCCAAAGTGAGAAGAAACAACACCTGACCTCCCAGAATGCTCTAGGGCAGAAGGCTGTATAACGAAATAGCTTAGGCTAATGTGTGCGGGGAGGGCAGGCGTTATATACCAATATATAGCTGAAGGAAGTGTTTCTGATGCTGAAACCAGGGAAATTAACATAAAATTGGGTATCCTGAATATAATGTTCTACTAAACTGTAAGTTGTTGTAGTGACTTTGTAATATAGCTCTGATAATACCTAGTTAGGTTATGGTGAACTAGAACTAATAGGATATTGATTAGTATTAACCTAAAAGTCCCCTTTACTAAAAAAAAGAAAAAAAAAACCTTTATTAAATATGCTTGATTAAACAGGGAGGTATTTATTCTCCTCACTAGTTTCCAGATAACCCAACTGCAATCTCAGATCTGCACATGAGCTTCTTCTATCCTCCTCTAGAATTACATCCTCACATTCACGTATACAAGACTTCTCACGTGCCTCACACCTCCTCTGGAATGCCCTTCCACTGCACATCCGTCACTCTCCCACCTTTGAAATCTTTAAACCCTCAAAACTCACCTTTTGCGACTAGCATATGCTCTAACTTAGGCCATTCCCTCTTCGACCTTGCTTACTTACTTATGGTCTTACCCCTTATTGAATAACCCAAATACGCACTGCCTGTATATACACTGCATACCTCCCCACCTCTCCCCCCCCCCCTCCCCTTTCCTTTAGATTGTAAGGGCAGGGCTCTCTCACCCTTTTGTGTCTTGCAATTTGTTATTCATTTCATAGCTTGCACTCTGTTATACATTTTATTCATCATGTTACATCTGTCATTGTAATCACCAGTTCTGTATTTTGTACCAGTGTCCATATTTGATGTTTATCATTGTCTGTATCCATTTCTATATCATTGTCTGTATCATTAGTATGCCTTGTTTTTCTACTTTGTACAGTGCATCGGAATATGTTCGCACTTTATAAATCAATAATTATGATATGTGCTGTTTAATGCTCTGCCTCAAGTCTATGTTCCTTTTCTGTTCATTACGGTTTTGCGTGTGAAAAATTGCATGTGAATTTTCACACAAAAAGAGAGAAAAATTTGCAAATCTGTCATGCGTCTTAAGCCCCATCTACACGATACTATTCTTTATTCGATTCGATTACGATTCTATGTCGATCGGGATTCGATTTGCCATTGTTTTGTAATGGCAAATTGAATTGAATCTAATCCCGATCGGACATGTTGGATTTAATCGGATCGTAAATAGAATCGTAATCGAATCGTATAAAGAATCGTATCGTGTAGATTGGGCTTAACATGTGACAACTTCCCCCCTCCTTTGCATCTTTTGTTAAACGTATGTTAAACATTGCACATACTGCGCTTGATTCACTAAACCGTGATATGACAAATAGCACACCTTCTCAAATATATCACACCTTATCAGAGTAGCATAGCGAGCGCTACAAACTGCTGCTAATTGGCAATAGCACTTGTCCTGCCCTGAGCCCCTGCGTGTTCGTAGCGCTCGCTATGCTACGCTGATAAGGCGTGTTACCTTTGATAAGGTGTGATATTTGTCATATCGCGGTTTAGTGAATCAAGCCACCTATGTGCAATTCGGACACACAGCAGGCTGTAATTTTTTTTTTTTTTTAATCCCCTCACAAAGAAATGCAAATTAAAATTTGTGTGCAACAGAAACCTGCACATTGACTTTCATTAAAGGGAACCCAAGGTGAGAGGTATATGGAGGCTGCCATATTTATTTCCCATTAAAACAATACCAGTTGCCTGGCAATCCTCCTGACCCTGTGTCTCTAATACTTTTAGCCATAGACCCTGAACAAGCATGCAGCAGATCAGGTACTCTTGACTCAGCTGACTCAGATTTTCCTGGATTAGCCATATGCTTGTTTCAAGGTCTTGACTCTACTTATGCCAGAAGATCAACAGGGTTGCCAGGCAACTGGCATTGGAATGAATATGGCAGCTACCATAGCCCTCTCAGCTTGGGGTTCCCTTTTAACGTGAATTTTTGATCTTTGCTATGTGACAGATCACATGTAGGGGAGATGAGTGTTATCATTAATTACCTCAGTTATGCGATAAGACTTTTTCTGCACACAGTGTGTCTCCACTTGTAGCACTGATAACAGGAGAAAGGAGTAAATAAAGTCTTTCCTCAGAAAAGGTCACAGTCAGAGTCGTGCTTTGGATCATCGGCCATATATCCATGTAAAGCGCATGACAGGTGTACTTATAACTAAAAACCCACGATGGGTAAATGTACTATTGCATAGTCCATTGATGGTAGATTTGCTACTGAGAGAGCGAGTTGAATATGGAGGTCACATGATTACTGCTGTCTGTTCTTTTATTAAGTAGACCATTGAGGGGGCTGAAGAATATCCTATCCTATTTGTAAAAGGCAAGCAATGATCATAATTGAAGGCCATGTATTACTTAAAGAGGAGCTGTCAGCTAATAATATCTCAGGAAAAAAAAAATATAAGTAGATAAATACTTGCTCTACTTACATAACATATGTATTGCACTGTCCACGTTATGATTCCTGTGAATTTTATAAAGGAAAAGTAGAGAATCCTATTCTAGACAGTTTACAATATTTACCGTGGCTATTTTGAAGCCAGTCGTGATGTAATATCCGCCCTTAGTCTCCTATGCCTGATTTGCTCGCCCTTCACTATAGAAAGTGCATTGTTTCAGCATGAGAAATATTGGCCAATCAGAGAGGAACAGAGGTGTGGGAGGGGAAAACAAGAGTGAAAGAGTATTCAGCCAATCAGGCTGCATTAGTTAAGCCTGAGGGGAAGTAGAGAAGCAAAAAAGACAACCCAGCATGCCCTGCAACTTCTCTTTTGTGTACCAAATTTTCTGTGTACCAAATAAGTCATGTAAACTGGGGAATAATTAATCAATAAGAAAAGTAATAGTGATTTTAACTTTTGGATTGCCTGATTAGCATCCTTATTACTAGTTTACCAGATAAAAATAAAGAATTGATTTTTTTTTATTTTATGCCCGACAGTTACTCTTTAAGAGTCAGCCTCTTGAGTTAGAGGGCTATGAAAGGGTGCCCCAGTTGTGCATAGGTGAGACTGCCTGCAAAACGTGCACCAGGTTTGAGAAACGCTGCTTTAAGGGCTGTTACTACCTCCTATCAAATTTTAAAAAATGTCCTATTGAGGCTTCCCATCCTCCTGCGTCCCGCGGGGGTCCCGATGTGCCTCTCTGAACATCGGCGATGTAAATATTTACCTTCCCGACTCCGGCGCAGTAGCAGCGTTGCGCTCCGAAGTAGACGGAAATACCCAATCTCAGTTGGGTCCATTCTACTGCGCAGGCGCAAGTCTTCGGCGCCTGCGCAGTACAACGGACCCGACTGAGATCGGATATTTCGGGTATTTCCGTCTACTTCGAAGCCGAAGCGGCGCCCCTGCTGGAGCCTGGAAAGGTAAATATTGAACAAGCTGTCGGGCCGCTGTTCGGAGGGCTGCAGCGAGACCCCCGTGGGACAGAGGAGGACGAGGGAAGCCTCATTAGGATCCGGAGGGTTCCCCCTCCTGAGGTGAGTACCCCCCTAGGGGACATTTTTCTAGTTAGTGTCTCTTTAAGATGCCTTTGTACAATATGCTCACTGTAGAAATGTATTTGTTATTAGGTTTAAGGTAAAAAATATAGATTAAATATAAAATACTTTTTAAAGGATACCTTAGCGCTCAATATTTTTGTCAATTTTTTTTATCAATATTATTCAATAAATTCAATATTTTTAAAAATATATACTGCATGCGCAGTATGTCTGTTCCCTGGCTACCCCATATTAAGTACAGGTAGTCCCCGACTTACGAACGACCCGCCGATATGAACATGGATTCTCTGTTTCCATGGGAACAAATAAAAAAAATTCAAATTGGACTTGTAGTTTTTGAGAAAATCGATTTTTAAAAAATCAAGAAAAAATGGCTTTTAAACTTGTATAAACAGGTACAAAGGGCAGAGGTGACACAGGGGGACACTAGAGGCACAGGGGGCACAGAGGAGGTACAGGGGACAGAGATGGCACAATATTCCGACTTAAGAACAGATTCAGGTTAAGAACGAACCTACAGCCCCTATCTCGTTTTTTAACCGGGGACTACCTGTACTGTATACTGTATATACTCGAGTTCTAGCCGACCTGCATATAAGCTGACTCCCCCCCCCCCCCCCCCCCCCCCAACTTTTACCTTAAAAAAAAAAAACCTGGAAAAAATGTTTGACCCGAGTATAAGCCGAGGGTGGCAAAAGCCACAACACCATTCAGTCGTGGTCAGCCACAACCATATATAATAGAAATGCAGCATAAATTCAGCTGATTGCTATAATAAGCCAGAACATAGGCCTACAATGGAGATAGACATGCAAAGAACTCCTGTTGCAAAGTTTAAGCTGGCATAAAGATAAAGCAAGGAATGCAGAGCCACATAGTCATGTATCTAATCTTGATATAGGAATGCAAGAATTCTCAACACTCAGTAGACACTGTCCCTGTATGCCTTCCAAGGCTACAACTCGAGATGAGGTTAGCTGGGACCTCCCATGGAAATGTCAAGTGTGTGGTCTCCCTCAGATGATCTACCACTGTGCATATAGTGGGGACACTATGGGGATAACTCAGAGTAGTGACTCGAGTATAAGGCCCATTTTTGGCCCATCTTTTTTTTGCCCAAAAAGTAGGCTTATACCCTGTGACTAAGGAAGTTTAATCTATCGAACAAGTGATTTGATCTATCTGACAGGATGGAAAATCTAGTTCGATTTGCTGCTGCCAAAAGATTTAATTCTGAAATGTATTGGAAATCTGTTTCTAGTGTGTGGCACACATCAGTTAGATTCCTGTCAGATTTGACTTGACAGGCATCGGACAGAAATCTAGCTGATGGTCTAATCTGCTGCAAATCTATAAGCGTATGGCCACCTTTACTTTTTTGTTCTCCTAGAAACTGCACTGTCATAGCTAGCTAGCTTGCTTTGTAAACACATCACTGAACTGCCCTCAGCCAATCATTGAGGAGCAGGAATGTGGGAGTAGGGATGACAAGCTTTCTTCTGGTCGGCGATATACCAAATAAAGGCAGGTTGACTGAGATGAGATTTATTACAGCAGAAATCTTTTTTAATATATTGGAGTGCTTGCAAGGCAGGGTAAGATTCCAGGCTACATATTAAACACAGATCAGTGGGTAAATGGAATTTGATTTTGCAGCTGACCCAACAGATGAAAAATAATATGAGTGAGAAGAAACACAAAAAAGAACCGAAAAACAATGGCGCAGATTTGGGTCAGAAAATGTAAGTTAAATATATATATATATGAAGGCGTCATGACCAAATGTTGCGTTATCGTTTCTTGTCACGTCACAACTTCTGGGCCAGCTGCAGTGGATTCGCTGAGCAGTTCCAGCTCCACTGTGGATAACAAGAGACAACACTCAGCTCAGGCTGTACAAAGACTGTTTTTACGGTTGTGGTTTTGGCCTGTGCTGCGGCTCCAGTGCACTGACCCAAATGTGGTCACAAGCAGGACCCCAATCCCCACCTTCAGAATACAGTCATTGAGCTGCTGGGGATAGTGTCTCACCCACTGAGTAACTGTCTGTCTGAGGTGACGCATGAAACTCTACACTGACCATTGTGACTTTTATACGTAATGAACTTTTATCCAATCTAGGCTGGTGGAAGAACACAATACCATACACAGTGTGCCTGACTCACGGTGATCTGTCACACGGCGGCACATTGCTTCTCCAAAACAACCAGATTCACAATAGGTGATGAATGTGGAGCTCCTCCCTGGTGTTGTCTGTATTACGGGGATTCTCGTACTGCTCCTCTGGGATATCTATGGCAAACGTGGCCGGGCCAGGTTTATGTAAGCCAAGAGCAGAACATGACGTCACAGGGATAATGTTCCATGAGAACAGAGCTTCCAGGCAAGCCAAGAATCGCCTCCAGACAGAATAAAAATTATCAGTAAATAGTGTTAAAGCAGAACTCTGAGCTCATCGAAAATAAGCCAGTAGTACTGCTCGTTCCTGGCTGCCAAAAGTTTAAAGGGTCCAGTTCAGAGTCAAATGTTTTCCTAGTTGTGTGTCAGCACTTCGTGACAGTGGTTATTTTTATCGATGTAGAGAAAGTCTGATGAGCTGATTTGAAAAAATATTACTTGTGAAACACACTGTCCACTTCCTGTACTGCAGACCTCCATTGCTGTGTACTGTATACATCTATTCTCCCCTGTAATCAACTGTCAGTCACCTGTCAATCACCCCCTGTCACCACCTGCCACCCATCAGATCATACCATAACCTGCCTCTTACGGGCATCTGATCACCCACACCATCAGATCGCCCGCAAACCTACCCTCAGATCACCTCCAAAGTGCATTGTTTACATCTGTTCTGCCATCTAATCACCCACTGATCACCCATCAATCACCCCCTGTCATCACCTGTCACTGCTACCCATCAGATCAGACCCTAATCTGCCCCTTGGGCACCCAATCACTCGCCCACATCCTCAGAACGCCCTCAGACCCCAGCCTTGATCACCTCGCCAGTGCATTGCTTGCATCTATTCCCCCCTCTAATCACACCTTGAGACACTCATCAATCACCTCCTGTCACCCCCACCCCCCCCAGCACACCTACCCATCAGTTCAGGCCCTAATTTGCCGTGTGGGCTCCTGATCACTCGGCCAAACCCTCATATCCCCCTCAGACCCCCTTCCGATCACCTCCCCAGTGTATTGATTGCATCTATTCTCCCCTCTAATCGCCCCCTGAGACACCCATCAATCACCTCCTGTCACCCCCCCGCCCACCCCCCCTAGCACTCCTATCAATCAGATCCCCAGGCCCTAATCTTCCCCCTGCGGGTTTCTGATCACCCAGCCAAATCCTCACCTGCCCCACTGCAGTGACAGAATGTTTTATTTTTCTGATCACTGCTGGTCTCTACGACTTAATTGTGGCTGAGACCAACCGTTATGCCACACAATACGCAACCGCCAATCCAAGAAGCTACCATGCCCAGCCTTTTCGGTGGAAACCACTCCAAGTTTCCGAACGTAACATTTTTTGGGGCCTACTCCTTAACATGGGTCTAGTCAAAAAGAATGTACTGCGGTCTTATTGGTCTACGCACCCAATACATCACATGCCCATGTTCTCTGCTGCCATGTCCAGGTCACCATTTGAGAACATCTTGCACTTCAGTGCCAATACAACCTGTCATCTAAGAGGCAACCCTGCTTATGACCGGTTCCACAAAATTCGGCCCTCCATAGACCACCTGTCATCAAAATTTGCAGATGCTTATACCCCCGAACAGGCATTTTGAGGAATTTGGTTTCCAGACTACTCCTCCCGGTTTATGGCCCCTAAAATGCCAGGGCAGTATAGGAACCCCACCAAGTGACCCCATTTTAGAAAGAGGACACCCCCCGTTAGGTGTATGATGAGTTCATAGAAGATTTTATTTTTTTGTCACAAATTAGTGGAAAATGACACTTTGTGAAAAAAATAAAAATCAATTTCCGCTAACTTGTGACAAAAAATAAAATCTTCTATGAACTCACCATACACGGAATACCTTGGGGTGTCTTCTTTCTAAAGTGGGGTTCCTATACTGCCCTGGCATTTTAGGAGCCCTAAACCGTTAGGAGTAGTCTAGAAACCAAATGCCTCAAAATGACCTGTGAATAGGACGTTGGGCCCCTTAGCGCACCTAGGCTACAAAAAAGTGTCACGTGTGGTATCGCCGTACTCAGGAGAAGTAGTATAATGTGTTTTGGGGTGTATTTTTACACATACCCATGCTGGGTGGCAGAAATATCTCTGTAAATGACAATTTCTCCCACCCAGCATGGGTATGGCGATACCACATGTGTGACACTTTTTTTGCAGCCTAGGTGCGCTAAGGGGCCCAACGTCCTATTCACAGGTCATTTTGAGGCATTTGTTTTCTAGACTACTCCTCACGGTTTAGGACCGCTAAAATGCCAGGGCAGTATAGGAACCCCACAAGTGACTACGCTTTAGAAAGAAGACACCCCAAGGTATTCGGTTAGGTGTATGGTGAGTTCATAGAATATTTTTTGTCACAAGTTAGCGGAAATTGATTTTTATTGTTTTTTTCACAATTGTCATTTTCCGCATTTTTTGTCACAAGTTAGTGGAAAATGACACTTTGTGAAAAAAACTATAAAAAGCGTGAGGAGTAGTCTAGAAACCAAATGCCTCAAAATGCCCTGTGAAATCCTAAAGGTACTCATAGGACTCTGGGCCCCTTAGCGCAGTTAGGCAGCAAAAAAGTGTCACACATGTGGTATTGCCGTACTCAGGAGAAGTAGTATAATGTGTTTCGGGGTGTATTTTTACTCATACCCATGCTGGGTGGGAGAAATCTCTCTGTAAATGGACAGTGTGTCAGTGTGTAAGTGTGTGAAAAAAAATTAAAAAAAAATCTCATTTACAGAGAGATTTCTCCCACCCAGCATGAGTATGTGTAAAAATACACCCCAAAACACATTATACTATTTCTCCTGAGTAAGGCGATACCACATGTGTGACACTTTTTTGCAGTCTAGGTGCGCTAAGGGGCCCAAAGTCCTATGAGCACCTTTAGGCTTTACAGGGGTGCTTACAATTTAGCACCCCCCAAATTGCCAGGACACACCGCAAATGACCCTATTTTTGGAAAGTAGACACCCCAAAGTATTTAGAGAGGGGCATGGTGAGTCCGTGGCAGATTTCATTTTTTTTTGTCACAAGTTAGCAGAAATGGAAAGCTTTTTTTTTTTTTTTGGTCACAAAGTGTCATTTTCCGCTAACTTGTGACAAAAAATAAAATCTTCTATGAATTCACCATGCATCTTAGTGAATACTTTGGGATGTCTTCTTTCCAAAATGTGGTCATTTGGGGGGTATTTATAATATCCTGGAATTTTCGCACCTCATGAAACATGACAGGTGCTCAGAAAAGTCAGAGATGCTCCAAAATGGGAAAATTCACTTTTGGCACCATAGTTTGTAAACGCTATAACTTTTACCCAATCCAATAAATATACACTGAATGTGTTTTTTTTTTTTTTTTTTATCAGACATGTAGCACAATACATTTGGACAAAAATGTATATAGAAATTTTACTTTATTTGAAAAATGTCAGCACAGAAAGCTAAATAAATATTTTTTTTTACAAAATTCATGTCTTTTTTTGATGAATATAATAAAAACTAAAAATCGCAGCAGCAATCAAATAGCACCAAAAGAAAGCTGTATTAGTGACAAGAAAAAGCAATAAACCGTTAAAGCTGCAGTGGTCTGAATAGAAAAAAAAAAGCTCTGGTCCTTAAGGGGTGAAAAGACTGCGGTCCTTAAGTGGTTAAACAATATTGTTTACGTCAAATCCTGGCGCCTACTTTATGAAACAACTTCAATATCTTTTATATCTGGCGCCCTTTTTGTCCAGAGCCTTTCTAATATGCATATGTGTACATGTCCAAACTGTTCCCGATGGATAATGGTATTGATTTCACAATGATAACTTCCAAAATTCGATCCCGGGATTGGTTCATTCCCGTCGATCGGATGGGAAGTTGCATCGTGTGTACCCAGCATTAGAAGGCAAAAAACAATACAGAGGAAGACCGGGAGACCTTGGTAGCAAGAGAGGGCCCAAAGCTCTCCTTGGCTGAACCTCTGCCGAGGTCATGCAGCAGCAATTTTGAGCCACAAATAAAGTTATATGGAGTTTGATTCCATCACTCCCTACTTAGGGGAGAGGAGAGCAGAGGTGGTTAAATCTTGAGAAACTCTCCATACACTTGAATGATGCTCCATGGTTGGACCTACTCATCAGTCATCCCAGCGTCAGATGGCCAAATATTCTTTTCCAGCATATATCACTTTACCCTGAACATCCATGAAAAGACATTGAAGAAAAATATTTCCCAGAAAGCCTCTTAATCACAAAACGCTCCTCAATACCGTCTTTATAACCAGAAGCTCTACAGGCAGACTTAACAGGAGAGAAATACAACGCATCAATATTTCACCTTGAGAGGGAAATTTTTATCTGAGTTGAAGCTATAGAAGGAGTTTTGTGGGAAGTTTCCAGGAACAGAAATAAAAATACGGTTTCAGTTCTAGCTTGAGGTTTATCTCCAGTTAATGTTCTCAGTCTAATAAAAGAAATAAATAAAACCAGTCACAGCAAAACCGTCCAGTTTCGGTAAAAGCCAAGGGTGGACGAAACTGGCATTGTTGGGTTAATAAACGGCACCTTGTAAAGGAGGTGAGACTATAAACACAGAGTATGCTATACCACACGAGTCATCGCAAAGTCTGCAGCAAAACTATTCTGAAAATGAGAACTTTGCTGATATCAAAAACATAAAACTGGCTTCCGCTCCGTGCAAACCTGCCGCAAGAAAAGTGAGGTCACGCATTCCTATAGACTGGACTGACGTAGGCTAGAAATCCGTTGCAATGTTATCAGCCGTAGACCTGTTAATTGTTGGCAAAACCTGAGCAGTCCTGATTAGGTGTAAACAATAAAACCTATGCTTTTTATTATTCTGCTGATTTTAAAGGAATTATCAGGGAACTGAAAAAATGAGCTTACTTACCCGGGGCTTCCTCCAGCACCTGGCAGTCAATATGTCCCTCGCCACAGCTCCAGAGTCCTGGCATCCCCTCCATTTAAGATGCTGACCTGGCGAGGTTGTCAGAAGCCTGCGCAGAATACTCCCGACAACGTGAGCATGATTGAAGGTGGCGCTCGCGCAGGCACAGTAGATGCCAACCTGGCGAGGGCGGCATCTGAAATTGTGGGGATCCCAGGACTCTGGAGCTGCGATGAGGGACATATCTGCCGCCAGGGGCTGGAGGAAGCTCCGGGTAAGTAAAGATCATTATTTTTCAGTTCCCTGATGATTCCTTCAACACTGAAGTAGAATACAAATTATGATATAATGAATTGGTTGCGTAGTACGGATAATTACTAGAACATTAGTAGCAAAGGAAATATTCCCATATTTTTATTTTCAATTATGTATTGTTTTTATAACATTGCATCGTTCTCTAATATTTACAGTTTACACACTACTCAGCATTCTAAACTATTTTACAGAGCAGGCCAGTGAACTATTGACCTGTCCTCTGGAGAGAAAAGAAAATACAGTGACTGACAGCTGAGATACCAAGCTTCAGAAGACAGAGCTCTGGTGGAGCTCAATGTCTCTTTTGCATAGATGACAACTGGAGTTTCTTAACCCTGTACTGGAACCAATATTCGACTTATGTCTCTGCTCCTAATGTTTTATTTCTTAGCTGTACTACACATACAAATCATTATAGCAAAAATGTTTTCGCTCCAGTGTCTCTTTAACCAGTTCAGCCTTCAGTCGTTTTCACTTTATGCATCCGAGCAATGTTCACCTCCCATTCATTAGCCTATAACTTTATCACTACTTATCACAATGAACTGATCTATAGCTTGTTTTTTCCGCCACCAATTAGGCTTTCTTTGGGTGGTACATTTTGCTAAGAGCCACTTTACTGTAAATGCATTTTAACAGGAAGAATAAGAAAAAAACGGAAAAAAATCATTATTTCTCAGTTTTCAGCCATTATAGTTTTAAAATAATACATGCCTTCATAATTAAAACTCACGTATTGTATTTGCCCATCTGTCCTGGTTATTACACCATTTAAATTATGTCCCTATCACAATGAATGGCGACAATATTTAATTTGGAAATAAAGGTGCATTTTTTTCCGTTTTGCATCCATCACTATTAACAAGTTTAAAAGTAAAAAAAAAATAGAACTATTTCATCTTTACATTGATATTTGAAAAGTTTAGACCCTTAGGTAAATATTTACATGAGTTTGTTTGCATGACGTCACTCTAAGCGTAACATACGCTTAGAGGGGCGCATGAAGCCAGAAAAAGCGAAGCTTCCGAGAGAAGCTGTCGCTTTTTCAGCGGGGGAGAGGAATCAGTGATCGGGCACCATAGCCCGATTCACTGATTGCCTGGCTAAAGAAACCGCGGGCCGGGAGCGCGCGTGCACGTGGCCTCCTGGACCTAGGTACTACGTCCTGGAGGCATAAATGGTTAAGGCCTGCTAGCTTATAGTCACTAATAGCAGCTCGCTCCTAGGTGGCGCTGTGCTGCAGATAGTTTTTGCATTCCTTTTAAAGCGCCCCCCCCCCCCCATTTCCTCTGCCGCGCATCATATTGCCGCTCACGCTTGGAAGGTAGGAAGAAGCGTGTGCATGCGCAGAACGGACCTGCAGTCTTCCTGTTCTGGGTCACGGCGCAATTTTATGTCAGAGCGGCCAATTACGATGGTAGCGGCCAGCCGGGGAGCAGGAGCACTTAGATAAGGGGCGGATGATGTATCCTCTGCTTATATGCACATCCTCGTCGTCTGCTTAGGGTCTCTGTAAAGGCGCGCGCACACACAACGTATTTTTACAAGCGCCGGGTCCATCAGACCCTCCCGCGGAGCAGTCGATCTGCCGACAGTAGCACGTGTGTGCAAGCTGTCGGCAGACTGATAAGACTGTTTTTGACTGATCCACATATTCAAACAATTTTGAACATGTAAACACTAATCTTGAGTGGTAAAAAATATGGACATTTACTGCAAGTGGTATTGTGAAGCCGTCTGAATATGCAGATCAAGTCACTTGACATATTGAACATCTGAAGTAAGAGACCTAAGGAAACTGCCATGTTTACGGTATTTACTTTTATACAATACAAATTGCCTGGCGGTCCTGCTGATCATCTGCCGGTAATGACACCCTGAACAAGCATGCTGATTCGATTTTTATGTTTATGTAAAATTTGACCTGATCTGTCGCATGCTTGGTTCATGCTAGGTACACATCATACAATTTTCTGTTATTTACCTGCCAGATCGATTTTTTTTTTCCAACATGTCCGACCTGAATTTCGATTTTCTGATCTTTTTCTTTAATTGATTTTCATAGAACTGAATGAAAATCGATTTAAAAAATCGAAAAAAACTATTTAAAAAAAATCGGAAAATTGAAAAATAGATCGAAATTCAGATCGGACGTGTTGGAAAAAATCGTTCTGGCAGGTAAATCTAATGGCCCATACTCACGAGGGACTTTTGTCGCCTCAACACGCGGCGCGCGCGTGTTGCGGCGACAGGTCGCCCGTGAGTATGGGCCGTCGCACGCGTGCGCACCCCGAACTGTCGCCCGCCGCTCTTGTCGCCATGCGATTGAAAGTTTCAATCGCATGGCAACAGTCGCCGCCGCACCTCCGCCGCAACTGTCGCTAGTCCGCGTGAGTACGCGGACTAGCGACAGCAACCTCCATAGAGGAGAATGAAGCTTCTGGCGGGGGGAGGAGGAACGTCGGCGACAGCTTCCATCTCGCCGCTGGTCCCTCTTCCGCGTGTGTACGCGGAGGGACCTGGAGAGAAGCTGTCGCCGGCCTGTCGCCCACACGCTCACGTGTGCTGGCGACAGGCCACTTCTGCAGCCCGTGAGTACGGGCCATAACAGAAAATTGTATGGTGTGTACCTAGCATCAGGTGTGTGATTCAGACACTACTGATGACTGAAAGATCAGTAGCCACACTAGTATTGTTAAGAAATAAATACGGCAGCCTCCATATGTCTCTCACTTCCAGGGTTCGTAATGCTGGGAACACATGATACATTTTTTTACGCTCGATTCTCCACTTGATTCTCTTATCTTCCGCTTGTTTTTCTTCTTTTTTTTCCATTAACTTCTATGAGAAATCGAGCGGTAAGACAATCGAGAGGAATATCGGACATGATGGAATTTTGAACGCATCTATCTAACGGCAAAACGTAACGTGTGTTCCCAACAGTTAACCTCCTAAGCGGTACGCCCGACATTGTGTCAGGCATACCGCTCTCTGGCCTCAGGAGTCCCCCATGATTCATTTATTAGATCCAAAGGCTGCAACGGCTTTAGCTTTAGCACTAGGCTAGCCAGTATAGGTGTGCTCAACCCCCCCATTGCTACCAATCCCCCGATCCAGCCGCTTATACATTACCCAGCCTTGTTCCAGCGATCGGCGCAGCCCGCTCTTCTCTATGGGGAGGATTGTGAGTGCGCATGACGTCGGAGACGACATGTACGATTCTCCCCATAGAGAAGTGCGGAGCTGTGTGAGGCAGTGCTGCTCAAATCCGGATTCGGGAGACATCCGGATAGTTGTATCCGGATATATCCCAGTAAACCTGGGCGGGGGGGGGGGAGGGTCAATCTTACCTGTCTGACGTCTTCTTCGGTCCATCCCTCGGCACCTCCCATGATGCGGTCCAAGCGGCGGTCACGTGATTACAAACACTTCCTCCTTCCGGGTTGAAGGAGGAAGTGTTTGTAATAACATGGAGGGCATCGTGGGAGGCGCCGAGGGACGGACGAAAAAGACGTCAGACAGGTAAGATTGACCCCCTCGCCCACCCCGCACAGGTTTACTGGGAGATATCCGGATAGCAACTATCCAGGTATCTCCCGGATCCGGATTTGAGCAGCACTGGTGTGAGGAGACTGCGGCGATCACTGCAACCAGGTTGGGTAATGTATGAGCGACTGGATCGGGGGGTGCTGGCCACCTATATTAGCTAGCCATTGGATCTAATAAATTAAGCATGGGGACTCAGGCTAGCAAAACCTCCTGAGCGGTGTAACGCTCAGGAGGTTAAAGAGAAACTCCGACCAAGAATTGAACTTTATCCCAATCAGTAGCTGATACCCCCTTTACATGAGAAATCTATTCCTTTTCACAAACAGACCATCAGGGGGCGCTGTATGGCTGATATTGTGGTGAAACCCCTCCCACAAGAAGCTCTGAGTACTGAGGTACTTCTGGCAGTTTCCTGTCTGTGAACCCTGTTGCATTATGGGAAATAGCTGTTTACAGCTGTTTCCAACTGCCCAAAAAAGTATTCAGCAGCTATATCACCTGCCAACAGTAAAAATGTCACCATGTAATAAATGTCAGAATGTGAATCGGGGATTTAAAAGATTTTACAATGGGCAAACACTGACTAAATCATTTA
The DNA here is from genome assembly GCF_040937935.1 of Hyperolius riggenbachi. Classification (NCBI taxonomy): domain Eukaryota; kingdom Metazoa; phylum Chordata; class Amphibia; order Anura; family Hyperoliidae; genus Hyperolius; species Hyperolius riggenbachi. Next base: position 272,304,345 of record NC_090652.1, on the reverse strand, counting down.
TACATAATTATTGTAAAAATGAAGCACTTTTTTTATTACATTATTTTCACTGGAGTTCCTCTTTAAAAAGAAAATCTGTATTGTTAAAATCGCACAAAAGTAAACATACCAGTGCGCTAGGGGACATCTCCTATTACCCTCTGTCACAATTTCGCCGCTTCTCGCCGCATTAAAAGTGGTTAAAAACAGTTTTAAAAAGTTTGTTTATAAACAAACAAAATGGCCACCAAAACAGGAAGTAGATTGATGTACAGTATGTCCACACATAGAAAATACATCCATACACAAGCAGGCTATATACAGCCATCCTTTTGAATCTCAAGAGATCATTTGTGTGTTTCTTTCCCCCTGCAGCTATCTTCCACTGAAGTGTCAGGCTATTTCTTCCCGCAGAGTGCAGACAGCTCTGCCTGTATGTAATTCCTCAGTATGTGAAAGCCCAGCCAGCTCAGAGGAGGATTTATCCAGCTTGTAAAAGATAATAGAACAGAGAGAAGCTGCACTAATCTAAATATCACACAGGCAGTGTGCAGAGAGGGGCCTGGATGGGGGAGTTCATAGCAGAACCACAACACTGAAGAACTTGGCAGCCTTCCAGACACAGGCCTGACAAGTCTGACAAGAGAGAGATAAGTTGATTTATTACAGAGATGGTGATAGTAGAACGTGCTGCAGTAAGCCAGAACACATTAGAATAACTTTTGGAACTTGTAGCATGATAAAAAACAGGATGCAATTTTTGTTACGGAGTCTCTTTAAAGAGAACCCGAGGTGTGTTTAAAGAATGTTATCTGCATACAGAGGCTGGATCTGCCTATACAGCCCAGCCTCTGTTGCTATCCCAAACCCCACTAAGGTCCCCCTGCACTCTGCAATCCCTCATAAATCACAGCCGTGCTGTGAGGCTGTGTTTACATCTGTAGTGTCAGTCTCAGCTGCTCCCCCGCCTCCTGCATAGCTCCGGTCCCTGCCCCCGTCCCTTCCCTCCAATCAGCAGGGAGAGAAGGGATGCAGGCGGGGACTGGAGTTCTGCAGGAGGCGGGGAGAGCAGCAGACTGACACTATAGAGATAAACACAGCCAGCTCTGACAAGCTGTTTGTCAGCAGCGTGGCTGTGATTTATGGAGGGATTGCAGAGTGCAGGGGGAGCTTAGGGGGGTTTGGGATAGCAACAGAGGCTGGGCTGTATAGGCAGATCCAGCCTCTGTATGCAGATAATATTCTTCAAACCCACCTCGGGTTCTCTTTAAGGACTGTTTTTGCTTCAGACCAGTGCCAGATTATTGAGGGCTTGTCTTGGTGATATCGGAAAACCCCTCTTTCTGTCTACACAACCCTGATAAGTAGTCATTTAGGATAGGTTTACTTTTTAAATATCTGTATCCTTTAAATTTTGCATCACAAAATGTAATTGCTTGATAATCGTATCGCGAAAATGGTAACATTTAAAATACATGTAAACACATACAAATAAGTACATTTCTTCCAGAGTAAAATGAGCTGTAAATTACTTTTCTCCTATGCTGCATTCACTTGCAGTAAGTAGTAGAAATCTGACACAATCGACAGGTTTTGGACTAGCCTATCTCCTCATGGGGGATATTCAGGGCTTTCTTTAGTTTCAAAAGCATTTAGTGAATGGCAGTTGCTCTGTTCAACTGCGAAAAAAGTATGCAGCGAGCAGGGAAGCTGGCCAGCGTCATTGTATTAGTCCTTTTTAGGGTATGTCTTTATAAAGGATAAAAGCCTTGATGAGAATCCCCCATAAAGAGATGGATTAGTTCAAAACCTGTCGGTTCTGTTAGATTTCTACTACCTACTGTAAGTGACAGCAACATAAGAGAAAAGTAATTTATGGCTCATTTTACTCTGGAAAAAAAGATGCACCTTATTTGTATATGTTTACACATTTTAAATTTTACAATTTTTCACGATAGTGGTCCTTTAAGGACAACTGAAGTGAGAAAGATATGAAGGCTGCCATATTTATTTACTTTTAAACAATACCAGTTTCCTGACAGTCCTGCTGTACTATTTGGCTGCAATAGTGTCTGAATAACACCAGAAACAAGCATGCCGCTAATCTTGTCAGATCTGACAATAATGTCAGAAACACCTGATCTGCTGCATGCTTGTTCAGGGTCTGTGGCTAAAAGTATTAGAGGCAGAGGATCCGCAGGATAGCCAGGCAACTGGTATTCCTTAAAAGGAGATAAATATGGCAGCCTCCATATCCCGCTCACTTCAGTTGTCCTTTAACTATTTGCTCATTTTATTATTATTATTATTAATATTATTACTTTTGTTTGGACTGCAGGAAAGATGGCGTTCCATAATGTGATGAAAGGTGCCCTCCTCCTGGGCGGTGGTGCTGTGGCTACTGTGGTTGGTCTTTCTCACCTGACTGATACTAAGAAAAAGGTAACGAGTGATTTGAGATATTTTTTTTTTTTCTGAATCAAATAAACGAAAGCTTTATTGGAGTACACGCTCTGTGCTGCGATATGTTTCGCAAGCAGAACCCACTTTATCAGGCAATAAAAGGATTATTTTTTCATTTATATTGTGCCAACATCTTTCGTAGCGCTGTACGTAGTGCAAAACAAATATTGGGGAACATATATACATGAGACATTCAAAACACTGTACAATCGTGATATCCAGAAATTCAAGTACAAATACATACAAAGTTAATGTGTGGTTTGAGATATCAATTGAAGCAAAATAAGAAACAATAGAAGGAGTTCCCTGCCCTTGTGAGCTTACAATATAAAGGGTAGTGGGGTGGAACAATGGGGAGGGAGACACTGGAGTTAGCAAATGAAGCCATGAGCCTCCACTGCGCCCTACAGCAAATTATAGGCTGGTCTGAGCAGGTGTGTTTTGAGAGTATGTTTGGAGGTTTTCGGATAGGCCATGGGAGAGAGTTCCAGAGGAGAGGGGATGCTCGTGAGAAGTCCTGGATGTGGGGTCAGAGGAGGTGACCAAGCTAGGATTCACTTAATCATGGTCTCTACATGCTGGGCCCCTCACAATTTCCCCTTTTTGTCTTTTCATTGGTACATGTGAGGATCCGCTCGGCTGCCTGCGCAGGCAGGCAGCTTTTTGACCACTGTTCAGGTCTGCATTCTGCAGGTCTCTGGAAGAGAGACCTTTTGTCAGTTTTGCAGCTTGCTGCTGAGGAATTTGAATACGTTTGTCATGCAGATTGCCTAGCCACATCCTTTGTAGCCTTGCTCTATAAATACTATGTGATATCACAGACCTGGGCTGGTCATAAGGGTTAGTCCTGTGAAACACTCCTGGAGTGTCAGCCTTGCTTATTGTTTGAAGATTAGCCTAGAGTAATTCCTGGGACTGCACTAGGCAGGTTCCCTAGTGCAGTTAGGATTGCATATCTGCTTTTTTTGTCTGCTGCGATTGCCCTGTCCCAGCAGTGGTTGACAGGAGGTCGTTCTGATCTTTGTTCTTGGAGTATAGCTGGAGCAGCGGTTGCTACTAGCTATCTCATCTGATCTGTCTTGCCTGGATCGCACTCGCCTTGCGCTAGTGCTGTGGATCCGTCTGATCTCCATCTCTCTTGCTGTACTTGGATTGCACTTGCTCTGACGGAAAGAGCAGTGGATCCAGCTCGCTCTGTTTCTATTCTTGGATCGCACTCGCTCTGGCGGAAAGAGCAGTGGATCGTATCTCTCACTTATTCCTGTTTTCGTGTATCTGTCTTGTCTGCTACGAACGCTTGCTGGAGGCTTGGTGAGGTAACCGTTAAGAAAGCGCTCGCGTCCTCTTTTCCATGTTTGTCTGTCGGTGGTTAGTTAGGCGTGCTTGTCTCTGTTGTGCTTAACATGCGGAGGCCGCGCATAAACGCGTGCACTGTTGCGAATGAGTGCGGTGTTCGTGTTTAGTTAGCGTTTGTTATTTTCCTTATCTTCTCATTGTATGATTTGCTGTGCCTTTGCTACTCTCGAGCTCTGCCTTGCTGTAGCCTTGTGTCACCTCTGGCAATCGCCTCTCTCGCGATTGCGTTCCTACTTCATATCTGCTGTTGTGTGTGCACCGTCGCGGGTTGGCGACTAGTTTGGGGCACATACATACATTCTATCACTGTGCTCATTCTCTTTCGCAATCGCTTCCCTTGCGATTGCGTTCTCGCTTGGTTTCCTCTGTTGTGTGTCCGCCGTCGCAAGTTGGTGGACATACATACATTCCTCATCTGTGCTTATTCGGTCTTGTCGCTGTTAGCAATCGCCATTTCTGGCGATTGACTTCTCACTTTATCTTCATGGTGTGTTCATCGTCGCAGGGTGGCGACTAGATTGGTGGACACACATACCCTCTGTCACTTTGATCTCTCTCTTTCAGGGCTCACTTACCCTGCGTTTCTTCCCTTCGTACAATTCCTGTCTGGCGTGTGTGGCAGGGCAGAGGAGCTGTTCCTCTGCACTCCACAGCTCCACCTGTCGACAGGAATTTCCCTCTACAGGTACATTGCACCTTCTGCTGGGTTCCCGCAAATTATACGCTTGTGGAGGATTTCCACAGTGTCCGCGCACGTCTTGTGCGCTGATCACGGAGAGAATTCCACAATCGGTACAGTACACCACTGGTTTTTGTTGCAATGTCCTAACTTTTTTGAAATGTGTTTTTGGCATCCCATTCAGATTGAGCATTTATTATCCGTAAACAAAAACATTTCTCAGTTTCCACATATTACATACTGACTTTGTACTATTTTTAATGAAATAAAAGTTGAAAGAGGAACATTACTAAACATTACTAAAATAATTCAATACATTGCAAAGAGAGAAGTTAAAAAATAAGATCATTTGTTCATGTTGTTTGATCCACTGTGAGCCTGTTAATCTTAAAGGGAAGGTCCGAGGAAAAAAAAAATCAAGATCTACTAACCCGGGGCTTCCTCCAGCCCTTGGCAGCCCATATGTCCCTCGCCACAGCTCTGGTGTCCCCTCCGGTGCAGATGCCCACCTCGCCAAGTCAGAATCTTCTGCACCTGTGCAAGTGTGGCCGTGCCGCTCACGTTCATGCTCACGTGGCCTAGTACTACTGCGCCTGCGCAGTCCGCTCCGGTCCACGTGGAGGTGATGGAGGTCAACCTGATGTCATCGCCGGAGACCGGGAGGCAGCGGCGGCTGACGGCAGAGCTGCGGCGAGGGACATGCTGGGAGCTTGGGGCTGGAGGAAGCCCCAGGTAAGTAGCACCTATTTTTTTCATTTTAGGCTGATAACTCCTTTAAGTGACAAAACTATTTTCTGTATAGAGCTGCGCAAGATCGCAGCGCTATATACGTATATATTGCCATGTAACTGAAAAAATCAGCCTGCCAGCTCCAGTCTCTGGCCCCTTAAGGACCAGAGACTGGTCGTACCACAAAATGGCGCCTCTCAACCAATTGCCTCACCCGCTGCTCTCGCCGGTCATACTGTTCTCCCATCACAGCAAGTCCCTCGCTCTGCCATCGCTATGATGGCAGAGCTCTGTGCACTGGTCAGGAGCCGCTTTCATTGGCTCCTGACCCTGTCCATCAATGTGATTGGCTAACAGCGATCACGTGGCTTGGAGCCAATGAAAGCCACTCCTGACCGGCTCACAGAGCAAGTGAACTGCGGCAGGTGCAGAGCGGCACGATTGTCGGCAGCGGTGGGAGCACGCAGCAAAGAAGTTGAAATATACGTCCTGTCAGAGCCATGCAGCCACCTGCAGGATGTAGATTTCAACTAACGCGGTCCGCAAGCAGTTAAATGATATAAAAATCATCTCATTCTGTTTTTGTTTTCATGTCACACCACATCGCAACTCTTTTTGGAAGCAGGGCTGTGTTATGCGCACCTTTCAGTCTAGCAGCCCATTAGCAGCCGAAACACCAGCTGTCACATTCCGAACATCAAGTATCCCGCGCTGCCTGATGTCGCTTTAATTAAAGTGAAATCTTTTTTTCTTTCTTCCTGGGTGTTTGAACGTGGCTGGAATTAACTCGCCGGGGATGTTAATGTAATGGTTCTGTATTGATTGGGCATCTTCTTTGATAGGCCATTGTATTCTGCTTTACTTTACTGTTAATTGTATTGACCTAAATAATTGTGAGGAAGGGAAATACTCTGGTTTCATCAGAGGAAGTGGCACTTGGGCTGTGATATCAGGAACGGGGCCGTAATGAAGTAGTTTGTTTTAATCAGAGCACAGAAGTTGTACGGGGGAGAGTCATACTGGGATTTACTCAGGCTAATGCAGCGATAAGTGGTTTTACTATTGCAAGATGATTAAGTTCTTTTAATTAGGTGTTCTAATTGGCTAATCTGCCATGTTGGTTCATCAGTGAAAAAGACTTTTGTTGGGTTTTACAAGGTGCTTAAATCTGGATAAGAGAAATGAAGCACTTCAATTATTTCTTATTCCTGAATGTATTCTCAGCAATTAAGGCTTCTTGTGTGGTTGAAATTGGGATTTTTTTTTCCGTCACTGTCTGCAGACTGCGTTACATAGTCCCTTTGTTCCATCATATAATGGAAATCTTTTAGAGTCATCAATATACAAAAAAAGTATGGGGGGGGGGGGGGGGGCTGAAAGTCCAATATAGTGCAGTATGTAATACTCACAAACGTGGGATACCTCCGGACGTGCCAGCCACAATTTACCCGAAGAAGCAGGTGGTCTAGCGAAACGCGTCGCAAGTGGAATTGTTTTTGAAAGTAGACAGGTCATCCTACCTGTAGAGAAGTCTACCACTACCTCCATTTTAAACGCATACATATGAAAAAGCCAGCGGGAGATTTGGGCGCAAGGTAAAGCCAATAAACAGCTCACCCTGCTCCTGCACAATTCCCGGCAGCGATAATTACTACCCCCCCCCCCCCCTCCAGGTTGCCGTAAATGGTGGGGAATGAGGTAATTCGGCTTTCAGCTACTGCTAGCAGCCAAATGACAGTGTTTTTATAGTAATTTGTGCACCATCTTTTGACGGCGCCCAAATTACTCACTGAGAGCCGCTATAGCCGTAAAACCTGTTACAGCCTTTGATGGAGCCGGCTGCACCCAAGTCTCCTGTGCTGTTTTTACAGCACTCGCTTTTAAACTTGTTTTAGTGTATTTTAACCACTTTAGGACCATAGGCTTACACCACCCTAGTGACCAGGCTGTTTTTTTTTACAATGTAGTGCTCTGCAGATTTAATAGCTCGCTGCAGAGCCATACAAAGCAGCACACAAGTGAATCCCCCCTTCCTTTTCTGCCCACTGTTAGAATTTAAGTATTATATGAATTCGTAGGCCTCCGTTACTTTTTCTGAGTTTAGTTAAAAGACTTGATTTGCAGAGTATACCTTTAAGGAGCATTTCTAGAAGCACTGAAGAACAGTGTGATTCGGACGGTGCAAGGCTATGATGTACAGACAGGGAAGACAGTCTTGTTCTGTAAACATTGAGTGTTTTCCTATTCCCTAAAGGTAAACAATGTTCTTTTTAGATTAACCTCCTTGCCGGTTATCCCGAGCTCAGCTCGGGGTAACCTGCGCAGGAAGATTTCTCAGGCCCCGCTGGGCCGATTTACATATTTTTTTTTCCTACACGCAGCTAGCACTTTGCTAGCTGCGTGTAGTACGCGATTGCCGCCGCTCGCCACCGATTCACCGCTACCCACCGCGCCGAGCCCCCCCCCCCCGCCCCAGACCACTGCGCAGCCTGGCCAATCAGTGCCAGGCTGCGCTGAGGGGTAGATCGGGATTCCCTGTGACGCCCATGACGTCGGTGACGTCATCCCGCCCCGTCGCCATGGCGACCGGGGAAGCCCTGCAGGAAATCCCGTTCTGAACGGGATTTCCTGCTTACTCTGATCGCCGAAGGCGATCGGAGTGGGTGGGGGGATGCCCCCGCTCAGCGGCTATCATGTAGCGAGCCCTGGGCTCGCTACAGGATTTAAAATTTTTTTTTTTTTAAAGTTCTGCGCTGCCTCCTTGCTGGATTAATTAGACCGGCAAGGAGGTTAAGAGTCAGGTCCCTGGAACATGGAATTTACCAGGCCATGGCCAGTAAAGACTGTGCTTGTCATGATATCACGGGGTCTTATCAGCCAATATCAGGCGATGAGGTATTGATCCGCCCCTGCTCATATGATGTCACATTTAAATAGAACCAGAGATCCTGTAAAGAAAATAAGTTATACATACCTGGGACTTCCTCCAGCCCCATACGCGCTGATCGATCCCACGCCGCCGTCCAGCGATGCCCGCAGCTACGAGAACCGGCTCCCCGCTCTGCCGCCAGTCGGAGCCAGTCTAGCATAGCAGAGGTGCGCTCTTTGCATATCTCTGCAGCAGTGTATGGAGGGATACGTAGAGGGGGCACTTCTCCTGCGTAGGCCGGCTCTGATGACGTCACTGACTGGAGACGGTTCTCGTAGTTGCGGGCAGCGATGGACAGCGGCGTGGGATCGATCAGCGCGTATGGGGCTGGAGGAAGCCTCAGGTATGTATAACTTCTTTTCTTTACAGGATCTCTGGTTCCCTTTAACTCTTTAGAGTTAGTATAAGAAGAGCTAACAAGCTTCCGGGGGGGGGGGGGGGGATACTGCTGCTTCTTCTGACTTCTGGCTGATGGCTTCCACTTTCTACTCTTTTTGTAATGTCTTGTCATCTTATCTAACTGTATGCTGTATATAGGCCTAAGTGCAACGTAGTATAGATGTAACATAAGAGAAAGCCTGGTTGCCATTCAAAAGGAATGGACCAAGAACCTGTAACGCAAAGAGGACTTACTACAGACCAATTGCTTCGCTGAGGTGTAACAAACATGTAGAGATAAGCATCTGTATATCTGTTTACTGAATAAACTCCTGAAACTTTGACGACGTCTAAGAAGTTCTATCTCCTATGCTGTTGCTGTGATGAGTCGAGTTATAACACTTCCTGTGTAATGGTGCCGAAGGAAGGTGTAGTGTTGTTGCCCATAGCAACCTACAAAGATTTATTACACCCACCAACAGAGCTTTCTGTTGGTGGTCCCTGATTGCTGGTGCCGTTTTTGTTTATTTTTTTATTAATTTATTTGTATTTTTTTTTATTAATACATATTGGTACCCCCTTCCACCAGCCAATCACGCCGATCTCGGCCTGAGAGGGGATTGCGGTCGGAGCCTCTCCAGGGGACAGCCAAGTGATAGGGCTGTCCCCAGTACAGCGCTGCAGTAGATCGCAGTGCTGTACAATGTAAATAGATGGTGGTATCGCCATCTAACAGTCTGCTAGCGGCTATCGACACTGGTAGACTGATGCGCTCCGTCACTAAAGCGGGTATGCGCGTGAATCGGTGCACGATCCCCTGTATAACCCTGCCCCAGGACTTGACGACTTTTGGCGTTAGGCGGTCCTGGGGCCAGGGCCGGATTACTGACCAGGCAACAAAAGCAGTTGCTTGGGGCCCCCATTCAGAGTCAAAGGGGCCCCATCAGCACATAAACCAGCCCTCGCCATCCTGTCAGCGGTGGCTGGATGGTATAATGGTTAAAGGGACTCTGAGCAGTGCAGTAACTATGGAAAGATGCATATCATTTTAAAGCTCTCTTTCTCCTCTTTCCAATGATATATAAACCGCCGCCCTATGCCTTTTAGTTTTCGCTATTTTTGCAATCGAAATCGTGGCCACGGCAATTTCAATTGTGAAAATAGCTAAAACTAAAAGGTGTAGGGTGGCAGTTTATCTATAATTGGAAAGAGGAGAAAGAGAGCTTCAAAATGATATGCATCTTTCCATAGTTACATTGTATTACACAGGACGACTTTTCTCCAAAGTCGGCAGCTCAATTTAACACAATGCAATGAAATATAAGGGACCCAGTGGGATATAATTACAAACATCATGCTGGTAGGTGTAAGGATGTAATTAATTAGTTGTGGGTATGCTTAAAGGCATACCCACAGGCACTGCTCGGAGTCCCTTTAAGGCAGGGGTCTCAAACTCAATTTACCTGGGGGCCGCAGGAGGCAAAATCAGGATGAGGCTGGGCCGCAAAATGGGCGTGGTCATGACATCATGTGGGCGGGGCTAACTAATGTAGTTGCATAAAAAAAATATGAAGTAAATGCACATCATGACAGACAGCGTTACCCCAGTAAATGCACATAAGAGACAGCGTTACCAGTCCAGGGGAGTGCTCATTTAGAGTCAGGCAGGCCTGATGGTGGTTGGTGGTGGTGCCTGCTGCTGGTGCTGCTAGGCTGCTCAGCACAGGAGGGCAAAAAAACAATTTGGAAGTTGGCTGGCTACAGGACAGGAGTTAGGAGGACACCCACCCACCTACCCACCTCACCCTGCACCCACCTTGTCTCGTCGGAGTTCCGACTTAAGTTCCGAGTCCTGCCTGGCTGTCTAGCTGAGCTTCCAGGGGGCTTTAATAGGGGCTAATGATGCGCCAGCCGGAGCTGAAGCCTGGGTAAGCCCCAGCGTGGCGCCGCCCCTGGCTGCAGAGCCCCCAATTCACCCCGGGGGGCAATCTGTCCGGTATTTCCTGGAAGGGGCAGAGCTTTCAGCTTCAGCTCTGCCCCTCCTGACGTCAATCGCGGCGGATCGCCGCCTCTGCCCGCCCCTCTCACTCTTCCTTCACAGAGGGGCGGGCAGAGGCGGCGATCCGCCGCGATTGACGTTAGGAGGGGCAGAGCTGAAGCTGAAAGCTCTGCCCCTTCCAGGAAATGCAGGCGAATTGCCCCCTGGGGGAATTGGGGGCTCTGTAGCCCTCATTTTGCGGCGGGAACAGGCGGATTAACTATGGGAGCACTGAAGCGAACAAAAGTAGTTCGCTTCAGTGTCTTGCCGGCGCGGGCCGCAAATCAATGTAACGAGGGCCGCAAATGGCCCGCGGGCTGCGAGTTTGAGACCCCTGCTTTAAGAGCTCTGCCTCTGACACAGGAGACCAGGATTCGAATCTCGGCCCTGCCTGTTCAGTAAGCCAGCACCTATTCAGTAGGAGACCTTAGGCAAGTCTCTCTAACACTGCTACTGCCTATAGGGTGCGTCCTAGTGGCTGCAGCACTGGCGCTTTGAGTCCGCCAGGAGAAAAGCACGATATTAATGTTAGATAGAGTAAAGTCGGAGGCGCCCGTGACAAGTAACTGGTGTGTTGTGCAATTCGATCCAGTTACTTGTCACGGGCGTCTCCGACTTTACTCTATCTGACGTTACACCCCAACCTGGGGTCACCACTTTGGCAAGTGGATTTTTGAAGGAGCAGCGACCTTCCAAGGACAAGGCCGAGCAGGGACGGTACTTCCCTGCATGCACATTAAGTGGTTGCTTGTTTCGCAACCCAATTTTGTGAGTATAACCATATAAGAACTTTTTTTGAAAAAGTCATTTAAGACTCACAATATTGCACTAGATCGGGCTCCTGGTTCTTCCTCCCGCCCCTTTTTCTACCTTACTACAGTTGCACGATATTAATGTTATTTGTCTTGTCAAATGATGCTGTGCGCTGCTGATTGTCTTCAGAGCCAGGCTCTCCTCCTAGGTCCCCCTCCTGCTACTGTGCGCTCTGCCGCTGCCCACTCCTCCCTCCCTTCCCACAGAGAACCACAGCTGCAGCAAGAATGATAGCAGCAGATGGCAAACGCTCACTCACCTATCCATGATCCAAGCGATAGAGATCCCGTCATCTGAAACCCATCTGTCTCCTCTACAGTGCAGCCGCTCGCTCTGAACTTCCTGATTCTCAGATCAGACAGGAAGTAGGAAGTAGTAATAGGAGTAGTAACAGAGCGGCAGCACTCTAGAGGAGACAGATGGGCTCCGGATGACGGGACCTCTATTGCTTGGATCGCAATAGGTGAATGTGAGTCATCTGGTGCTGTCATTCTCCCCAACTGCGGCTGCCTTCTCTGCTGGACTATCGTATTCACTGGGATGGAGGCTGCATGGTGGCTGTCTAGTTTGGGAGGAAATCGGTTGTTCGGTGGTGGGGGTGGTTATGTAATTCTGTCTGGGGAACGGCTTCCGGTTTGGCGGTGTCCAGAGCTTTCTGCTATTGCCAGGCTGGAGATGCAGGGGGAAAGTGCTGCTGCTGTGATATCTGGCGCCCTCTTCACAGGGGTGCCCCAGCCCCTGAGTGCAAATGTCCTAGCCATTCATCTCTCACTCTGCATTTTGCCGCTGCTATTCCCTGCATTGTGCACCCACAGAAGAAAGCGGGCTGTTGCCCATAGCAACCAGTAGCTCGGCTGCCCCGGTGTGTGCGGCATATTGCTGTGCAGCTTCATCTTCTGATTCTATTACGACATGATGGGGGGGATCACAAATCAGTTACTTTGCTTAGGGCCCCATTTAGCCTTAATCCGGCTCTGCCTGGGGCTGCCACCTTCCCGACGGCTATGGGCGTTAGGCGGTCGGGAAGGGGTTAAAGGGACTCCAAGCACCTCTCATGGGTATGTCTTTAAGCATACGCACGAACAATTGAGTTTGTCAGCACACTAACCAGCCACTTGTTTTATCCAAACTCCCCCTTCTGCTGTAAAATGCATGGGGCCAGATGACCTCATACAAAGTCGCGCTATGACCCCACTGGAGGAGCCTCTTGCAATGGCCATGCGTTTCACTTCCTCTTCTGGCTTCCTTCACTTGTTCAATGTCCATGCATGTCACTTCCTCTTCCTGCTTCATTCATTGATGCACTTCTCTAACAGAGAGGCTTACTCCTCTGGACAGAGGTGATCCGGAAGTTATAACATAGCAGAGGTCGGACACGATTTTAAATTGAAATTGAATGAAAACTATTTAGTGTAGAATTCCGCCATCAAATAAAAGATGTATGCATCTTTATGTACTTTGCAGTACTGGTCAGAGTCCCTTTAATCTTGTTGGTGCCATTGTTTTACTTTACTACTTCATAATCTCATAATCTACAGGAAAGCCTTGCAATTTCTTCAAATACTTTTTTTTTTTTTTTTTTACCCTTTAGCAGCCAATTTGAGAGGCTTGCAAGTCCTTCAGGCCAATTTATTTTAGCACTTTTTTTTTTAAATTTCTTTATTTGTTATATTTTCTTGCTTCTTATTAGTACTGCTGTAATGTGTATTTATGGCCACAGTGTGCAGCGTTGTGGAGTCAGAGGCAAGGAGTTGGATTCAGAGCACTTTTTGGGTACCTGGTGTTTGAGTCAGGAAAAATGCACCGACTCCTAATGAACTTAAACTCTAATTGAAAGAGAAAATAAGATAAAATGTTCTATTACTCAGATAATGGACGTCATAAATAACTTATATATAAATAAACAATCAAAGAATACTTACTTGTGCTGCAGCAATAAAGCAGTCACCTTTTTGTAAATTCAGATATGCATATCTACCTTCTTTCCCTGAAATTAAGACATCCCTGGAAAGTAAGCCCTAACAGGAATTTCAAGCATGCTTGAAATATAAGCCCTGCCTAGAAAGTAAGCCCTAATGGCAGTAAGGGGAAAAAGTATGGCAACCTGTGTAATTAGTGGAGCTCATGGTTTCGCAAATGGGACCATGGCTCTGTCATTGGGCCAATCACTGCACTCACTGCTACTCAGCAAGTGCAGTGATTGGTCCAATAATGGAGCCATGATCTCGCCTGCGAGACCATCGGCTACAGTAGAAACTCAAGTTGTCATACTTCTTCCCCAAAGGCTGAAGCTTGGGGACACAGCGGCATGGAGCTGGGTGAAAGAAAAAGATGCAGGGGGATACCAGAAGGACATGAGGGACAGCAGAAGACACAACAGAGGACACATGAGGACAGGGGGTAGATTGACACAGGTACAAGAGACTCTGAAGTCTCATTAAAATCATGTTTTTATATTAAAAATCTGTTTAATATGATTGCCCTAACTAAAACACAGCATCCCCACGGCTGAACTCTAACTAAATCCCCCCCTAACTCTCCCCCGCAAAATCCACAACTTTCTTGGTCGTGGATTTTGCTGTCCCGGGAGGCAGAGCTTTCAGCTGCAGCTCTGCCTCCATGCGCGTCAATCAGAGCGTATCTTCACCTCTCCCGCACCCCTCTTAGTGAAGGAAGATTGAGAGGGGCGGCCGGAGGCGGCGATCCGCGCTGATGGACGCGTGTAGAGGCAGAGCTGCAGCTGAAAGCTCTACCTCTCATGGAAGGACTCCCCGCAGTGTGCCCCGGGGAGTTTGGGGGGATTTAGTTAGAGTTCAGCCGCGGGGATGCAGCGTTTTAGTTAGGGCTATCATGTTAAAAAGATTTTTAATGTGAAAACATGATTTTTATGAGACTTCAGAGTCTCTTTAACAGCTACTCTACAGCTATATTCTAAGTTTACTTAAAATTCACTTTGATGTATGTATAAAAAAAAACAAAACAGAGGTACGCTGTCCCAAGACATTGTCTGATTAATAAAATGCACTGGAACTCTGTATCAGCTGGGTTCCAGTGCATAGATCTGCCTTCCTTGCAGAAAATGACCCTGGCCTTTCCTATATCATATATAGAAAAGGCAGAGGCCTTTTTCTGCAAGTTGGCAGGGCTACATGCTGAAATCCAGCAGATATGGAGAACCCCACAGACATACATACTGGGGCATTCGTGTTGGCAATGAAAGGCCAGGATGGCTAACAGGATAAACTGTCAGCTTCCTGGCCCGAAGCTTTTTGTTCTAAAAAGCAGATGCCATCTTAATGCACACCAAAATCGCTAGCGGATCCACAAAACGTTAGCGGTTTTGGGTGCGGATAAAAGAGTTTAGTCCCAGAGCACACTGGGCGGATCTTGATGCGATCCGCCGGCCGCTTCCGCCTCAGCATCCACGTGGCTAATGTATCTCTATGGGCTGGTGCACACCGGCGGTTTAAGGTTTTAAGTAAACCGCAAACGTGCAGCAAGAGGCACGTTTGCGGCTTGCTAAAAACCTCAAACCGCCGGTGTGCACCAGCCCATAAAGATACATTAGCCATGCAGATTTTCAGGCGGATGCGGTCGGCGGATCCGCCCAGTGTGCACTGGGCCTTAAAGGACAGTTGAAGAGAGGGATATATGGAGGCTGCCATATTTATTACCTTTTAAACGATACATGTTGCCTGGAAGTGCTGCTGATCTCTTTGGCTGCAGTAGTGTCTGAATAACACCAGAAACAAGCATGCAGTTAGACTTGCCAGATCTGACTAATTTCAGAAACACCTGATCTGCTGCATGCTTGTTCAGGGTCTATGGCTAAGGGCCAGTGCACATCAAAAACTGCTAGCGTATACGCAAATGCCATCGGTTTTTGAAGCGGGTTTTCAGAGCGATTCTAGGCATGTTTGGAGCGATTTTCTAAACGTGCATAGCGGTTTTTTTTTTTTTTTTTGGAGCGTTTTGGTGTAACATTTTTTTATATTTTGTTACAGTAAAGCTGTAACTGAACAGCTTCTATAACAAAAACACTTGGAAAATAGCTCTGATCTATTGCTTTTCAGAGTGATTTTCCACTTTCCTATACCTTACATTGAGGCAGAAACGCCTCAGAAATCTGCAAAAATGCTGCAAGACCCGAGTTTGTGTTTGGGGAAACGAGATTTTAATATGCAAATTAGAGCAGTTGGTGGAACCCTAAACTGAGGAGTTGGAATCAGAGGATTTTTATACCGACTCTGCAGCCCTGACAGTGTGAGACAATAACAGAGGATTTCTGCTTTTAGTTTCTATATTTTCTGTTAGCAGAGAGACAACAAAGCATTCCAAGAATTTACAGCACGAGTTATGCTGACTGAGGTCTAAAACAATGTGCTTATCCCAAACAAGATAACTATTGAAGCTGCTAATGGGTTGAATGTGACATTCCACTTTTCGTACTTTCACAAAATATTTCCACTTTTTTGCCAATTTAACGCCAGAATTTTTTTTTCTAATATCTTTCAAGCAGTGTGAACCTCCAGTCCCCAAAATGTTCTCTCTACTTGTCTATGGGGATCCTACTCTCCAGTAGTTACATAAACTCCTCCCTCCAGGCAGACTGTCTGGGATACCCTGGCCATAGACAAGCGTGGATTGTGCTGTCACATCCCAGAATCCCCTGCAGAGATTTTCCTCTCCAATCCCTGCCCCTTATTATATTCAAAATAAATGTATTGTGCCTTATGGCATAATATGTGACCTTCTCAACAGAGGTATAAGTAATACAAATAATGGCGTAGGAGGCACCCAAATATATAAAACCAATAAAATGGCATGTAATTGCTTAGCCGATCTCTTTCAAAGAATCATACTGGCTAAGGCCAAAAATCAATTTATTTAAAAAAGCAGCACAAATAAAGCATTGATTTTCCCCAGGAGATTTGATCACATGGAATCTGCTGGAAATCTATCTACCATCTTTACGCCTTGAAAGAAACCATTGATGAAGACATTTTGGTACTAACGTTTTACTCCAGGTTTGGCAGCCTCCTGTTAAAATTCAGTTTACTCCTTTGGCAAGATATAACCATTTTTTGGAAAGCTGAGAGTACTGGCTTTCCTTTTCACTAGGTCCTGAGCCAGTGCAATGCCCCATTCCCAAGTTAGGGAGTTTTAAAGAAGGGGTGTCCCCTGCTCTGGGCTGCTGCTGCTTCTTTCGCTGTAAAGAGCAATATTGGACACTCAAGACCCGTGAGGAGGAGATTTAGTCCAAGATCATCATGTCGGGTTAGTTCAGTAGCCCTCTAAAAATACTCTCTGCATCCAGGTGCAGGGGACACCTTTCTTTCAACAATCCCTAACTCTGTACCAGTGCATCACACTGACCTGGGAACTGATGCAGACAAAGGCCGAGACTTTTGGATTTCCAACAGCTCTTACCAAGAGAGTTAACAGAACTTTAACAGTGGGCTCCCTAACTCGGTTCATAGGAAAGAACTTAAAGGGAACCTGAGACGAGGCCACAACCAAAAAATATACATACCTGGGACTCCCTACAGCCCCCTCCGGCTTGATCACTCCCACGCTGTCCTCTTCTGACTGCCCGTTCGCCTACAACTGGACCCGGAAAATCCTCCAGTCGGCGCAGTCCAGCCAGGCGCGCTCCCCTGTCTCGTTCCATGCCTGCGCAGTAGTACTGTGCGGGTGCAGAACGCTCCCGGCGACTTGAACATGGCAGTAGCGTGCGTGGCCAGGCTGTGCGTGTGCAGTTGGCCCCGGACCTGAGGACTTTCCAGGGCCATTTGCTGGCAAATGGGGAGTCAGAACAGGATGGCGTGGGAGCGTTCAGGCCGGAAGGGAAGCCCAAGGTATGTATAATTTTTGTTGTAGCCCCATCTCAGATTCCCTTTACGTACAGAATATTTTATATGTATTCAATTATGGGTCAGTCTGTTGTTTGGTGTATGATAAGAATGAGCTTTAATTTTAGCAGCTGATCAACTTTTGGCACGTTTACCATCTTCTCTTGCTCAGTGTCTTCAGCTGCAGCATTATATTATGCATACAGATCGTAGCGAGGAAAGCAACACAGCCCAAAATATTTTAGCAAAGGTTATTTACACCCACTCCCCTTTATCTTCATGTTTAGACTGAACTAATTTTATGATGAGCCAATAATTTCCGTATTAAAATGCAATGAATAAAAAAAAGAGAGTTCTTGAATAAAGTAGGGACCGCCTCAATGCTAACAAATAAATTTCAATAAAATAGCTCCATACATTAACTCTTCCATTAGCGCTAAGTCGGCGCGCCCGAGAGAGAAAACGCCGCCGCCGCTTAAGAGAGTCATTTGCATGAAATTCAGCACTACACTCAAATTAATACGGTACGTGATTGCAGGACAACCTGGTTGTTAATTGCCTGTAGTCTTTAAATATGCACTTCTTTCAGAAATAGACACTAATTATTAGATCTTGTTTGCTGTTACACCATAAGTTGCAAATGTCTAGGAAGGTTGGGAAATTTGCAAGTCTAATGGGGCATGAGCGCGGGGAAAATTGATCTAATCATTGAAGGAGAGGGCTGCATGCAGAATGAAGGAAACCTTCCCCGAGATCAGGAAATCTTTCATGTGGCTTTTATCAAACATTCGCTTTCATACGGCCCCCTTTTGTAGATTTGGTCTTTTGACAACCAAGTTGTGAATTCATTAAGCGTAATTGTTAGTTTTTGTAAGCCTTTAGGCAAAAAATTAGGTAAAGTTGTTGTTTGACTTTTTTTTTTTGTGTGTGTGTGTGTGTGTTTGTTGCATTTTTTTTAACTTCTTTTTTTTTTTTTTATAGGTTTTATGTAGACTCTTCCTGTTGACTGACAGTTTTAGAACACACAGCTTATATATATATATATAATATGTATATTTGAACATCAGTCAATAAGAATAGAGTTTAAAGAAGGCTTATTAGCCAAAAAGTAGTCCCTTTTTTTCTTTCTTCCTTTAAGTTAGCCAATAAATGGTATTATCCAGATTCAAAACTTCCTGCTTTAAAGGCAATCTGTAAACAAAAACAATAAAAAGCAGCCTCTGGGGTTACCTAACTCAGGAGGGGGAAGCCTCTGGACAATCCCCCGACCAGTGCCGCCCCCCCCCCCCCCCCCCGGCAAAACAGAAGCTTGAGCAGTAGAGCGGGCCCGATCGGGTTTGGTCATTTCCGCCAGGGCCCATCGGAAAGTCGCTACTGCGCCTGATCAGAAGCGCGGTACTTAAAGGATACCACAACTGAAATGTGACATAATGAGATAGACGTGTATGTACAATGCCTAGCACACAAATAGCTATGCTGTGTTCCTTTTTTTCTTTCTCTGCCTGAAAGAGTTAAATATCAGGTATGTAAGTGGCTGACTCAGTCCTGACTCAGACAGGAAGTGACTACAGTGTGACCCTCACTGATAAGAAATTCCCCTTTGTTACCTCTTTCTTGCTCTCAGAAGCCATTTTCTGCTAGGAAAGTGTTTTATAGTTGGAATTTCTTATCAGTGAGGGTCACACTGTAGTCACTTCCTGTCTGAATCAGGACTGAGTCAGCCACTTGAATACCTTATATTTAACTCTTTCAGGCAGAGAAAGAAAAAAAGGAACACAGCATAGTTATCTGTGTGCTAGGCACTGTACATACCCATGTCTATCTCATTATGTCACATTTCAGTTGTGGTATCCTTTAAATATTGCAGCCACTACTGCTCCACAGCTGACCAGGTTGTCATCTGATTTTTCGGGAGCTGCCAGCGCTGGATCCTGGAGGGTGATGAGGACAAGGGAAGCCTCATTAGGACCCAGAGGCTTCCACCTTCCGAGGTAAGTACACCCCCAGGGGCTGTTTTTTCTTTTTTTTATTGTGTGTTACAGATTTTCTTTAAAGGATACCAGAAGCGAGAGGTATACGAAGGCTGCCATGTTTATTTCCTTTTAAACAATACTAGTTGCCTGGCAGTCCTGCATACCTCTTTGGCCTCAGCAGTGTCTGAATCACACGCCTGAAACAAGCATGCTGCTAATCCAAACAGGCCTCAGTCAGAACCATCTGATCTGCATGCTTGTTAAGGGTCTATGGCTAAAAGTATTTGAGACAAAGGATTAGCAGGATAGCCAGGCAATATGCATTGTTTAAAAAAAAAAAATGGCATCTTCCATATCCTTTTCAGTTCAGGTGTCCTTTTACTGATGGCTAACATGGTACAATACTCTTCTGCTCTACTGGGTTTTATGCCATTTAACGATGCCATCTTATTTGTCCAGCCTTACCAAATCTATGTAGTACAAGGCAGGGGTCGAGTCCTGCGTGAACATGGGTGGATGACGTCCACTTACTTTTTCCTCAGCCTGGACGCCGTCCACCCTGGCTTGTGTGGAGGGGAGCAGCGCAGAGAAGGAGAGCTATGGGGACAGCAGGGAAGGGCGGACGTCTCCCCTTCCCTCACCTAGGGGCTCTCCTTCCTGGCTCTCCCCTCCTCCGGTATTTTTAAAGTTCGACGGCTAAAGTGGGCGGAGACTTACCGCCGTGCTTCCAGCCGCAACTCGCAGGGGACGCTCTGCTCTGTGCACGGCTAGAGCTAGTCTGGTCTTGAGTAGACCAGACTAGCCACGCACAGAGTTTTTCGGAGTGAGTCTACTCACTTCTTTTCCTAGGACTAGACTCCTGGTAGAAGGGTAAGCTGAGTGAATACACTTAAATAGATATTTTGGGTAGTCCTTTATATCACATAGAAGTGGAAAGATTGGACTAAAGCCTCAGATTTGCAGAATTATATAGGGGTTGATTCACTATAACAAATAGCAAGCCTTATCAGAGTGAACACACCTTATCAGAATTAACATGCCTTATCAGAGTAGCACAGGGAGCGCTACGAATTGGCAATGACGAGAGTTGCCCTGAGCCCCATGCGTGTCCATTCACTTTAAAGGACATTATCCCCGCACTTTGATTGGCCCAATAGGCTGCCTGTCAAATTTCCTGTCAAGTGACAGGCAGCCTATTGGGCCAATGAAAGTGCGGGCAGAATGTCCTTTACAGTGATTGGACCCGCAGGGGCTAAGGGCAGGACGAGTGGAGCTCTCGTCATTACCAATTAGCAGTCATAAGTTTGTAGCACTCGCTACTCTACTCTGATAAGGCGTGTTAACTCTAAGGAGATAAATATGGTAGCCTCCATATCCCGCTGACTTCTGGTGTCCTTTAACCTCCTGAGCGGTATGGACGAGCTCAGCTCGTCCATCACCGCCGGAGGCTGCCGCTCAGGCCCTGCTGGGCCGATTTTCTTCAAATAAAGTGCAGCACACGCAGCCGGCACTTTGCCAGCCGCGTGTGCTGCCTGATCGCCGCCGCTCTGCGGCGATTCGCCGCGAGCAGCGGCGAAAGAGGGTCCCCCCAGCCGCCTGAGCCCTGCGCAGCCGGAACAAAAAGTTCCGGCCAGCGCTAAGGGCTGGATCGGAGGCGGCTGACGTCAGGACGTCGGCTGACGTCCATGACGTCACTCCGCTCGTCGCTATGGCGACGATCTAAGCAAAACAAGGAAGGCCGCTCATTGCGGCCTTCCTTGTTTATTCTGGGCGCCGGAGGCGATCGGAAGAACGCCTCCGGAGCGCCCTCTAGTGGGCTTTCATGCAGCCAACTTTCAGTTGGCTGCATGAAATAGTTTTTTTTTTAATTAAAAAAAAACCCTCCCGCAGCCTCCCTGGCGATCTCAATAGAACGCCAGGGAGGTTAAAGGGAAGGTTCAGGGAGGGGATTAAAAAAATAAAAATAAATTTCCACTTACCTGAGGCTTCCTCCAGCCCGTGGCAGGCAGGAGGTGCCCTCGCCGCCGCTCCGCAGGCTCCCGGTGATCTCCGGTGCCCGACCTGGCCAGGCCGGCGGCCAGGTCGGGCTCTTCTGCGCTCCATTTCCTGGCACTTCTGCGTCCCACGCCGGCGCGCTGACGTCATCGGACGTCCGCCGGGCTGTACTGCGCATGCGCAGAACTACTGCGCCTGCGCAGTACAGCCCGGCGGACGTCCGATGACGTCAGCGCGCCGGCGTGGGACGCAGAAGTGCCAGGAAATAGAGCGCAGAAGAGCCCGACCTGGCCGCCGGCCTGGCCAGGTCGGGTCGGGCACCGGAGACCACCGGGAGCCTGCGGAGCGGCGGCGAGGGCACCTCCTGCCTGCCACGGGCTGGAGGAAGCCCCAGGTAAGTGGAAATTTATTTTTATTTTTTTAATCCCCTCCCTGAATCTTCCCTTTAAAGTTTATCTGAAGGCAGTTTATCAGCAAAAGAGAGATACTTACCTAAGTAGAGGAAAGCTTCTGGATAATTCAAGGCTTGCCCCATCCCCTTCGAGCTCGCTGTTTCAGGGCTTGGACCCTCTGAACCCATTCGAGGAGCAGCCGGCTCCCACCCATGAACATGGGCAGTCAGTGCACCTGCACAGTGTGGCCACGCTTGTTCGTGGATGAGAGCGCGGCCATGAAGAAAAAGAGGGTCCGGGAGACAGGGTTGCTTTAAGATAATCAAGAAATGGTATTGGACACAATAATAACCCACCAATAAAGAAGGAAAGCAGGAAATGTCAGAAGTGGTAAAAAACAAAACAAAACAAAAACCCTTGACTAAGTAACCACAAATGAAATATCAGTGTGAATAATAACCAAAAATAACAAAAGCAAGGAATATGCACAGTGATGTCTCCTTTGCTTTGTGGTAGCTTACGAGTCATTATTTATCTTTTTCCATTTCCCTTCTTGGTTGGTTGATTCCTTCTGGGTCAAATTTTATTTTGTAGATTATCTTTACATATGATATGAATATAATGCCTTGGCAAAGAGGCTCTTGGTGGACTTGAAACATTGGTATGCTCAGTTTTTTCAATAACTACATACACTGGTGGGGGTGTCTTGACATCCTGGAGAAAAAGGACACAGGAGACAAAAGAACGGGAGCCCAATAGTGCAATATGTCTGTCTCAGTCGAGTCAATGAATGAAATACAAATGCTACTCACAGAAGTGGGTTGCAGGCGGGGCAACCGGCCACAGAAAGCAGGTGGAGACAATGAACCCGACTCCACTCCGGGGTGGCCCAACCGGACCTGGGTGTGGTCACTCTCCTTGGTAAAAGGGACAGGTCATCACTATGGTAGAGACCATATGTGGTCTGTCTAGACCCCTCCAACGGGATACGTTGAGGGGCAATTGAGGACAAATTTGGGAAAAGAGACGCCTGAGTATGAATAAAATTACCTAAAAAAGGAATTTATAGTGTATTGTACGCTGGGAGAAATGTGCATTTTGAATGTACTTTGCGTATTTTAAATTGGTCTCTTAAAGTGTACCCTAGGTGGCATGAGAGATACGTGTATGTACAGTGCAAAACATGAATAACCGGGCTGTTTACTTGTTTTATTTTGCTGCCTGAAAGAGCTAATTCTCAGGCATGCAAGTGACAGCTTCTGTCTTGTCTGTACCTTGTCGGGAATATTGTAAACCTCACTGATAAACAAATTACAGCCATAACATTTTTCCTGGCAGAATACAACTTCTGAGAGCAGAGGGAGATAGAAAAAGGTAGTCAACAGCTCATGTATTTTCATTTAGGGATATGTAATAGGCTGCCACCGAGCAGAGACAACAAAACATTCAATGCACTTTGTAATGTTTAAATGTAAAATAAAACCATGGGATATCTTAAGTAGGAGGATTAATACAATTGTTAATCTCCTCAGTTTATTTTCACCATGGGTTCACTTTTACTTACAGCAGTTCATAACCATAAGGCATACCGAGCAAAGTACTGCTTGAGATGTCACGTGGCCACTGCAGTGAGGCTCTTTGTGTAGCGGGAGGAGACAGCCAATAAATAAACATAGGTGGGGGGGGGTGGGGCTTCAGCTGGGCATGTGGGCCGCCTCGCCTCTGTGGTGGCCATGTGACCTCTTGTCAGCATGGGAGACTGATGTCTTCTTAAAACAGAAGGAAATTTGCAATATTTCAGCTATAAGTGAACATTTGTGGTTACCCACAATGCACCACTACTGAATATGCAAATTATCTCTTCGCCCCTGTAAGCCAGGCAAGCATCCAGAACCACTGATGTATAGCAAGCCTATAGCTTTATAGCTTTAAATATTACACAGCCTGTAGCTTTAAATATTACACAGCCACACCAACCCCACATTGTAGACAGCCTGTTTCAGGCTTTTGACCCTCATCAGTACATATCAGGGATTGATACGGTTGTATGGGATAGGGATTGGACCAGTACAACAGAGTAAGCAAGCAGCTCAGGGTGACCCAAACCACTAGGAATGTATAGGGATACATTCCTATTGGTTTGGGTCACCCAGAGCTGCTTGGTTACTCTGCTATATCTAGAGCAAAACACAAGTTTGCCTTCTTAAAACAGAAGGTGTTTGCGATTTATTCAGGTTGGAGTGAGCATATGTCTCCCACAATGCATTACCACTTAATATGCAAATCATCTTCTGGTTGTCACTGATGGCTAAACACGCCTCCAGATCTGCTGGAATGCAATGATGTGTCAGCTTGTTAATATTACAGAGCCACACTAATGCAACATGGCCCCAAAACGGAGCCACGGATACGTTCCCGGACCTAGTGTGAACCTGCCCTAATATGGCTCTATGGGGTTGGACTTACACCACACAGAGTTACAGAGTACCCAGCAAGCTTATAGAGAGTCTGAAGCGAGAATAAATCTCGCTTCAGACCTCATAAATAGCAGGGGCATGTGTGCCCCTGCTAAAACGCCGCTATAGCGCGGCTTAACGGGGGTCCCTTCACCCCCAAATCCCCCTCGATACACCGGGGGAGCGCTTCCTGGTTGGGGCAGGGCTAACCGCCGCAGCCCTGCCCCACGCGCGTCTGTCAGCGCGTATCTCCGCCTCTCCCCCGCCCCTCTCAGTCTTCCTTCACTGAGAGGGGCGGGGGAGAGGCGGCGATGCGCCGCTGACAGACGCGACTGGAGGCAGGGCTGCAGCCGTTAGCCCTGCCTCCAGGAAGAGACAGCCAGCGACTTTTTCTACGACACACTTTTGCGGGGGGTGGGTTGGGGGTGAAGGGACCCCCGTTTAGCCGCGGGATAGCGGCGTTTTAGCAGGGGCACACGTGCCCCTGCTATTTATGAGCTCTGAAGCGAGATTTATTCTCGCTTCAGAGTCTCTTTATGGTGAAACAGAACTCCTAGGAGTGTGTAAGGGGCTACATAGGACCAAAAAGTCAGGAGGCTTTTTGGACTCTTTTAGCCCCTTACACACTGCTAGGAGTTTTGGTTTACCATGAGCTTGCTGGGCAATCTGTAACTCTAGAGGTGATCATCGAAATGAGTATGACATGCAAATTTAGCACAAATCGTTTGCAGCTTGAAACTGAGCCAATCAAATTCACATCCTGTCTTTCTTTTTTTTTTTTTCTCCATTTCATTCAATATCTCTAGCTATGGTTGGGTGTCTATATTTGACAATCTGTTCTACTCTTCTCTGTCATTGGTTATTGATCTTTTCCATCTCTTCTTCTGGCAATCCTTCTCTATCTGTCAGTCCTTCAGCCTGAGTTTCTCTCCTTGCTTCCAGTGACTTGCAGCAAGCAGACAGTTAGGGGTCAGTTTAGGCTCAAACAGAGGTTGACTACCCGCATCATGTCAGTCGTCAGGCACGGGGCAGAGGATAGCAGGCCAGGGTGACAGCGGCTCCTCTGTCTTCTCGCATGCCTTCGGGTAAGAAATCGGGGCTGGAGGAGTCGGTGTCATTGTGCTTTAAGGATAAACCTGAGCTAGAATAGATCCAACGTGAACATATGGTGCCCGCACGGTTAACCCTACGCTCCCTGCCGTGGCTTACAGCGCAGACAAGGATGCAACGAAGATTGCTGGTGGCTCTCTGCCTGTTTCTGTGCTGTGTACACTGAGTAGTAGGGCTAGTCAATAGAAGCTAATAACTCCAGCTTCCATGCAAAATATATGGGGCCCGGAACTCAACCAATCAAATGTTTTCCCTGCTGATTGGCCCAGTTGTAACCTCAATATAAAGATGGCCACACACCATCCAATTAGAGATCCAATTTTACACCAATTTGATAAATACGATCGGTTGTCCTGAAAAATTGAAAGCTTTTTTTTTTTTTCTATTAGTTTGAGAAATCTGATCGAATTTTGCATTTTTATTCGATAAAAGATGATCTGGAGTGTTGGATTTTTCTGATACATTTGTATGAAAATTGAATAGGGTAAATTGTTAATTACTTGATGTACAGATCCATTCAATTTTTTCTAAGTTTTCAATTATTTTTTTCATGGTTGGGGAAAAATTGAGCTTTATGTGTGTGTTACATTGGTCAGATTTTTTGAAATGTTACAATCAGTCAGAAAAAAACGATTGCAAATTCTTGAATTGAAAAGATACTTGAAAAAATTGTATGGTGTGTGGCCACCTTAAGTGGTTAAATCTTTCCATTATTATATATAATTATTGCTGAACCTCTTTATTTAGTAGAATAACCATAAGGTATTGCAAACTGAAGTTTCTACTATGACCTAAAAAAAATAATAAAAAAAAAAAAACTGCGTCCAAAACTTTACTTTACTTCTTACATTTTGAAATGGTGGGGAAAGGTTAGAACAGGTTTTTACTGTTTCTCTATGTCCCTGATTCACATGTACCGGAAATGACGTGTGACTTGTATATGTACATTCCCTATCCTGCTAAGAGCTACTAGACTTTTCTTTTTTTTTACCCCCCCTTCTCACTGCAAGGGTTAAAAATCCAGAGCTGTAAATGACCGCTTATTTGTTGTTGGACTTTAGATGAATTCTTAGGGTTTGTTTAGGGTAGGGGTGATTTGGAGAGATTCCCCACATGCAGATTTGCACAAGGGAATCACAGCCTATTGAAATCAATAGGCTACTTCTGAACTTGTGTGCGGAAAGGTTGGATGATATCAGACAGCAGTTTTTTTGTTTTTTTTCCACATAGCTGTACAGTTAGAGGGATTTGCATGCGTACTCACGTGAGCACAAGTACCAGCATTGTGCATCTATAAGACGCAGGCTGGTGCTAATGGAAATGGGCCCTCACTGATAATTAATTGGAGGTGATAAAACTCTTGTGTGACTCTTCTAAGTGCAGGGAGCAGATAAAACGTTCAATAGGTCAGGATTTGTCTGTATGGGAGCTGAGTAAACATTAAATATTTAAGTTTAAAGTTGTCACTGTCTCGGGTAGATGCGGTCTTTTTTTGCTGGGAGATTCCTAGTCCTATTTAGGATTAGGACTGCAGATGCGATGATTTATCTCATTCATTTATTTTCCCTTAAGGTGTGCTTTAAAGAGAACCTGAAGTGGGCAGATGGGACACAGAGGCATGTTCTCTGCCTCATGACATGCCTCTGTGGCCCCCAACCACCGCTCTCTGCCCACCCCCACTGCAGCGCTATAGCCCCCCGAGATTAGCAACATCATTTGTCGCTATCTCGGAGGTAAACCTAGGGAGATGGGATTCCCTGTTCAAAACAGCCGCCAGGGGAGTTCCTGGAGCTGCCAGTGGGCAGCGCTCTCTCCCTGGCCACGCCCCCTGCCACTCCCCTGCCTCCCTGCATGCTGCGAGAGACGCACCGTCTCCCCTTGCAGCGTCACGAAAGTGAAAGTGTGGCCAGTGTGGCTCACAGGAGCGTCGGGGAGTGGCGGTTTTTGCCAGCTACCTGATCCGCGCAGCCCCCCTGGATCAGGTAGCCTATTTTTTTTTTTTTTTTTTTTTACATGTTTTGAGCCCACCTCGGCCTCTCTTCAAAGGAAACCAGAAGTGAGAATAAACTGATGAAATAAACTATAGTATCTAGCCTCCGACACCTAAAAATTACTATTTTAGATATCCCACAGTTTTTATTTTATATTCAAATCTACTTTTTAAGTTTTTACTGTTTCATTCTCTGCTCACTGACACATCCATTGAAGTATGCCAGAGCTTAAATCAGGGCTGTGGAGTCGGAGCAATTTTGGGTACCTGAAGTCGGAGTCGGTGGTTTCATAAACTGAGGAGTCAGAGTTGGATGATTTTTGTACCTGCTCCACAGCCCTGGCTTAAAATGTATGAATTATTGACCCTTTTTATGTTTTCTCTGCTCTCCGAAGCCATCTACTGACAGGAAAGTGTTTTATAGCTGTAATTGCTTATCTGTGAGGGTTATGCTTATAGTCTGACTCAGACAGAAACTGTCAGTTGCATACCTGATGTTCAACTCTTTCAGGCAGAGAAAGCAAGAAAAGAAACATACACATCTATCTCATCATGTCACATGTTACCTCGTGTTTCCTTTAAAGAGACACTGAAGCGGAAAAAAAATTATGATATTATGATTTGTATGTGTAGTACAGCTAAGAAATAAAACATTAAGATCAGATACATCAGTCTAATTGTTTCCAGTACAGGAAGAGTCAAGAAACTCCAGTTGTTATCTCTATGCAAAAAAGCCATTAATCTCTACGACTTTTAAAGTCGTGGAGAGGGCTGTCTTCTGACTTTTATTATCTCAACTGTAAGTGAACAGTTTTCTTTTTATCTGCCAGAGGAGAGGTCATTACTTCACAGACTGCTCTGAAAGAATCATTTTGAATGCTGAGTGTTGTGTAATCTGCACATATTAGAGAATGATGCAATGTTAGAAAACACACTATATACCTGAAAATAAAAATATGAGAATATTTTCTTTGCTGCTAATCTTCTAGTAATTATTCATAGTACACAACCAATTCATTATATCATATTTTTTTTTTCGCTTCAGTGTCTCTTTAAGAATATATGTAAAATTGTTTCTTTTCAATTTATTTCAGGTTTGGGTTCAAGTATACCTGTTATGAGGGGAGTAAAAGGATTTATACTTACCTGGGGCTTCTTCCGGTGTCAGCTCCCTCCCTGCCTGTCTGGCTCCCTCCATTTTCCCACTGTCAGCCCCAGTTGTCGCTGACTACTGCGCGTGCTCCGGCCACACACCTCAATTGTGTTCCCGTGGCCGGGAGAATTCTGCACCCCGGCTTGTAACTGTGAAGGTGCAGAACTCTCCCGGCCATGGGAAAGAGGCCAAGGAGGTATGTGGCTCGCTTATCGGGGACTTAGCTGGGCTGAGTGCAGAAGAACGGACGGACACGTAGGGAACTAACGGACTACAGGGGGCTGGAAGGGGGCCCAGGTAACTTGTGAACCAGAGACGAAGCACCCTCGTGTATTTTACCATGTATATCAATGGGAACACGACAGTAAACAACTACTCTGCTCTTTGTTTCATTCTTCACTGCTCAGTCTTCTTGTTACCAGCGCTGATAAAATCTCCGCCTGAGCATTCAGTCTAGCTTTGTCCCATAAAGCCTTGTCTACACGGTACAATTGTCCATCAGATAGACTGATCTATTGGATAGATCTAATAAGAAATTGTATCGTGTGTAGATGTCCAAATTGTTTCAGATCAATTTTGTGAAGAATTTTGCTTTGATAAGTACCCAAAATGTATTGAAAAATCGAATGCAATCCGATTGGACCGACTGGAAATTTTCTAATAGAACCCTCTAATAGATCCGATCTGATGGAAAATTGTACCGTGTTAATGATTATAGCTGAGTCGTTCTTCTTTGATGTTTTTTCAAGCCCAAGCCTGTCCCCTTTCTGGCTCTGCTTTCCTGCTACGAGAATGCATAGCAGGAAATCACAGCCACAAGGGGGCAGACTTGGGTTTGAAAAGACATCACAGAAGACTGATTCAGCTATAATCATTCCGGGGCAAAGCTAGACTGAATGCTCAGTCTGGGATTCTTATCAGGGCTGTTAATGGGTAGATTGAGCAGTGAAGTATGAAACAGAGAGCAGAGTAGGTGTTTACTGTCATGTTCCCATTGATATATATGGTAAAATAAATGAGGGAGCTTCGTCTCTGGTTCTCTTTCTCTGAACACTCAGCAATAAATGTATTCCACACCATGTCAGATTGAACAGTGAAGAGGACAAACAGAGACCTGGATTACTGAGGTGTATAGACAATTACATTTTTTTTGTATTTGCGACCCCCCCCCCCCCCACCACCACCACCACCACCTTTAATTCCTCAGCTGTTTAAACAATCTTATGTGTTTTTCAGGCCAACCTAACCTATGTGCAGGCTGCCGAACTGCTCAAACAGACCAATCAGCATGAGCTGCCATCCAGGGAGGCCCAACTGCTCACACTGAGAAACACTACAGAGTTTGATGTCCTGGTGATTGGAGGAGGAGCCACTGGCTGCGGATGTGCCTTGGATAGTGTCAGTAGAGGTAGGGCGCTAAGAGGACATTCAGAACTGCCATACCCATGTGCGGTACTTGCGTATTATACCGTCTGAAGAGTTCAGACAGTGGCAGTTCCTTGTTTAAGTTCTGTTTGCTCCACTACCAAGATTTACCCCTTTTTGAAAAGCTAAAAGTCTTGGCTTTCTATTACACCAGGTCCCGTGTCAGTTTAATGCTCCGTTGCTAAATTAAAGGGTTTTGAAGGAGGGATGACCCTTGCATCTTGAGAGGTGAAGAGGGTGTATAGCTTGTCTGCTCCTTCGTCTTAATAGTCTCCAGCCCCGGCCAGTAACATAGAGAGCAGTCAGGAGGGTGTATAGCTTGTCTGCTCCTTCGTCTTCTGCAATGAGACCCCTGCGACAGAAGATGACCTCCCGAGGGGGCTGCTGATCATCAATGTCGGGTTTGTCCGGTACTTCTGCAATCACGCTTTGTGCAGCCAAGATGCAGGGGACATCCCTCCTTCAAAACCCTTTAACTTGGCAATGGAGCATTACACTGACACGGGACCTGGTGTAATGGAAAGCCAGGACTTTCAGCTTTTCAAAAAGGGTTACATCTTGATAGTGGAGCAAACAGAACTTCAACAAGAAACTGCCAAACTCTTCAGACGGTATAATACGTAATTACCCCATATGCTTACTAAAGGCATTTGTTTTAATATACTGATTCCTGAGTTTGTGTTATGGAATAATGGTCATAAAATAGGTATTTATTTTGCTGCTGTTACTTTATTATGGTCTTAGGTTTTTATAACCGGCCTGTATTGCAAGGGTTTATGGAACCAACACAGCACCTTTCTGGATCTCTTTATTCTTAGGCCCATTCCCCACTTGTGCTTTGCTGATCGTATTTCAAGCAATACGCAGTGTTTGCAATGAACAAGGACATCAGAAATGCATATGCTGTACTGTCTGATGTTTCCAGCCATGCATTGCATTCTAGCGCGGGAACCCAACGCATGGTTGTATGCCATTTTGGAGGATTGCAATGCGATTTATAAACAAATGGGGTCACAACTGCATTGGGGAAAATCGCATAGTAACGCAAGTTCCGTACGTTGCTATGGCCACCTGTGTTGCACGCAGGGCATACATGGGGAAGGGGGCTTAACCCTTGCCAGTCCTATGTCAGACTGTGTCTGACATTTGCCTTTTCCTCTATAGGTCCAACATCACACATAGGCCTCAATTCACTAAGATCATGCTGGAGATAATAAGGCAAGAGAAAACTTACCACCACACAGTAATAGAGTTATCTTATCTCTTCATTCCTTATGTTACCTCCTCTGTAGTTAGTTTACCTCCTCTGTAGTTAAGTTGCCTCCTCTGTAGTTATTTTATACACACAGTTAATGAACAGCCTGTCTTTAACTCTGGAGTTATTTTAAGGATTAAAGAGTTAACTTACAGACAGAAGAGTTAACTTTAGGTTTGCCTGAGGTAAAATGTTTCCTGAATACTACATGCCTTATCACCATGGTAACAACTCTAGAAGAGTTATTAAAGACAGGAGATAAGCTTAGTGAATTGAGGCCATAGTCCAACATAGGAATACTGATTGCCACTAGAGGACACTGTTTCCAAATAACATCTAGCACAGCATCTTCCTCTTCAGATCAAAGTGTCGGACTGAGCCTGACACTCTGCCGCTAGCCCCACCCTCCACTGCTGTAGCATGTTATTTAAATATTACGTGGGCGCCTTTGGCCTTGCTGTAGAGGCACCAATGCCAGATCTGGTCAGACACCTAGTCCCCTTTTGTCCGGCACTTTGATCCTCTCCACAGCATGAAGCACCACATAACAGAATTATGCTGATGTGCGAGCAAGGGGGTGGAGCTACAGTGAGCTGGCGCTGGCCCTTTACCCTGATGCCAGGGCACATCTTTTTATGTCCTCCAGCACTCAGAAAAAAAAGCTGGGGGAGGGGGGGGGCTGGGATTGGTAGCTTTGGGATCAGGGTGTTGTTAATAGTGAAATAGAATTGGAAAGGGTTCATCTGTATATTTATAGCCATTAGCATGCGCCCCCTGTCACAGTGCAAGTGCCTCTTCTTCAGCCGTCACTAGCAGGACCTCCAAGAGGCAACTCGGATGCTGGTGTTTATTCATCCTTTCGGAACAGTACTCCTGCTAGGAAGACGATCATTGTACTTCACCCACAGAAAGCAGGGGGAGGGAATAAATCAAGACATTTCAAAATGACAAATTAAAAAAAACGATGTTCAGTCCAACGATGTTCAGACAGGAAACTTTCATGGCAAGGACATCACACTGTGGGAGGGGTCTTACCAAATATGAGCCACACAGACATTCCTGATGCATCAGAGAAAAATTAAAGTTTCTTGTGGAAAAGGGAATACTGGTTGGGATGAAGTTCAATCCTGGGTCAGAGTTCCTCTTTAAAGAGATACTGAAGCGAAAACAAAATTTTATATAATGATCTGTATGTGTAGTTCAGCTAAGAAATAAAACATTAGGAGCAGAGACATAAGTCTAATATTGTTTCCAGTACAAGAAGAGTTAAGAAACTCCAGTGTTTATCTATGCAAAAGAGCCATTGAGCTCCACGACTGCAGAGAGCTCTGTCTTCTGAAGCTTGTTATCTCAACTGTCAGTCACTGTATTTTATTTTTCTCTCCAGAGGGCAATTCAAAAGTTCACTGGCCTGCTCTGTAAAATCATTTAGAATGCTGAGTAGTGTGTAAACTGCAAATATTAGAGAATGATGCAATGTTATAAAAGAAACGATATAACTGAAAATAAAAATGAGAATATTTTCTTTGTTATTAATGTTCTAGTAATTATCTATACTACACAACCAATTCATTATATCATTTTTTTTTTTTCACTTCAGTGTCTCTTTAACAGAGAGTAAAGCAGATGAAAAGGCGTATGGTCAGTACAGCTGCTTTCCTCAGTACTGGGAGATGCATAGATTTATGTTTAGACTTTAGTGCAAGCTTCTTGTCACAATCTTATGTTTTCTTAAATTAGTTTAGCAAACGCTCTCTATGAAAACCTTGTACTGAAGCTGCTGACCTACTGTAACTTCAATTACCAGGCTTAATGAGACAGAACTAACTTTATGCAGTGAAATTGGTTTATCTTGCAGCATAATTCAAGTCTCGTGCACGTTTCAATCCATATTTCTCATTTCTTTCAGGGCTTAAAACAGCACTTGTGGAAAGAGATGATTTCTCCTCTGGGACCAGCAGCAGAAGCACAAAGTTGATCCATGGTGGTGTCCGCTACCTGCAGAAAGCCATAATGAGGCTCGATATTGAGCAGGTGGTTATTTTAATTATAAGATTACCTGGGGTTAGAAAAACATATGGAGGCTGACATATTCATTTCCTTTTCAACAATACACATTGCCCGGCAGTCCTGCTGATCATCTACCTCTAATACTTTTAGCCATAGACCCTGAATAAGCATGCAGGTCAGATGTTTCTGACAAAAACTGACAAGAGCACACCGGAAGTGTTGTGTGTGTTTTTACTTTCACTTTGTCTATGATCACCAGCATCTCGCTGATACCAGTGATCATGGAGTACAGTCCCGTTGATCGTCTCCGGGAACACCTGTTCCCATTCACCATTGAGTGTAGTGATGGGTGGTGATGAGAACATACACGCGGCCGGCGATCGCGGTAGGTACTATATATCTACGCCCCTGAGGCGAAGATGAAGTCTCAAGGGGTGTAGATATAATGTACTTGAACTAGTGGTTAAAGAGACACTGAAGTGGAAAAAAATGATGATATAATGAATTGGTTGTGTAGTACGGATAATTACTAAAACATTAGTAGCAAAGAAAATATTCTCATATTTTTATTTTCAGTATATATAGTGTTTTTATAACATTGCATCATTCTCTAATATTAGTAGTTTACACACTACTCAGCATTCTAAATGATTTTACAGAACAGGCCAGTGAACTATTGATCTGTCCTCTGCTGAAGAAAAAAACAATACAGTGACTGACAGTTGAGATAACAAGCTTCAGCAGACAGAGCTCTCCGCAACTTTCAATGTTGTGGAGCTCAATGGCTCTTTTGCATAGATAACAACTGGAGTTTCTTAACTCTTCCTGTACTGGAAACAATATTAGAATAAGTCTCTGCTCCTAATGTTTTATTTCTTAGCTGTACTACACATACAAATCATTATATCATTTTTTTTAGCTTCAGTGTCTTTAAAGCACAACTGGATTTGAGTATAACATTTAAAAACACATATAGTGGTATGTAATCTCACCTATGGAGGTGTCAGTTTCTGCCTGGGCCATCAACCTCCCCCCCCCCCCCCCCCCCATTCCACAATTGCTCTTCCTGACATTGGATCAAAAAGTGCATTGCATCTGATCTGGGCATGGGCAGTAGAGAGCTTGCACGTGCCCAGTTCAGATGTACTTATTCCTGTGCACTGGGTATGCATGGCTTGTGAGCTTGCGCATGCCCAGAGCTTAGGCAGTCTGCTGCATCCCAGTCTGGAAAGCCTGCAGCAGTTAGCGACATGGAACAAGGGGACCCAGGTGCCCATAGGTGAGTATACACCACATTTTGTATGCTGGTTCAGTTATGCTTAACATATTGGTGTCCTAAAGCTGAAAGCACAATTATTTTTGCTTATCTTCTTACACAAAACCTCTTTTAAAAATGTTATTATTTTATGTGAATGCCCAATTCAGTGATACTCTGTGGAGTTCTTCTTTAACTTTAAGAGAAACTTTAACCCAGGATTTAACTTCATTCTAATCAATAGCTGATAGACCCATGAGATTATTTTCCTGTTCTGGAATAGATTATCATGGGGGTCTGTATGGCTGATATTGTGGTGGAACCCCTCCCCACAGTGTGATGTCATGACCACGCTCCTGACAGTTTGCTGTCTGTGAACCTTGTTGCATTGTGGGAAATAATGACATTTCCAACTGCCAGGCAAGCAGGCATCCCCCTCTTGTGTATAGAACTCTCAGTAAAAAAAATTCCATACAGATCACCTAGAAGAACTACAGATGTCACCACCAGTGATACATCAGGGAGAGGGAAGATTTTACAATGGGCAAACACTGACTAAATAATCTTTAAATGAATATTGTAAACAATAAGCAATTTTAATCATTGTTATTTTCACTACAGTTCCTCTTTAACTGACTCAAATCATAAGGATTCGAAATGTGTTAGTGTTCCTTTAAATGACACAAGTTTGTATTGTAGAGCTTTATTTAATGTGTCCTGTGGAGAAAAAAAATGATTTATCCATGGCAGAGAGACTCCGTAACAAATTGAACAAGGCCCTCAGAGTCTTAAATCTTTATTAAATTGTAGCTAATTGTATTATTGACAAGTAAGCTGACAGGCTTATTGTCCCCTGATGGTATTCATTGGTTCATTTACTGCGTCTACAAGTCCGCCAAAGGCGCTGAGTTTTATGAATCAATTTAACTTGGATAGTCTTTTTTTTTCCTTTGAACTCCCAGCCTTGCTGATGGGCGAGATGGCACAATCCAAGGCAGCAGAGGAGCCAGCATTGGGGTAGCAAGGCGTTAAGCGAGCGCACTGAGATGGACGCAAACTGGGGAATAGGAAACAGGATGAGCATTACATTCCCTGCCAGCTAAAGGCAGCAATTCAGACAAATTCAGAAACTGCAGCAAATGCTCTTTTTTTTTATCATCTATTTTAAAAATCGCTGTTCCTCCACTGCAAAGAATTCTTGCTTTCTAGGCAGAACAATGAATTGAGGATGTAGCAGTTTTATAATCTACATGCATTTCATGATTACTAGTTTGACCTAAGCACGTTTAAAAATGGGCTCTAGGTCTCTTACACCGCCGCATGTCAGTGCGCATGCGCGCGCACACAACCACGTGCGCGCTCACGTACCCGTCCGCCATGAGTGCACACACCCGCCCGGTTCCTTGGCCCTGTCCTCCTCCTGTCCCCGCGTGCTACACATGCGCAGCAGCACAAAACCACGGACACACGGACAGGAGCATGGCACAGGGGCAGTTAGGCTTTATTACATAGGATTATTTTGTATTTACTGTATATCTTCAGGTATGAGTCGACCTAATGTATAAGTGGACCCCTAAATTGAACCCTCTTAACCATTTGCGTACCAGCAGTCTCGGGCCCTTTAAAGGGAACCTGAAGCAAGTAAAATTATTAAAAATAAACACATGACGTATCTGCAAATGAATATTACACATTAACCCAACTGTCAGTTCCTCTCAGAAGCTCACCATTTTCTTCTTATAATGATCCCTTCCAGTTCTGACAATATTTTGTCAGAACTGAAATATACCAGTAAATGTCAGTTATCTATCAGCAGCTATAATTTCAAGAAATAAAAGCGCTCCAGTGTCCACAATGCAGTAAGAGTTATGCAGGGATATATTGCTCTAATGAATGCGCTGCAGCATGGCTGGCTGACATAATTTTATATGTAAATGAATGATGTCAAGCGCAAATGACAAACCGAATGGTGGTCATCTAACTTTGGTGAATTTGTTCCCCAAAGGGTGCCCTGGTGTTGGTGGATACTCATCCCATTGCATTGAAGAATCACTGACTGCATATTAAGAACTGAAGCTGATTCAGAATACTGTGATTTGCGCTTGACATCATTCATTTACATATATCAGCAGCTGTCCGGTAATGCCCATGTTCCACTATGGCTCAATTGGGTGATATTACAGTTTAACAGTGTGCTGACCAGGAAGGTGTTATGGGGTAATGGCCATTTTTAAAATGGAGGACGGAGAAATCCATTGATCAAAGTGGACAAACAGGATGCAGAAGCGGAGAAAGCGATTGAGGAGAAGACCACACAGGAGGTAAGTATGACCTGTGTATGGTTATTTTGACTTTTTATTTTCAGTTCAGGTTCTCTTTAAGGACCAGAGACCGCTGGTACCAAAAAACTGGGCTTACTGATGAATTGCTGCACGGACTTGCCAGTCATGCTGCTCACCCATTGCACCAGACCCCTCACTCTGCTGTCGCTATGACGGGAGAGCTCTGTGAGCCATTCAGGAGCCGACTTCATTGGCTTCTGATCCTGTGATTGATGTGAGCAAATGAGATTGGCTCACAATGATCACGGGTTCAGGAGCCAATGAAATCCAACATTCATTACAGATTATTTAGTCAGTGTTTGCCCATTGTAAAAATATTTCCTCTCCCTGATTTACATTCTGAAATTTAACACTGGTGGTGACTTTAGTCCTGCCTAGTGAACTGTACAGAGTGTTCAGTTACTGAGAGTTCTATGCACAGAGGAAGATGCTGCTTGCTCGGCATTTGGAAAAAGCTGTTATTTGCCACAATGCAACGAGGTACACAGACAGCAAACTGTCAGTACTTTGGTCATGACATCACACTGTGGGAGGGGTTTCACCACAATATCAGCCAAACAGACCCCCCCCCCCCCCCCCCCCATATGATCTTATTGAGAAAATTAAAGATTTATTGTGGGCAAGGGGGTATCAACTACTGATTAACCCCTTCCTGACTGCCTATCATTGATAGGTATCAGGAAGGTGGGAGCCCCAGGACCGCCTAATGCCAAAAGGCGTCAAGTCCTGGGGCGGGGTTTTGCAGGCTGTGTTTTGCAGGCATCCCCGCTTGAGTGACAGAACTCCTCTCCGTCTTCAGTCTACCAGCGGCTCTCATAGGCTTATGCCTATGAGAGCTGGTTGCTGTCGGGGGGGGGGGGGGGGGGGGGGAGACGTGCATAACATTTTTTGAATAACCCTGAATCAACTTGAAATGACGGTTTGCATCTGATTGATCATCACTAGTGTAAGCAATGTTTTTATTAGTATCATTGACAGTGTGACTGAATTGTGTCTTTGTGCAGTACAAGCTTGTGAAAGAAGCTCTTCATGAACGTGCCAACCTACTGGAGATCGCTCCTCACTTATCTGCGCCTCTTCCCATTATGCTTCCTGTTTACAAGTAAGAAATTGTGGATTTCTTGGCATCTCGTGAGCGACACTGAAATTCATTGTTCAGATTTGTGTGAATGTTTCTTTGGTCATTCAACTGTGATGGTTTTCAACCTCCTTAGCAGCAACCCCGAGTCAGACTTGGGCCGGAAATCCACGAGTCAGAGCGGTAACCCTGACTCGGGGTAGCCGCCGGTAGTTATAGTCAGAGCCTGCGTGCAGCGGGTGTTTGTAACTCGCCTCCCCCGGGATCCAGACAATGGTAGCCATTCTTCTCCCAGTCCCAGAGGCTCTTGATCCCTCTGGTGAGATTGCCATCTGTCGTCGTGAGACTATTTTCTGTGCTACTTATGGCCTAATATTTATCCGTACTGCATGTACAATTCATTATATCATAATTTTTTTTTTTTTGCTTTAGTGTTACCGTATTTGTCGCCGTATAAGACGCACTTTTTCTCCCCCAAAAATGGGGAGAAAGTCCCTGCGTCTTATACGGCAAAGGCAGGGAATCCCCAACTTCCGAACGCCCGCCGATACGAACCGCCGACCCGCCGCCATGTTGGGGATTCCCTGCCTTTTTGTCCGCTTCCCCCATGCATCTCCTGGTCCCCCGTGCTGCAGAGCATAGATAGCCGCAACTTACCTAATCAATGCTCCCGCGGCGACGTAAGACCTCCGCGCTACCCCCTGCTAGCCTCCTCTCCCTCCCCCTCGTCTTTCCTGGCCCCCCCTGTGCTGGAATGTATGGCGGCAGCTTACCTTCCAAGCGCCCGCGCTGGATGCAGACATCGGTCTCCACGCTACCTCTCGCTCTTGTGTTTGTCCGGCTTGTATTGATGACGCGTCATCAATACAAGCCGGACAAACATGGGGCAGACACGCTGGACACATGGGGCAGACACGCTGGACACATGGGGCAGACACGCTGGACACATGGGGCAGACACGCTGGACACATGGGGCAGACACGCTGGACACATGGGGCAGACACGCTGGACACATGGGGCAGACACGCTGGACACATGGGGCAGACACGCTGGACACATGGGGCAGACACGCTGGACACACATGGGGCAGACACGCTGGACACACATGGGGCAGACATGGTTTACACAGGAGCACACATCAGGACACATGGGGATACACTAGGACACCATTTGGGCTAGAACATGTACAAGACGCTCCTGGAACATGGACGCACCAGGTTTAGTATGTATATTTTTTTTCCCTGGTTTTTGCCCTCTAAACCTGGGTGCGTCTTATATTCCGGAGCGTCTTATACGGCGCGAAATACGGTACTTTAACCACTTAGGTCTATGTGGACGGATATATCCGTCCTGATCGCCTGCCCCGCTGCCGCTGCGCCGGGTGCGCGATCGTGCGCGCTCCTACCGCCTTTCGTTAGCCCCGAGACCAATGAATGGGAACATGGTTCCCATTCATTGATCTAAGTCCCGGCAGAAAAACAGACAGCCTCTTATCAGAGGCCGCAGGGTGTTTCTGCGCAAAAAAAGTTTCCCGTCCTCTTTATGGTTCCTGGAAGCGAGAGTGTTCGCTTCCAGGAAAAAAAAAATGTTTTCACTGTGGCCATCTTGTGGCCAATTAGTAAAACTACATCCACATACATTTCTTTTGTAAATAAACACATATTATTACATTTAAAATTAAGTGTTTACCTCCCACACCAAAAATTACCCAAATGAAATTTTTAATGAAAAAAAATTTGTTACAAAAAAACATCATCATAAATAGTTACCTAAGGGTCTGAACTTTTTTAATATGGATGTCAAGAGAGTATATTACTATAATTTTTTTAAAATTGTAAGCTTGTAAATAGTGATGGACGCAAATTGAATAAAAGCACCTTTATTTCGAAATAAAATATTGGGCAAATAAAATACATGGGTTTTAATTATGGTAGCATGTATTAATTTTAAACTATAATGTCCAAAAACTGAGAAATAATGATTTTTTTCCATTGGTCTTAATCTTCCTATTAAAATGGATTTGGAATAAAATAGTTCTTAGCAAAATGTACCACCCAAAGAAAGCCTAAATGGTGATGGAAAAAACAAGATATAGATCATTTCAGTGTGATAGTTATAAAGTTATTGCCGAATGAATGGGAGGTGAAAGTTGCTCGGATGCATAAGGTGAAACAACACTGTAGACTGAATTTATTAAGGTGGTAGTGATGATACATGTATGGGGCATGGTATAGACTCATGCTTGTATTACTCTTTTTATTGGTATTTAGGTGGTGGCAGTTGCCTTACTACTGGGTTGGCATCAAGGCTTACGATCTCGTTGCCGGCAGCCAGTGCCTGAAAAGCAGCTATGTGCTCAGCAAATCCAAGGCCTTAGAACTCTTCCCAATGCTGCAAAAAGACCGACTTGTGGGTGCCATTGTCTACTATGACGGTATGTATCCAATGTGTCACATTTCATGGGTATTTTTTTTTAATAATAAATGTTTATTTTATTGGCATGAACTGTGTTTGACTTTTTAGTATTTTCACATCTCGCAAAGGACTTAAATTACATTTTTATTGAGTGTAAGTGGTTAGTATAAAGATGCAGTAGAATGATGCCCATGTTTGTTTTATTATTTCACATGGTTCTGAAGGTCATGTCCGCGGCTGGCCATACCAAAGCAGACTCATTCCGTAGTGCTGCATGGAGTGTGATGTCCATGTATGGAACTTCCCCCGCCTCCCTAGTCACATGTCTGCTCATAGATTTCTCTGTTCAACTGAATGTTTTGCAGATTTAGGCCTTTTTTTTCACAGGCGGCTGAACTGCTTGTTAGTGACACCACGTGTGTCATGTTTTACACGTGGTGGCGTTATTCAGCGGTAAAAAAAGTTTCATGTCGCATCTGAAGATGGCAACCGCCATGGGGGGGGCGCATCAGCTAATTTTTGGACGATCATTTACATGTCGCCTTAGGGTGTAATGAGAATTACTGCTATAGCACGGCGCTCAGTGACTATTTTGCGAGTTGGTGCTCAAATAAGAAAAAAATAAATAAAACCGGTAATTCAGCCCCTAGTTGCGACAACTCGAAGGGGGATTAGTATTTTTGTGGGTGCAGGGTATACCATGTTTCTGCTCCACCCCGTGCCCAGATTTGCCCGTGGCCATTTTTAAATGTATGCGGGGGAGGGTTTGGATGGGGCGGTGCTAGCCAGCACCCAGACGGTGAACAGGAGCAGCTGACATGAGGTGACTTCACTGACCTGGGGTTGGATGGGGAGCAGTGCTAGCCAGCACCCAGCTGGTGAACAGGAGCAGCTGACCTAGGGTGAATTCACTGACGTGGGTTTGGATGGGGGCGGTGCTAGCCAGCACCCAGCCAGTGAACAGGAGCCGCTGAGGTGAGGTGAATTCACTGACTTGGGTTTGGATGGGGGCGGTGCTAGCCAGCATCCGGCCAATTAACAGGAGCAGCTGACGTGGGGTGAATTCACTGGCGTGGGTTTGGATGGAGGCAGTGCTAGCCAGCACCCGGCAGGTGAACTGGAGCAGCTGATATGATGTGAATTATTCACCCAGCTTCAGCTTCCTGTGGAAAAGAGGCATTACAAAAGTTTTCTGATGCATGTAGACAGTGGACCGCGTTACATCGTTCTTTCTAAGTACCTTTGAAGATAACAGTCATGCACTCCCTTCACTGGCTATCCATAAAATGAAGAATCCTATTCAAGATCGGCCTACTGACCTTTAACCTCCCTGGAGTTATGGTTATTTCCAGATTTAGGGTCTAAAAGCCGTGCAATTTTTTCCCAAGCTTTTAGACCATAAAAAACAAGAGGAAAAAATACCACAGAGAGATCTGCAGCAGCTCCTGCATATAACTCTCTGGCACGGGATTACCACTCTGAGCTGCAGATTTCCATCCCGAGTCTGACTCTGGATCACTGCTAAGGAGGTTAAATCACTTCATAATCTGGGCCCTGGATACATGAAAGAAATGTTTCAGCTGCGTAGCACTCCCTGCAATCTCAGGTCCACAGGTTCTAATATTCTAGTCATACCCAGAGTCCACCTGGAAACGTTTGGTCCCAGTGCCTTCTGTCATGCTGCTCCTATGTTATGGAACTCCTTACCTCAGCTGATCAGGACAACTCCATCTCTGGACGGGTTTAAATCCAGACTGAAAACCCACCTGTTCAGTTTGGCAGTTGTAGTATAATCTTTGTTGTGTTAATACTTCATCCTACTACCAATTACTGAATCTGAGAGAGCCTGAGCACTTTGAGTCCTATATGAGAAAAGCACTCTAAAAATGTTATTTTTATTGTTAAGATCAATAGAGGGGTATGAAAGATCAAAGGCTATGTGTGTCCTCCTGTCCCTCTTGGCATCAATCATCATCTGCATATTATTTTCTTGGGTATAGCTGTGCAGTTTTCACTAAATACATTTCTTTCTTTTTTTTCATCCTACAACCATTTACATTGATTGGGTTTACGTTAGTGATTTATTTTGGGGTTCCTTCTTTAATAACTTTGTGTAGGGATGATCAATGAAGTGCAAATAGCTAAGGGTTCATGCAGGAGAATTCAAATGTTGGATTCAGACATATGCAACGTCACAATGCATCGAATCTGGCCAATGTGGAATTCAGTTGGTCCATTTTCAAGTTGAGTAAATGTGTGTACACAATTTACATAATCCTGCATCGACTCAGAATAATTAGCATCCCAGAGACCATCTCAAGTTATGTGTGTGGGTAAAAGATGCATTTAAGATAGAACTGAGCAGCTTATCTTCGCCTTGCCTGTCCCTGTCCCCCCCCTTCCTTCCCCTTGTCTTCACAATGGCTATCATTCATAAAGCATTTCCACATGCGGAAATGCTTAATACCGCTGACTTTACCGACCACATTGCAAAATGTCCATTCAAAAAGGCTCTTTCCGCATGCGGAGCTGACATTCCCGTGCAGAGTGATAACTTACCGCCTTGTGCGGTGTTGATACGCAGTTATCCAGAAAAAGTAGCAAAATGTCCATTCATAAACATTACCGCACAGCGGTATGCGGACGGGGATTACCGATCCCCTGGATGTAGCGGGAAGCTTGCGGAGTACTTGTAAGTGAATGGGACGGACCTCCCAAGCAGCAGAAGAGAGAGCAGCGCACGGAGGGAATCGGGCAGCTTTTTTTGTTTCCGCATGCCTACCGACGCCATTCTCCAGAAAACCTCCGCACTGCTATCGCACTAGGCACAATTTTTATGAATGTGACCACCCAGAAGGCTAAACTACCGACGGCGGTATTCTCCCGCACGGGTTCTCCTTACCGCCAGCAAGTTTATGAATGATAGCCAATGTCTTCACAAATCCTACAATACATCTGCAATGTTTCTACTTCCTGCTTTCATGGAGGCAGACCTATTGTTAACGTCCTGTGCTTTCAAATGAGCTTTTGTGCCATGGCAGTCAGCTGACACGGGGAGATAAAATTACCGCTTGTGATTAGACAGGCTAGACTCTCTCTCTCTCTCTCTCTCTCTCTCTCTCTCTCTCTCTCTCTCTCTCTCTCTCTCTCTCTCTCTCTCTCTCTATATATATATATATATATATATATATATATATATACATACAGGAGGCATTTCTCTATGTTTTCTTTCTGTCCTGTGGAAGAGTTCAGGTCCACTTTAACCACTTAAGGACTGCAGTCATAAAACCCCTTAAGGACCAGAGCCTTTTTTTCCATTCAGACCACTGCAGCTTTCATGGTTTATTGCTCAGTCATACAACCTACCACCTAAATGAATTTTACCTCCTTTTCTTGTCACTAATACAGCTTTCTTTTGGTGCTATTTGATTGCTGCTGCGAGTTTTACTTTTTATTATATTCATCAAAAAAGACATGAATTTTGGCAAAAAAATGACTTTTTTAACTTTCTGTGCTGACATTTTTCAAATAAAGTAAAATTTCCTATACATTTGAGCGCGAAAGTTATTCTGCTACATGTCTTTGATTAAAAAAAGAAACATTCAGTGTATATTTATTGGATTGGGTAAAAGTTATAGCGTTTACAAACTATGGTGCCAAAAGTGAATGTTCCCATTTTCAAGCATCTCTGACTTTTCTGCGCACCTGTCAGGTTTCATGAGGGGCTAAAATTCCAGGATAGTACAAATACCCCCCAAATGACCCCATTTTGGAAAGAAGACATCCCAAAGTATTCAGTGAGAGGCATGGTGAGTTCATAGAAGATTTTATTTTTTGTCACAAGTTAGCGGAAAATGACACTTTGTGACAAAAAAAAAAAAAAAAGTTTCCATTTCTTCTAACTTGCGACAAAAAAAAAATGAAATCTGCCACGGACTCACTATGCTCCTCTCTGAATACCTTGAAGTGTCTACTTTCCAAAATGGGGTCATTTGTGGGGTGTGTTCACTGTCCTGGCATTTTGGGGGGTGCCTAATTATAAGCACCCCTGTAAAGCCTAAAGATGCTCATTGGACTTTGGGCCCCTTAGCGCAGTTAGGCTGCAAAAAAGTGCCACACATGTGGTATTGCCGTACTCAGGAGAAGTAGTATAATGTGTTTTGGGGTGTATTTTTACACATACCCATGCTGGGTGGGAGAAATATCTCCGTAAATGACAATTTTTTTATTTTTTTTACACACAATTGTCTATTTATAGAGATATTTCTCCCACTCAGCATGGGTATGTGGAAAAATACACCCCAAAACACATTATACTACTTCTCCTGAGTACGGCGATACCACATGTGTGGCACTTTTTTGCACCCTAACTGCGCTAAGGGGCCCAAAGTCCAATGAGTACCTTTAGGATTTCACAGGTCGTTTTGAGAAATTTCGTTTCAAGACTACTCCTCACGGTTTAGGGCCCCTAAAATGCCAGGACAGTATAGGAACCCCACAAATTACCCCATTTTAGAAAGAAGACACCCCAAGGTATTCCGTTAGGAGTATGGTGAGTTCATAGAAGATTTTATTTTTTGTCAAAAGTTAGCGGAAATTGGATTTTTATTGTTTTTTTCACAAGGTGTCATTTTCCGCTAACTTGTGACAAAAAATAAAATCTTCTATGAACTCACCATACTCCTAACAGAATACCTTGGGGTGTCTTCTTT
Source organism: Hyperolius riggenbachi (assembly GCF_040937935.1). Lineage (NCBI taxonomy): Eukaryota > Metazoa > Chordata > Amphibia > Anura > Hyperoliidae > Hyperolius > Hyperolius riggenbachi. Next base: position 272,259,568 of record NC_090652.1, on the reverse strand, counting down.
CTAAAATGGGGTCATTTGTGGGGTTCCTATACTGCCCTGGCATTTTAGGGGCCCTAAACCGTGAGGAGTAGTCTTGAAACCAAATGTCGCAAAATGACCTGTGAAATCCTAAAGGTACTCATTGGACTTTGGGCCCCTTAGCGCACTTAGGGTGCAAAAAAGTGCCACACATGTGGTATTGCCGTACTCAGGAGAAGTAGTATAATGTGTTTTGGGGTGTATTTTTACACATACAGATGCTGGGTGGGAGAAATATCTCTGTAAATGACAATTATTTGATTTTTTTTTTTATACACAATTGTCCATTTACAGAGAGATTTCTCCCACCCAGCATGGGTATGTATAAAAATACACCCCAAAACACATTATACTACTTCTTCTGAGTACGGCGATACCACATGTGTGACACTTTTTTGCAACCTAGGTGCGCTAAGGGGCCTAACGTCCTATTCACAGGTCATTTTGAGGCATTTGTTTTCTAGACTACTCCTCACGGTTTAGGGCCCCTAAAATGCCAGGGCAGAATAGGAACCCCACAAGTGACCCCATTTTAGAAAGAAGACACCCCAAGGTATTCCGTTAGGGGTATGGTGAGTTCATAGAAGATTTTATTTTTTGTCACAAGTTAGTGAAAAATGACACTTTGTGAAAAAAACAATAAAAATCCAATTTCCGCTATTTTTTGACAAAAAATAAAATCTTCTATGAACTCATCATACACCTAACAGAATACCTTGGGGTGTCTTCTTTCTAAAATGGGGTCACTTGTGAGGTTCCTATACTGCCCTGGCATTTTACGGGCCCAAAACTGTGAGTAGTCTGGAAACCAAATTTCTCAAAATGACTGTTCAGGGGTATAAGCATCTGCAAATTTTGATGACAGGTGGTCTATGAGGGGGCAAATTTTGTGGAAACGGTCATAAGCAGGGTGGCCTCTTAGATGACAGGATGTATTGGGCCTGATCTGATGGATGGGAGTGCTAGGGGGGTGACAGGAGGTGATTGATGGGTGTCTCAGGGGGCGGTTAGAGGGGAAAATAGATGCAATCAATGCACTGGGGAGGTGATCGGAAGGGGGTCTGAGGGGGATCTGAGGGTTTGGCCGAGTGATCAGGAGCCCACACGGGGCAAATTAGGGCCTGATCTGATGGGTAGGTGTGCTAGGGGGTGACAGGAGGTGATTGATGGGTGTCTCAAGGTGTGATTAGAGGGGGGAAATAGATGCAAGCAATGCACTAGCGAGGTGATCAGGGCTGGGGTCTGAGGGCGTTCTGAGGTGTGGGCGGGTGATTGGGTGCCCGCAAGGGGCAGATTAGAGTCTAATCTGATGGGTAACAGTGACAGGTGGTGATAGGGGGTGATTGATGGGTGATTGATGGGTAATTAGTGGGTGTTTAGAGGAGAGAAGAGATGTAAACACTGCACTTGGGAGGTGATCTGATGTCGGATCTGCGGGCAATCTATTGGTGTGGGTGGGTGATCAGATTGCCCGCAAGGGGCAGGTTAGGGGCTGATTGATGGGTGGCAGTGACAGGGGGTGATTGATGGGTGGCAGTGACAGGGGGTGATTGATGGGTGATTGACAGGTGATCAGTGGGTTATTACAGGGAATAACAGATGTAAATATTGCACTGGCGAATTGATAAGGGGGGGTCTGAGGGCAATCTGAGCGTGTGGGCGGGTGATTGGGTGCCCGCAAGGGGCAGATTAGGGTCTAATCTGATGGGTAACAGTGACAGGTGGTGATAGGGGGTGATTGATGGGTAATTAGTGGGTGTTTAGAGGAGAGAATAGATGTAAACACTGCGCTTGGGAGGTGATCTGATGTCGGATCTGCGGGCGATCTATTGGTGTGGGTGGGTGATCAGATTGCCCGAAAGGGGCAGATTAGGGGCTGATTGATGTGTGGCAGTGACAGGGGGTGATTGACAGGTGATTGACAGGTGATCAGGGGGGATAGATGCATACAGTACACAGGGGGGGGGGAGGGTCTGGGGAGAATCTGAGGGGTGGGGGGGTGATCAGGAGGGAGCAGGGGGCAGTTTAGGGACTAAAAAAAAAATAGCGTTGACAGATAGTGACAGGGAGTGATTGATGGGTGATTAGGGGGGTGATTGTGTGCAAACAGTGGTCTGGGGGGTGGGTCTGAGGGGTACTGTGGGCGATCAGGGGGCAGGGGGGGCAGATCAGTGTGTTTGGGTGCAGACTAGGGTGGCTGCAGCCTGCCCTGGTGGTCCCTCGGACACTGGGACCACCAGGGCAGGAGGCATCCTGTATAATACACCTTGTAAACATTACAAAGCGTATTATACGCTTCCTATCCGGCGATCGTCGGGTTAACAACCCGCCGGCGCTTCCGATTGGCCGGCGGGTTGACGTCGCGGGTGGGCGGAGCCTATTGCCGGCAGATGCGCGCGCATCCCAGCGCGCGATCCCCGGCCAAAGAGTGCCCCAGGACCTGACGCCATTCTGCGTTACGTGGTCCTGGGGCTGCCACTTTGCCGCCGCCAATATGAAGTAGGCGGTCGGCAAGTGGTTAAACCATACCAGTTGGCCGGCATCCTGCTGATCTTTCAGGCATCAGTAGTGTCACTCCTGAAACAAGCATGCAGATAATCTAGTCAGACTTCAGTCAGAAACATCTGATCTTCCTGCTTGTTTAGGATCTATGGCTAAAAGTAGAAGTGCTAGTTCACTCTGGGCACTTTTCTAGCAATTTTGGCAGCGTTTTTCGGATCGCTGGCAATCAGGCAAATCGCCGGAAAAGCGCTACAGCAATGCAGTGTTCTCCCCAGGCTCTTTTAGCTGGGTGCTCCACCCGGCTAGTTTTGGTGACCACCCGGCTGTCATCAGCTCACCTCCTCCTATGCTGTAATGTAAGCAGAGTTGTGCACAGCAGCTACAGCCCTGCATTCTCTCATCTCGCCCCACCCGGCTACTTTATCATGCCACCCGGCTGGAAAACATTTCTGGGGAGAACACTGCAATGTATTTCAATGGAGCTGTTCTCATTTAAGCGACTTTAGGAATCACAAACGCAGTGCATGCAGTGTTTTTGAAGCGATAGCGCTTCCATTATAAGTATAGAATCGCTTCAAAATCGCTTTTTATTTAAGTGCAGCGATGTTTGAGCGCTTTTCCCATCAAAAACTACTACTCACCAATCACTGGCTGATCGCTACACTCTGAAATCGCTCAAAAATCGGTTGTGTACTGGACACAAAATCACCCTGAAAGCGCTAAAAAAGCGCAAAAAAGATCGCCAGAAAAAAATTCACAAAATCGCTAGGCGATTGGGCTTGCGTTAAAGAGACTCTGTAACAAAATTTTCATCCTTATTTCTTCTATCCTATAAGTTCCTATAGCGGTTCTAATGTGGTCTGGCTTACTGCAGCCTTTTCTACTTGCACAGTGGCTGTATTATCTCTGTTATATGATCTAATCTTCTCTCCTCTGTCGGGCTCAGGCAGTCAGGCTGGAATGTGCTATGCTGCTTGTGATTGAATATAAGCTATACACACCCTCTCCAGGCCCCCTGCACACTCTGTATGACTCACACACTGAGCTCCTCTCAGCCTTTCACTTGCTATGTCTTTTGTTTGTAAACAGTGCATAAAAATGGCAATTACAAGCCAGGATTGCAGCAGGGAGTGGCAGAAACAGCACAGAGGGGCCCAGGAGAACATAATGAATAGAATGGTATGCTTCTATTGTAAGAATTTTACAGTACAGATTCTCTTTAAGCGATTGCCAGTGTGATCCAGCCCTTAGAGGCAGAGGACAGCCAGGCAATTTGCATTGTTTAAAAGAGAAGCCAAACCCTTCTCAATTCATATGTGCTTCAATATAGTATTACGGTTAAATAAAGTTTAGCGAGTGGATTTGTTTCTACTTATAAAAAAAATATAAAAGGAATTTCAAAGCTACACAGAGGACATAGATCTTAGTGCCTCTCTTGCATCACTCCTTTGCAGACTGTATCCTATATATCTCTCCGTGGTGCGACTCCCATTCAATGATTTAGAATTCCAGGAATGACTCTCGGCAAAGCCTACAGGGTCCTGGAAGATTAAGAAATACATTTTTTAACAAATGAGGGACATCAAGAGCAGATCATTGAAGACAAAAGCCATAATCATTCTCCCAGGGAAAACTGTGCAACGGTTATTGTACCCTACAGACTGGCGTGCGAGGAAAGCGAGATGTCAGATGAAAGTTTCATCAGGAGCGTAAAATATGGCTTAAGCTGCCGTGTTTACCTGGCAAAGCTTGTGAACTTTGAAGGGGAATTATACTTAAAGAGAATCTGTCATTATATGAAAGTACGCTTCTGCTTAAAGCCAAGCCCACTTTTGTTAAAAAGAAAGCAAAACTGCTTTTTTTAGGAGCAAAATAGGATAATGTATAAAAACATTGCACTATTTACAAAATAAAAGGAAATTAACGCCTGCGCAAATTCAAATATCCTCTGCAAACCCTAGCTGCCTGCTCATGCCATCCCCCCCCCTTTCTCCGCAGTTATTTTGAGATGTTTAAAGAGACTCTGTTACAAATTTTTCATCCTTTATTTCTTCTATCCTATAAGTTCCTATACCTGTTGTAATGTGCTCTAACTGCAGCCTTTTCTAGTTGCACAGTGGCTGTGTTATCTCTGTTATATGATCTAATCTTCTCTCCTCTGTCGGGCTGAGGCAGTCAGGCTGGAATGTGCTGTGCTGCTTGTGATTGGATAGAAGCTATACACACCCTCTCCAGGCCCCCTGCATACTCTGTATGACTCACACACTGAGCTACTCTCAGCCTATCACTTGCTATGTCTTTTGTTTGTAAACACTGCATAAAAATGGCAATTACAAGCCAGGATTGCAGCAGGGAGAGGCAGAAACCGCACAGAGGGGCCCAGGAGAACATAATTAATAGAATGGTATGTTTTTTATTGTAAGAATTTGACAGTACAGATTCTCTTTAATGAGATTTAAATTTTTCTGGTTTGCGTGCGGATTTACTGCAGTTTGTACACAGCTTTGATTTGGACAAAGGAAGTACATTGGAAAAGCCTAGCTCCAATCTGCATGTGATTAGACCGGTTTCACAATGCAAACTGGAGGTGCGGCAGCCACACCGCACTGCCAAAAACAGGCCTTCGGGGAGTATTGCGTTACTACGCGGTATTCCCCATCTGGCATTGGGCCAAGCAGGGAGCGACATGTGCTTGCGGTCACTTCCTGGTTCAGGGTATGCGGAAGTGCACGGAAGCGTATTATAAAAATATGCTTCCGCGCAGGGGCGCCGCAGCGTCGGTCGGTACATTTTTAAAGATCCTGCATCGCAGACTGACATGACTTCCAGGCCAACGCAGATCACTGCAAGACGCCGCAGAAGCCGCACGGTAATGTAATTCTGGACTACATAGACTTTCATTGCCTGCCGGTGGGGTGTGGTAAAAATACCGCACCGCTCCGCCCCATTGTGAAGGGCCCCTAAGGCTTTTAGCTTAGCATCTCATGAACCATTGACTTGTCTGTCATAGGGATAATCAGTAAGATGCTCCCCCTTAATTATTACCATTTTTTCAAAGTAAGTATGGTGGTGATTAGTGATTACCAGCCTAACTGTAATGAAGAGCCACATTGCTGTGCACAACCTCTGCATCTTCTATCACTACGTCACTGGGAGCAAGGGGGAATCCTATTACTCTGTACTCCATACTATTCTTTTGTTGGTGTCAATGGCTAGTCCTGCCTGGTCAGCGTACATAAACCCAAGGGGACAAAGAGGAGGCAGGAGATGGATAGATGCTCCTGGTAGGTGATCACCTTTATACTGGGAATACACAATGAGTTTTTTTGGCAGATTTACTTTCCGGACGTTTTTCAGATCGATTTCCATTCACTTCTATGGGAAAATCCATCAGAAAAAGATCCAAATCAGATCGGACCTGTTGGTAATTATCTATCGAGCCATCTATATGCCAGAAATACTCATGGTGTGTCTGTGTGTGTCTGTGTGTGTCTGTGTGTGTCTGTGTGTGTCTGTGTGTGTCTGTGTGTGTCTGTGTGTGTCTGTGTGTGTCTGTGTGTGTCTGTGTGTGTCTGTGTGTGTCTGTGTGTGTCTGTGTGTGTCTGTGTGTGTCTGTGTGTGTCTGTGTGTGTGTGTCTGTGTGTGTCTGTGTGTGTCTGTGTGTGTCTGTGTGTGTCTGTGTGTGTCTGTGTGTGTCTGTGTGTGTCTGTGTGTGTCTGTGTGTGTCTGTGTGTGTCAGTGTGGTGTGGTGTGTGTCTGTGTGTGTGTGTGTGTGGTGTGTGTCTGTCTGTGTGTCTGTCTGTCTGTCTGTCTGTCTGTGTGTGATACTTGGAAAACAAATGGATCTTTTCAATCAAGCATCTGATAGCCTGAGGTAAATAATTCTGATGGATTTTTCGGAAAATTGAATTGTGTGTAACAGATAGAAATGCAGTTGAATTTTTTTCAGTTAGAGCAGGCCTGAACTCAGAACTTCCTCTCTGCTCTAAAAGATAAGCAACAGTATAATATAACCTTTGAAGAAAAACATTTCCTTGTTACGGCTGATACAAATCCTGCAATAAATCTGCAGTGTGTCTACGTCCTGCTTACATGGAAGCAAAGGGTTACCGTCCTGTGTTTACATATTAGCTGTATCTGCTGGGGAGTGACGCATTTCTGTGCTGACACAGCTGAGAGATTGAATTACACTTGTGATTACTTGAAGATGAGGGGGAATTATGCTCTTCTCTCTAAAAACACACAGGGTGCATTTCTCTCCGTTTTCCTTCTGCCTTGTGCTGTGTTCGGGTCCACTTTAAAAGCTAAAAAAATCAAAGTGTGTATGGTCACCTTTTATAGTCTTAAGTATATTAACATAACAACCAGTCAGATTCTCCTTTTAATGTCTTTTTCTGGGAACAGGAAAGGGAAGTCAGATTGTTTTAAGCAAATCAAATCGAGGGTGAGAGGGGGCCGGGCAGCAGCACGCTATTGCTGAATCCCTGATAAGGTCCGCTGACAAACCATCACAGATTTTTAACAATATTTTTAAGAACGGTAAAGAATAATAATGAACTGGCAGGCTAAAAATGGGCTTGGTACAAAAGGGCAGCCATTTTACTACAAATCTTGGTGCGCAAACAGAGGGAAAAGACAGAGGCTGTAAATGTCTCTCCCGAGATCGCTGACAAGCTGAGAGATGGCTGGTTATTGTTCAGCTCAAATCGCTGGCCTTGAAACAGATGTGACAGCTATGAAAGCGGATGCCGGTCTTCTGACTGCTGAAAGGAACAAAGACGGCTGGCAGAAACGAGATGCTAATATCGGGCAACGATGGCTGGTGTGTCTGTGTGTATTACAGTGCGGTGCCATGGTATGCCTAAAGTGACACTAAAGGGGAAAAAATGAGGATTTGTATGTGTAGTATGGATAATAAATAGAACATTAGTAGCAAAGAACAGTCATTTTTATTTTCAGTTATATAGATGTTTTTTATTACATTGCATCATTATGTCATATTTGCAGTTTGCAAACCACACTCTGTATTTTAAGCTATAAAACAATGCAGAAATAATGACCCTTTGAACTCTCCTTCTGTAAAATCGTATCTCAAGCTGTCTCTTACTGTTTCTTGGCTGTTTAAGAGCTTCAGAAAACAGGACTGTATTCCACCCAGTGGGTGAATAGCAAAAACACTATATATGCTTGTGGTAGAGAGCTATAAAACTATATAAAACATAACTTTTAATAAACATTTTAAAACTCATGGTACGGCATGTATTGCCTATGTAGTTTACTTTACATGTGACATAGGGGGTTAATGTCAGAACACCCTAACACCCTATTAGGATTGGTATAGCCTCAGTATTAGCAGGATGTCTGACACTCATTAAATCACATAAAAAGGAATGCATATTCATACCTAACACCACCCTCCACCTAGCCTAACATGTTTCACTCCCATAACTACTGGAAGCTTCATCAGAGGACAATCACAGTGCAGTAGTGCAAAACATACAGTTAAAATACATTCATATTGTCCTTTTTGCCAATGTAGCCCAGAGGCTTGTATAAATGGCCGTGAGGCTATGCTACATTGATAAAAATGATATGAATGTATTTTAACTGTATGTTTTGCACTACTGCACTGTGATTGTCCTCTGATGAAGCTTCCAGTAGTTATGGGAGTGAAACATGTTAGGCTAGGTGGAGGGTGGTGGTGTTTGAATATGCATTAATTTACAGGTAGTTCCCGGTTTACGAACGCCTGACTTACGAACGACCCGCCGATATGAACGTCTGCCGACCCGCCGCGATGACGTCACGCCGCCGGGGACTACCTGTTCTGCTGCCATTTTTAATGCAGGGTCGGCGCAGCAGAAGGTAAATAGAGGACATCTCACCTGTTCCATGGCTGTAGAAAGTCCCAGCGTGCTGCCTGGAAGCTGTGCGGCCCGTCTTCTCACTCCGTCCACTGTCCTCCCGGCGGCTTCAAATGCGTTGCATAATGACGCAATTAGGAGAAGACCCCTAGTGGCGGCGCCTGCTAATGCGTCATTATGCGACGCATGTGAAGCCGCCGGGAGGACAGTGGACGAAGCGAGAAGACGGGCCGCACAGCTTCCAGGCAGCACGCTGGGACTTTCTACAGCCATGGAACAGGTAAGATGTCCTCTATTTACCTTCCGCTGCGCCAACTCTGCATTAAAAATGGCAGCAGAACAGGTAGTCCCGACTTAAAGTGAACCTCCGGACTAAAAATCTACTCAGCAGAACTGAAAAGGCTTGGTGTTTAACAGTTTCACAGCAGCAGAACTTTGTTTTTCTTACAAAAGCATCATTTTTAGCTTCATTTTTAGCTAAGCTCCACCCATCAAAGAAAAAAACTGGGAGAGGTGCTCAGGACACAGGACAGTTGGAACTGTGTCTCATGCTCCCTGTCACCTCCTTTAACCAAAAAGATGGCTGCCATCATGAAATCAAACATTTGTCTGTTCTTTTAAAACATTGTGGGTAAGAGATTACATTACCTATCTAATTTAATTAACATAACTAATGTAACTTAATGACAGTATGTTTGTTTAGGCTGGAGTTCCTCTTTAAGGACGGATTCAGGTTAAGAACGAGCCGACAGTCCCTATCTCGTTCGTTAACCGAGGACTGCCTATATATGTGATTGCTAGAGTAAGAAGCACCCCCTGTATTCTTCGTGGTTTTGGTTTTTCGTTACTTAAAGGGTACCAGAAGTGACATGTAACATGATGAGATCAGCATGTGTACATATATTCCCATTCTTACTTCTAGGCTGTGTTCTGTTTTTTCTTTATTCTAACTGTTAGAGCCCTTTCACACTGGGACGGTGCATCAAACTGACGCCTTCTACCGAACTCCAATGCAAACCTATGGGGGAAAATACATTACTTGCGTCGCAGTCCATCGGAAGTCCTTGATCTGACACAGCTCCAAAACTACAATACCGCGAGGCTTCTGCGGCGATCTGCATCAGCCCGGAAGTCGTGTAAGGGTTAAGCACCCAGGGTTCTAAACCACGTCCGTTAACGTGTAGAAACATAAACACCTTTAATGCAAATAGAAAAAAATACATATATCCAGGCACATCGCATCTAGTTAGGACATTAAATAAGTTATTAAGGAAGGGGAGGTGCTGAAGGGGGTGTGGCTAGAAAACAGCAAAAATCTATTAACCCTTCGCACTCTCGCATGCAAATGTTCAATCAAATGCATGCACAAATTCACTCATCCAGGCACAATTGTTAAAAGCCGGGGTCTTAGTTCACAGAAGAATAAAAATGCATTCTTCTGCGAACTAAGACCCCGGCTTTTAACTTAGCTGTAGGGATAACAGTTGTGCCTGGATGAGTGAATCTGTGAATGCATTTGATTGAACATTTGCATGCGAGAGTGCGAAGGGTTAATAGATTTTTAATGCAAATAGGACATTTTATATATAGAAGTCCTGCTATATCGCTAAAGGGCACACAGCCCAATGTATGAAGCGATTAAATCCATTAATCCTTTTAGTTAGTTATTTATTTTAAACTATTAGAAGTTTTACTATTTTACTATTAGAAGTTATATTGGCGTGAAAAATTTTGGAAAGGATTGACCGCCGACGCATCAATGGGGGTTGAGGACTATCGTACACAAACTAGATGCTCAGCAGAGGTGGCTGGTGGGGGAACTGTGGTACACATGTACAAACTTAACGCTGTTTTCCCCAATCCTTTATGGAACTTCTGACATTATAACATATCTGCAATCTGCACATCAGGTCTGGGAGGACAGTATGTAGAGTGTGGAGTTACTTTTGAAAACTGTTGGCCCACCCAGCTGTGAGCCCAGTGACAATTCTAGAAATAAAATGATTGCTCATTGTCCTCAGGTCAGAGACAGATAGGGGACCTCGGCGATTGAATCTCATTGTCCTCGGGTCCCCATACGTTACACCCCCTACTTCCAACCAGTTTCAAGACCATTTACATTTTTATATTTTGGAGCCCCCAGACCTGGCCTAGAGTAGACTGGCAAAGAATTATCTGTTTGGATGATCCCGTGAAATCAGATTGATAATTAAGCTTGGGTCTCGTTCCTCCGAGTGGCATTGTGGCTATTTTTAATTGAAAATCCCTCCCCGTAGCCAGAGAACACAAAGAGCAATAGAGACGGTGTAAGTACCAGCAATAGCATTTTCACAGACGACACCAGAGGCTATGCTTGCTCCGTCTTAGCATCTGGAAGCCAAAGCATATGTTGGATGTTAGCCTGGGTGTATACTACGCGTCCTATTTATTCAAGGCTGCCTTTGAAGGCACAACTTACAAGAGTGTTTCTTTAGGGGTACATGTCAGAGCTGATTTAGCATTGACTGGAATCTGGATACTCCTGAACAGCAAAAAGGCAACATTTTTGGGCAGGAACGTGGCTGCTATCTGAGCAGCGATCTGTCACTTTCATTTACGTAGCTCTAGGACATCCGCGAAAGCGTCATGGCGGAGATTTCAATAAATTAAAATACGCTTTGTTTAAAGAGCTGTCTTCTGGGCACTGGTCTTGCAGAGAGCGAACTGTTCTGGGGTAAAAATATGGCACAAAGGTTCAATTTTAATAAAAAAAAAGAAATAAATAAAAAGAAAATAATTCTAAAATTGCTAAGTACTGCAGGTTAATTTTGTAATGTCAGTAAGAAACTGACCACTTTCCAAGCAGCAGTAAACCATAGAGCTAACAGCTCAGAGTGGCTAAGCAGAAGATAGTTTTTAAATTATTATTTTACCTATAGTTATTTGCATTAACGCCCCTTTATACTTGCATGTTTGCGTAGCGTCACCCTGGTAACGGCAATGTAAGTCAGTGGGGCCTAGCACACTAACCATGTTGCGATTCACTGGAATTTTCAGAATCTGCACAGAGCCGCCACAAAGTCAGCAGCGTGTCACCACCAGATTTCTGTGCGGCGGAAGGTGAATAATTTGGGTGCAGTAGTGTGCCATTGTAGCTCAACTCTGCTTAGCTGATTTGAATGGATTTTACAGGCGCTGTAATTAGCGACTCCGGGAGAAGACTTTAGATGCTGGCTTATCGTCATGGTCAGTGGTAGGCATATGTAGGGGGAAGGTTAGTGTTAGGCATAGGTGGCAGTAGGTTGGTTTTAGGCAGATGATTAAGGTGAGAAATAGACTGCAGTGGGGATCACCGATATTCTACTATTGACCTTTCCTTGCATCTATTTTACCAGGCGCCACTTTTAGCAGGGCTGTGGAGTTGGAGTCAAGTAGTCGGTGCAATTTGGGTACCTGGAGTCGGTGGTTTCATAAACAGAAGTCGGAGTCGGATGATTTTTGTACCGACTACACAGCCTTGTCTTTTAGGCCTCGTTCACATAATTTAGTGGAGATGGTTGTGCGATCGGAACGCAATGCGTACGATGACACGCCATCTGAGCTACTATGCGCTGCTGATCCCATTCACCGTAGTGAATGGATCAGTGCTGCGATTTCCGAAAAAAGCATGCAGCAGTGCGATAGCACATTGCACTGCTGCACAGCGCATATGATGGAAACGGAGGAAGGGCTGTCTATGCACACGGCAGAGCCTATAGTGGGAGCGAGGCCTTAGAGGTTTGCGTGTATTGACCTGATGTCTTGAAGTTGCAGTTCCCGTTATGCAACTTGCAATGTGAGAATCATATAGTCTATACAATTGCCGTTGCAAATGTTCTGCAGTCATCAGCACAAAGGCCCAGAGCAGCAGATCTCTCCGCTGGATTTCCTGGCTCTGGTAACACCGCTGTACACCCTGTCCTACTTCTCTAGAAAGTATATTAAATGACAAATCCAACATGGAGCACAGATTCCCCTCAGGGACTTGTCATGCTTTCCTAACCCATGCAAAATGCTTCTCCATTCCCGTGTTTCAAAGAATGTATTAAACTGCATGGCTCAGTACACAACGGCAACCAGTAAATCATTCCCCCTGCTGTGCCCTATTAAACAAACTACTATGTTGCCTCCTTACAACAGGAGATATCTGCAAGTTTCACCTCCACATGAGTGAGTAGCAACTAACATAGTGCCTTCCTCCAGGGCATTAGAAGTAATATGGACATCGTTCTTTTATAACTTGTGGGCTTGATGTACATCCACAACCACTGGTTTATAGCACCTCTATAGCTGTTATTATTACAGAGACAAAGAGGAGGCCATGGCATCTGTCGGCATTGTTTCTGCAGTCTTGTGCTTCTGAGAGTCCTTTTATTTGGGTGGTGCTCTGCTGGGTGAAGCTGGTGCCAACGTGGACAACCCATACCTGAGGAGACTTCTCTACAAAGCTCTAACAATCGGTGTGTTTAGGTCATATACAGCCGACTTAATGACATTTAAATAGTATGATAAAATTTGGATTTCACTTACAGAAGTCGTGGTCAACTCACTTGAAACATAGGGTCTCAAGAGCATCGGGCATTAGTGAATTGGATAAAAATAAGTGCCGGCAAAAGCATGCCTGTTTGACGATTTTGGGTGGAAATTGGTCACATGTATAGATCGGACATGTGGAAAAAAATGTCAGGCCGACATGCCAGTAACAGCGTGCAATAATTGTGAACTGCTGAAACCACCATCCGCTGTCCCTCCTAGTGTACATGTAACCAAGAGCATTGGATATAAATCCAAAGCAGTTGTTCCTTCTTTCATAGCAAGGCCTTCTCTGTACTGTTGGAGATCACCGATGAGATTGGCGATTGCAGAATTATGGCTTCTCAGAGAATGGCTGCATATTACTGCCGATATTTCATCTTTAGATTAGAAAGTGTATCTAAATGGTGAATATGTTCAGGGCTGTCTTTTGTCTCAACATTTGGTAAGGTCTAGACTTAAAAAGCCTTATCAGCAATACCACTGTGGTGGCCTGTCTGTCTAAAGTTCTTCTTAACCACTTAAAGGGATACTGTAGGGGGGTCGGGGGAAAATGAGTTGAACTTACCCGGGGCTTCTAATGGTCCCCCGCAGGCATCCTGTGCCCGCGCAGCTGCTCACTGATGCTCCGGCCCCGCCTCCAGTTCACTTCTGTAATTTCTGACTTTAAAGTCAGAAAACCCCTGTGCCTGCGTTGCCGTGTCCTCACTTCCCCTGATGTCACCAGGAGCCTACTGCGCAGGCACAGACCATACTGGGCTTGTGCTATACACTCCTGGTGACATCAGCGGGAACGAGGACACAGCAACGCAGGCGCAGGGGTTTTCTGACTTTAAAGTCAGAAATTACAGAAGTGAACTGGAGGCGGGGCCGGAGCATCTGTGAGCGGCTGCGTGGGCACAGGATGCCTGCGGGGGACCATTAGAAGCCCCGGGTAAGTTCAACTCATTTTCCCCCGACCCCCCCCTACAGTATCCCTTTAAGTACCAGCGGTCTCTGCCCCTTAACCTTCCTGGCGGTAAGCCCAAGCTGAGCACGGGCTATGCCGCGCAGTAGGATATCTCAGCCCCTGGTGGGGCGATTTGCACCATTCAAAGTGCTGTGCGCGCAGCTAGCACTTTGCTAGCTGCGCACACAGATTGATCGCCGCCGCTCTGCGGTGATCGCCCGCACGCAGCGACGGAAGAGGCCCCCCCCCCCGCCAGAGCCCTGCGCTGCCCGGACCAATGAGTTCCAGGCAGCGCTATGGGCTGGATCAGAGGCGCCTGACGTCAGGACGTCGGCTGACGTCCATGACGTCATTCCGATCGTCGCCATGGCACAGGAGAAGCCAAACAGGGGAACGCGTTATATACGCGTTCCCCTGTTTGCTATTGATGCCGGCGACGATCGCACTAGAGGGACACATGCGCCCTCTAGTGGTGTTTTATGTAGCTACCACTCTGGTAGCTTTACATGAAACCAAAAAAATTTAAAAAAAAAATGGATTTCTGACTATTTGGCAGAAAAAAATAACCGCCAGGAGGGTTAAGGACCAGAGATCGCTGTTACCAGAAAATGCCGGGTACCAACAAATTGCTGCACATACCCGCTGCAAGCGACGTCTACGCCGCACACCCGTCGACTCAGGCAACCGACTCTGCCGTCTCTTTTATGATGGCAGAGCTCTGTGAGCCAATCAGAAGCTGATTTCATTGGCTCCTGACCATGTGATTAATGTAAGCCAATGGGAGTTGCTGACATTGATGTAAGGACTCTGCCGTTATAGAGACGGCAGGGTGAGTGAACCTCGGCTGGATTTACGAAAGTGACAATGAGGTGAAATCTACGCTCTGGCAGGTGTTAGAGGATCAAAAGGCGGCATAGATTTCAATCTCCGCCCTCCGTAAGCAGTTAAAGAGGAACTGTAACCCACGATTGAACTTCATCCCATTCAGTAGCTGAAACCCCCTTTCCCACCACAAAGCTTTACCTTTTCTCAAATCTATCGTCAAGGGGGTGTGTGTGGCTGACGTGGTGAAACCCCTCCCACAGCGTGATGTCATGACCATGGTCTTGACAGTTTGCTGTCTGTGTACCTTGCTGCATTGTGGGAAATAACGGCT